>NC_064822.1:69264246-69567276 GCF_024166365.1 Elephas maximus indicus | reverse complement strand
CGAGAAGGCAGGAGGGGGCAGGAAAGCTGGACAAATGGAAATGAGGAACCCAAGGTTGAGAAGGGGAGAGTGTTGACACATTGTGAGGTTGGCAACCAAAGTTACAAAATAATATGTGTACTAATCGTGTAATGAAAAACTAATTTGCTTTGTAACCTTCACCTAAAGCACAATACAAATTTGTTTTGATGAAATAAACATTTCATTTAAAAATCTCAATATTTCTAAATGAGGTATCTAGATGAGTTACAGAATTTTGACTCGATTTAGATGTCCTGCTTCTTACAAAGTGAATAGCTATAAGTCCACACGTGTTAGAGTAGCAAAAGTTGCACCACAAAGATGCTGGCTTCAGACTAAGACACAGATCTTCAAAGAGGTGTTTTTAGTCAGTGGAAAATGGAAACTAATGTTGCCTCCTCTCTTATTGACCTATTCTCTGAAAGAAAGTACTTAATTTTGAGAAAGGACAATCTGACCCTACTCCTTTGTGTAAAATTTCCCCCATTCTGCAAACTACCTTGTATGATCCCTCCTGCCCCCACTTACCATCATTTAATATTTGAGCTGAGTTCAGGGCCAGCAGGGCCATTGACAGCAAGAGCAGCAGCATCTTGGTGGAAGCCATGGTATCTCTCTGTCCTCACACTGTAGGAACCTAAGATACACTCCTTTATAAGACCCAGGAGAACAATATCACCTTTGAAGTCCATTTCTTGGACACCACTTGGCCATATCTGATTCTCCATTTGGGCCTCATCCAGTGCTAAATTGAGTGGTTCAAGGGCTGGTCAAACTCCTTTAATGGAAACCATGAATTCGGGTAGGTTCATTAAAATCATTGTTCTCTTCAACTATTAGTTATAATTATACATATTATAAATAGTCTTCAACTTTTTAATATGAAGTCTAGAATTATGGCTTTCTGTTCTATTACCACATCTGACATTGTTCAAACTGTCCAAATGTCAATTACTTTAAGCCCCTTTCCTATAGAATGAGCCAAACAGCATAATTATGAAATGAGGCTAAAATAACAGAAATATAATCACAAGACAAAAAACAACAAAGGGTCAAGAAAGGTGAGAATAAGTTATCTTACGTGGCTTGAAAAAAAAAAAAAAATGAAAGCAGTTGCCAGTAACAGACTAAAACAACTTCAGGCTATAGTTATTTAGACTATACTTGAGTTCATGATTTGAATGGCCTGTGAAATCTTAAAACTAAAAATGGTCAGAGTAATGAATAGGTTAGAAAAGAATATTATGCAAGCAATTATTGAGTGAATTAGGGGTTTTCATTTTGGAAAGAAGAGTATGGGTAAACATGATAGTTGTACTTTAGTTCTATAGAACAAAGGGAAATCTTGTAGGGTTCCAGAAGGTACAAATGGAGCTATTGATTACAAGTTAAAAGGAGAATGTTTTCAGTACAGTATAAAAATAAATTTCTTAGAATTATTAAACAAAACTAACAGATTGAGCTCTTGGGGGAAAACAGGTTCTTATCAATGGATATGCTTCAACAGACATTAAATGATCTGTGACCAGTACATTTAAAAAAAAAAAATGAGATTCATAGGTAGAGAATCATTTGTCTCCAATTCTCTTTTTAACATGTGTTCAATGAAGGAAATGTTTTCCTTCATCTGGATAAAAATTCAAGGGTTTTCATGACTTTTCTGTTCACTGTTAGATAATAAAAGTCAAATAAACACTTGCTACAAAACACAGTTTCATTTCAATATAGTCAATTCTGTGCAATAATTATAGTTTCGATCTTCATTAATGTCACAGCTACTTTTCCTCCACTAAGCTAAGGCCTGTTTTAGGCAGGCCACCTGTCTCTGTTCTTTTTTGTTTGCTCATCTACTCCTTCATTTAGTAGCAGCTCCTTCTGACACTTCTTGGGTTGGAGGGAAGGGAGAAGATTTAACTAAAGAAAGGAGATCAGGAAAACTCTTATTTGACTGACAGTGTCATAAGCTGGCCCTATATTCTGTTGGCCTGGTAGATATTTAAAGATTACTGTCTCCCATAGAGGCACATTCATGCCTTCTTTAAAGACCTCCCCATTATTGGTACAATAATACATGTAAATTTCTTGATGAGAGAACAGATGCATCTCTTATCTGGTTAGTTGGCAGTTCAGCAGTTTAACCTCTTTCTCCTGAGACCTCATCACTTCTTCAGCTGGCCCTGTTGGACAGAACCTAAGATGACAGGCTCTCTCATGGCTAACCCACAACTGGTTTATAGGAAGCACTCACCATTATTTGCTCTGATAATTGCTAGAGTACAGGCTATGCCCACCTCATTCAACCCTTCTTCAATTCATCCATGACTGTGAGGTCACTGCCCGTAAGTGTTCTTTGATACTCAGAGAAGAATCAGACACTAGTCCACTGTATTCAACACAGGTTCTTTGTGAAAATCAGAGAAGATACCCTCTTTGGGCATGTCTTAGTCATTGTCATGGATTGAATTGTGTCCCCCAAAAATGTCTGTCAACTTGGCTGGGCCATGATTCTCTATCTTGAGTGATTGTCCATCATTTTATGTGATTTTCCTATATGTTGTAAATCCTATCACTATGATGTAATTAGATGGATTAGCAGCAGTTATATTGATGAGGTCTACAGGATTTGGTAGTGTCTTCGGCCAGTGTCTTTTGAGATATGGGCGAGGAGGGCAAGCAGAGAGACATGGGGACCTCATACCATCAAGAAAGCAGTGAGGGGAGCAGAGCTCATCCTTTGGATCTGAGTTTCCTGTGTTGAGATGCTCCCAGACCAAGGGAAGGGTGATGACAAGGACCTTCCTCCAGAGCCAACAGAGAGATAAAGACTTCCCCTGGAGCCAGCACTCTGAATCCAGACTTCTAACCTACTGGACTGTAAGAGAATAAACGTCTCTTTGTTAAAGCCACCCACTTGTTGTATTTCTGTTATAGCAGCACTAGATGACTGTCTTAATCATCTAGTGCTGCTATAATAGAAATACCACAAGTGGGTGACTTTAACAAAGAGACGTTTATTTTCTCACAGTAACATAGGCTAAAAGTCCAAATTTAGGGCATCAGCTCCAGAGGAACTCTTTCTCTGTCTGTCAACCTTCTCATCAATCTTCCCCTGTCCATTCAGGGACCCCAGGTCCAAAGGACATGCTCTGTTTCAGGCACTGCTTTCTTGGTGGTATGAGGTCCCCTTGTCTCTCTGTTTGCTTCTTTCTTTTATATCTCGAGAGATAGCCTCAAGACAAAATCTAATCTCGTAGATTGAGTCCAGCCTCACTAACACAACTCCACCCTTCCTCTCTTATTAACATCATAGAGGCAAGATTTACAGTTTATAGGAAAATCACACTATACTGGGAATCATGGCCCAGCCAAACTGATACATTTTGAGAGGAACGTAATTCAACCCGTGAGAGGGCATATGCAACCCTGCTGTGTCTCAGTTTAGTAAATCCAGTCCTGGCTGGATTTCTATCACCTCTTGCTCCCTTAGCCAGGCACCCTTGTGCAAAGCACAACCTGCATCCCATATGTAGTGGGCCGGAATACACACATCAGAGACCACCTAAGTTCAGGAAACATATTGAACACTTGCGTAGTCTCTTGTAACGTACCTCTCTCTTGATTTGAGTTGAAGAGGGAAACATTATCCAATTCTCTCCCTTGGTGGTGGTGGGGAGGGGAAAGCAGGGACAAAGAAATTTATAGAACCGTTCTTCTGTGCAAAAAAAATCCTTCTCATAAACTCATTTCTCAATCTCTTCTCATTAGATCAATGTAGAAACAAGCTTAAAAGTTGGGTAACCAATTTTTGTTCTTTCCTTTTTGAGAGTCCTTCAGGGTGTTTTATCTCACAGCTCTATTTGGTATGTCTTAGTTATACACTGCTACTATAACAGAAATAACACAAGTGGATGGCTTTAACAAAGAGAAATTCATCCTTTCACAGTCTAGCAGGCTAGAAGTCCAAATTCAGGGCACAGGCTCCAGGGCAAGGCTTTCTTTCTCTGCCAGTTCTGGGGGAAGGTCCTTGCCACCAATCTTCCCCTGGTTTAGGAGCATCTCGGTGGAGGGACACCGGATCCAAAGGTTGCGCTGTTTCCCTTGCCCTTGTTTCTTGGTGGTATGAGGTACCCCCTGTCTCTTTGCTTGCTTCTCTCCTTTATATCTCAAAAAAATTGACTTAAGATACAACATAACCTTGTAGATTAAGTCCTGCCTCATAAACATAACTGCCGCTAATCTCAACTCATTAACATCATAAAGGTAGGATTTAAAACACATGGGCAAATCATATCAGATGACAGAATGATGGACAATACACACAAAACTTGGAATAATGGACTAGCCAACTTGACACAATTTTGGGGGAGCACAATTCAATCCATTGCAGTATCTTATATCTATTATATATTTGCTCCTTTGGTTGGAGCTTCTAATTAACATCTTGTTGCAGATCTGCTGACTCCAACAAACTCTAGGTAGACAGATTATTTTTCTGTTCCAATTTTAGCTGACGATTGCCCACCTGAGCTCCCTTGCTATTGTAAAAGGTAAGGAGTTCCACCTAAGGTACACTGATGCTGTCTTAGATTGTCATCCCCAAAGTTTCTAATTCCTTGGACAAAGGATTCCCCTGTCTCAGGACTTTCCAATATCTCATCGCGTAGGGTAGTGAGTCCTCTCAGGCTGTGATAGTAAATTAAACTAGGTGACTCCTCATTTTTCTTACCCTTCTTAGTGGCTGTAGGAATCAATTGAATCATTCAAAGTTGGTCCTATTTGTTCATCTCATTTGTTTATTTAGCTAAGAGGAAAAGAAAGAAAATGGGCTTCATAAAACATGCTAAGGAATGATGACTCTCTTTGGTTTTTCCTTCTTCTCCGGCTCCTGTCTCAGTGTATAGCACAGCAACTGGCACACAATTCACCTTAAGCCCCAACTCCACCCCAATTCCTAGTTTCAGAAAATTAACTTTCCTCCTACTTCAGTGCACTAAAAGATGTTGGATAAAAATTTTCTGTCTGGATTTGTCTATGTTTTACCATTTATACCACCTCTCCTCCTCTCTCTGAGAAAATATCCTTCCTGCATTCCAAAGGTAAGTGCTCAAACTATGCTCCCTTCCATTTTCTCTGGTATCTTGCTTTCAGATTATTATTTTTGTGTTTACCCTTACATCTTCAGCTTTTCATTTCTCTTAAGCTCTTTCCCCTCAAAAACTGTTCAGGGTCTCTGCACACACCCTTACAACATACATGTATATATATATCTTTAAATATGTTTATCCGGAAGTACGATGCTGTCAGTGATTGGATGATATCCATACACTTACAAGGAAGACCAGTTAATATGGCTATTATTCAAATTTATGCATCAACCACTAAGGCCAAAGATGAAGATATTGAAGATTTTTACAAACTTCTGCAGTCTGAAACTGATCGAATCAGGATGAATTGATAATTACGATTGGAATTCATAAGTTAGAAATGAAGAAAAGGATTGGTATTTGGAAAATATGGCCTTGGTGATAGAAATGATGCTGGAGATCGCATGATAGGATTTTGCAAAACCAACAACTTCTTCATTGCAAATACCTTTTTTCAACAACATAAACAGTGACTATATGCTTGGACCTCACCAGATGGGAAACAGAGAAATCAAATCAGCTACATCTGTGGAAAGCTATGATGCAAAAGCTCAATATCATCAGTCAAAACAAGGCCAAGGGCTAAATATGGAACAGATCATCAACTGTTCATATGCAAGTTCAAGTTGAAGCTGAAGAAAATTAAAACAAGTGCACAAGAGCCAAAATATGAACCTGAGTATATCCCACCTGATTTTGGAGACCTTCTCAAGAATAGATTCAGTGCATTGAACACTAATGACTGAAGACCAGACAAGTTATGGGAAGACATCAAGGACTTCATATATGAAGAAAAAAAAGTTCATTAAAAAGACAGAAGAGACAAGAATGGATATCAGAAGAAACTCTGAAACTTGCTCTTGAACATAGAGAAGCTAAAGCAAATGCGAGACATGATGAAGGAAAAGAGCTGAACAGAATATTTGAAAGGGTGGCTGGAGAAGACAAAGTAAAACATTATAATGAAATGAGCAAAGACCTGGAGTTAGAAAACCAAAAGAGAAGAACATCCTCGGCATTTCTCAAGCTGAAAGAACCAAAAAAAAAAAAAAATTCAAGCCTTGAGTTGCAATATTGAAGGATTCTATGGGGAAAAAGATGCAGGAAGCATCAAAAGCAGGTGGAAGGAATACAGAGTCACTGTAGCAAAAAGAATTGGTTGACATTCAGCCATTTCAGGAGGTAGCATATGATCAAGAATCAATGGTGCTGAAAGAAGAATTCCAAGCTGCACTGAAGGCATTGGCAAAAACATGGCTCCAGGAATTGACGGAATATCAGGTGAGATATTTCAACAAATGATGCAGCGCTGGAGGTGCTCACTCACCTATGCCAAGAAATTTGGAAGACAGCTACCTGGTCAACCGACTGGAAGAGATCCATATTTATGTCTGCTCCAAAGAATGGTGAGCCAACAGAATGTGGAAATTATCAAACAATATCATTAATGCCACACACAAGTAAAATTTTGCTGAATATCATTCAAGAGTGGTTGCAGCAGTACATCAATAGGGAACTGCCAGAAATTCAGACAAGATTCAGAAGAGGGCATGGAGTGAGAAATATCATTGCTGATGTCAACTGGATCTTGGTTGAAAGCACAGAATACCAGAAAGATGTTTATCTGTGTTTTATTCTATACAAAGGCATTTGACTGTGTGGATCATAACAAATTATGAATAACATTTCGAAGAATGAGAATTCCAGAACACTTAATTGTGCACATGTGGAACCTGTATGTACACTGAAAGGCAGTTGTTCCAACAAAACAAGGGCATACTGCACGATTTAAAATCAAGAACTGTGTGCATCATTGTTGCATAATTTCATCATACTTATTCAATCTGTATGCTGAGCAAATAATCTGAGAAACTGGACTATATGAAGAAAAATGTGGCATTAGGATTGGCGGAAGACTCATTAACAACCTGCAATATGTAGATGACACTACCTTGCTTGCTAAAAGCAAAGAGTCCTTGAAGCATTTATCAATGAAGATCAAAGACTATAGCCTTCAGGATGGATTACACCGCAATATAAAGAAAACAAAATTCCTTGCAACTGGACCAATAAGCAACATCATAAAAATACTGAAGTTGTCAAGGATTTCATTTTACCTGGATTCATAATCAACATCCATGGAAGCAGCAGTCAGGAAATCAAATGACATATTTGCATTGGGCAATCTGCTACAAAAGAACTCTTTAAAGTGTTAAAAAAAAAAAAAAAGCAAAGATGTCACTTTGAGGACTAAGCTGTGCCGGACTCAAGCTATGAAATTTTAATCACCTTATGTGCACGCGAAAGCTAAACAATGAATAAGGAAGACCGAAGAAGAATTGATGCCTTTGAATTACGGCATTGGCGTAGAATAGTGACTATCCACGGACTGCCAGAAGAACGATCCAGTCTGTCTTGGAAGAAATACAGTCAGAGTGCTCCTCAGAAGTGAGGATGGTGAGACTTCGTCTCGCATACTTTGGACATGTTATCAGGAGGGACCAGTCCCCAGAGAAGGACATCACACTTGGTAAAGTAGAAGATCAGCAAAAAAGAGGAAGACTCTCAACGAGATGGATTGAAGCAGCGATTTCAACAATTGGCTCAAATGTAGCAACAATTGCGAGGATGGTGCAGGACCAGGCAGTGTTACATTCTGTTGTACACAGGGTCGCTATGAACTATGATCTGATTCCACGGCACCTAACAACAGCAACAAGAAAACATATATGTGTGTGTGTGCATGTTCATGTGTGTGTGGGGGGGAGGAGTTGTGTGTGTTTATCTTGCTTTATTTTTAGGGAATATGTCATTTTTTCCTTTCATTATCAAATGCGTTTTTTAAAACTCTACACTTGCTGCTTTCCTTTCTTCTTTTCTCATTGATGCAATGCACTAGATATAGATGACAGATGATAGATAGATAGGTAGATAGATGATAGGTAGATAGGTAGGTAGGTAGATAGAGAGATAGATAGATGATAGATAGATGATAGACAGACAGACAGATAGATAGATGATAGACAGATGATAAACAGATAGATAGACAGATTAGACAGACAGACAGATAGGTAGATAAATCATAATATATATATTTCACTTACTAAGTGCCATACATAATTCTAAGTGCTTAACATGTTATGGGTTAAATTATGTCCTCCAAGATATGTATCTGTATCTGTGAATATGTACTCCCTGTATCTGTGAATGTGATGTTGTTTGAGGAAATAGGGTCTTTTATTCAAGATATTATCAGTTAAGTCATACTGGAGTGGGGATTTTCCTGATCAGGTAAGATAACACATGAATATATATCTACAAGCAACAAGAATATATATCTACAAGCAGTCAAGGATTTCCAGCGGAAACCAGGAGCTAGGGGAGAGGCAAGGAACAGTTCCTTTCTCAAAGTCCTCAGAAATGGACATGACCAATATCCTGATTTGGATTTCTAGTCTCCAGTATGATGAGACAATAAATTTCTGTTCTTTAAAGCCACTCAATTTGTGGTATTTTTTATGGCAGGTCTAGGAAACTAAGACGTCACATATTAGTTTATTTAACCTTTATATAAATTTAATTTAGAAAATGTTTTAAATTATTTAACATCTTTCTATATAATTTAATGTTTACGTATATAAACTTACTTCACATTTACATTTACAATTCATTTATAACTCACTGAAATATGACTGCTACCCTCACCAGTATTCCTACACTTCTCTCTCAATATTACCTATAATATCTTAATAGCCACTCTTGATTTCTTTAGAATTGTTGACTGCCATATACTTTTTAAGTTTATTTTCTTTCATAATTTCTACAAAACTTGTTAATAGGTTCTTCTCCTACCTCATTATTCTCTTCTTACCCTCCTTTATTTGCTCCTCTTTCTCCATTTAGTCAGTGACACATTTAAAAAATATTTTTTTGATACTTGCTAAGCTTTGATCAGAGCCCTGGTGGCACAATGGTTAAAAGCTCAGCTACTAACCAAAAATTTGGCGGTTTGAATCCACCAGTCACTCCTTGGAAACCCTATGGGGCAGTTCTACTGTGTCCTACAGGGTTGCTGTGGATCGGAACCAACTCGACGGCACAAGACAACAACAAGGCTTTGATCACTACATTAGATACTGATTATTAATAATGAACAAAATAGACACAGGGCTGGCCTTCAGAGAACTTACCATCTAATTGAGGAGACGTGACAATAACAATCTAAATAAAAATATCATTACAAATTTTTAAAAATATGTTATTCTCCCAGGTTCTCGCTAGTCCTGTTCTCTACCGTCTTGATTATTTATCCTGAGACAATCCCATTCTACCCATGGCTTCAACGATTGCTTATATGATAATGGTTACATACCTTAATCTAAGGTCCTGACTTGTCCTCAAACTTGAAGTCTGTATGTCTTTGATAGAGGACGCTGCCTGAATGTTCACCAAAAGCCTTAACAATGTGTTCAACACCAATGCTATTGTATTTACAGTCCTTGCTCTTCATGCAAACTTGCTCCTATTCTCCTTTCATATTTCTCATTTCTACTAATGGGGCCACTTGATAGTCAATCATCCAACTCAGATCTGGCATCCATTCTCAACTCCTTTTCCTCCCTCACGTGCCTGCCAATTTTACCCTTATTAGTTCTGTCTCCTCCTTTCACTGTTTCTACTGTCATAAACCCACTCAGAATTTCATCATCTCTTGTTTGGATTTCTATGATACCTTCTTAACTGATCTCTGCCACCAATAATTCCAATCCAAGCTTTACCTCCAAAGTTATCCTTTTAACTCTTCTATGGAAACCCTGGTGGCGTAGTGGTCAAGTGCTACAGCTGCTAACCAAAGGGTGAGCAGTTGGAATCTGCCAGCCACTCCTTGGAAACTCTATGGGGCAGTTCTACTCTGTCCTTTAGGGTCGCTATGAGTAGGAATTGACTCGATGGCACTGGGTTCGGTTTTTTTGGTTTGGATTAAAATAATTAAATAACAGTATGGGGTGAGTTTGAATCTTAATATAAGATATAAGTCACTTCACAATCTGGCTTCACTTTTATAGCTTCATATGCTGCTACTCTAACCAGCAGTAATCCTATGCCACAATCAAATTAGCCTAGTCATGTGTCTTAGTCATCTAGTGCTGCTGTAACTGAAATGCCACACACAAGTGGATGGCTTTAACAAGGAGAAATTTATTCCTTCACAGTAAAGTAGGCTAAAAGTCCAAATTCAGGGCATTGGCTCCAGGGGAAGTCTTTCTCTCTCTGACGACCTTCTCATCAATCTTTCCCTGGACTAGGAGCTTCTCTGCGTAGGGACCTGGGTCCAAAGGACATGCTCTGCGCGAGGCAATGCTTTCTGGGTGGTATGAAGTCCCCAACTCTCTGCTTAATTGCCTTTTCTTTTATCTCTTGTAAGATTAAAGGTGATGCAGGCCACACCCCAGGGAAACTCCCTTTACATTGAATCAGGGATGTGACTTAGTAAGGGTGTTTCAATACCACCCTAATCCTTTTTAACATAAAATTACAATCACAAGAAGAAGGGCAACCACACAATACTGGGAACCATGGCCCAGCCAAATTGATACACATATTTTTGGGGGGACATAATTCAATCCATAACATCACGCTTCCTTAAAAAATGACATATGCTGTCTTACTTTCATGCATTTTCTCACGATAGTTTATAAATCTTGAATAGTTTGCAACCATGCCTCTTTTTCTCTTTCTAGAGAAATAAATCTTAGCTGTTCCTAAAAGGCTAACTCTAATGTCACTTCTGAGAAGTCTTCTCTGACTTCATAAGGAAGGAATCGATCAACAATTTTGGAAGTTGATATGGTCATTATAGCTCATAAAATAGTTACTGTACTTAATAGTCTACAAGTGTTATGTACATTAGAGTGAGATATCTTTCAGAGTAGGAAATTTGTCTCATTCATTTTATAATCTCTAGCACTCAGCAAAGACCTGGTACCTGGAAACTACTCAATAAACATTTGTTAAATTGAACTATTAAATTTTAACATTAAATTTTAAAGACAATGACTATTTCATAATCAGCTTTTCCCCCTTTCTCAACTGAAAACAGAAGCTTCTCTTCTTATGTCCTAAGCTAAGCTG
Organism: Elephas maximus indicus; assembly: GCF_024166365.1. NCBI lineage: Eukaryota > Metazoa > Chordata > Mammalia > Proboscidea > Elephantidae > Elephas > Elephas maximus. Next base: position 69,555,979 of record NC_064822.1, on the reverse strand, counting down.
TGTAAGAGTGTTGTTGATCTCATTTACTCCAGCCTCCTTTGGTAACTTGTTTTTCAATTACTTTTCCCCATTCTTATATCTTCAACCTGTCCACCTGTGCCTGAAAGGTAGCCACAATGCCTAATTCCTCTACCAAAGGCCACCACATTCTCTAGTCTCCCTTAGCCTAAAATGGAGCCTTCCATGAATTCTCTGAACTATAGAACTACTGAGTCTCTGGGTGGTGCAAATGGTTAACGCACTTAGCTGCTAACTGAAAGGTTGGAGGTTTGAGTCCACCCAGAGGTGCCTTGGAAGAAAGGTCTGGCAATCTACTTCCAAAAATCAGTCATCAAAGACCCTGTGGAGCACAGGTCTACTATAACACATATGGAGTCTCTATGAGTTGTAATTGACCTGAGGGAAACTGGATTTATTTATTTTTTTCAATTGAGCTACTACCCATTATTCTTATTACAACTGTAATTTTTAAACAGTTCTGAAATTTTTCCCTCCTGAGGTCACAGTTTATTCTTGATCATTAAACTTCGCAATTTCCTTAGTCGTTTTTGTCCCCAGCCTCTTTGAAAATTTTTATATTGCTATATATTTCTTCCCTCTTAAAGGTCTTTTTATTTTACTTCTATGATGTTAAATTCTCCTGATTTTTTAAAATCTGTTTCATTAAATCTTCCTTTTAAAATGAAGTTACTACCTAAGCAGTGGGCGGGGGGGGGGGAACCCACTGCCGTTGAGTTGATTCCAACTCACAGCGACCCTATAGGACAGAGTAGAACTGCCCCATAGAGTTTCCAAGGAGCGCCTGGTGGATTTGAACTGTTGACCTCTTGGTTAGCAGCCGTAGCACTTAACCACTACGCCACCAGGGATTGGGGAAGATACTCCTAATTGCTTACCTAATACCCATTTTTACCTTTTGCTTTGCAGAGCCCCATACTGATCAGGGTGTCAATGTGTCCAGCTAAAAATATTTATTTTCAGACTCCTTTGAGCCTCTGCATGATAAGGTGGCATAATTCCAGGAAAGTAAAACTTAGTTGAAGCCTACTGAGTGGTGTTTCTGGAAAAGACTTTGCTTTCAGATTTTTTTTTAAAAGGAGAGGATAATTCTGGCATGATCTTTTGCCTTTTACTGTTTGCCTTTCCTTCTCTTAATCTAAAATGCAGACACACGCCTTAAATTTTAGCAGCCATCTTGAAATATGGGGCCACAACGTGAGGATGAACTTCAACACGTTTAGTCTGGTAGAGATGAATACAGAAAGAGCCTTGTTCCCTGATGTCACAACTAAACTTCTGTTCTAGCCTTGCCCTTTGCACATCCTATTTGAATACAAATAATTAGTCAAATTGCTAATAGTTAGAAATGCAGCAGAATGAATACATCACTAACTGATATATCATTTCTAATTTTAACCTTATCAATCATTTTTATCATTTCAGCCATCCCATCTATAAGGATCATTCTAGCAGAAGACTGCTTGTTTGAGTAGAATGCAAAATCTGTGCCAACTGTTTAGATGACTAGTGGTGGAGAAAGTAAGAAGACCTGGAGCATGTCTCCTTTATAGGACTAATCACTTGAATGGCCTTTTTTAATTAGATAAATAAAAGGTAATAATTCATCATTTTCTATGAAAGCAGTGTAAAAGTCATCCACCAACTAGTAAATATTCCTGAATATGCAAAATTCTGGGGATATGGTCTCAGAATGATTTGTGCAACGAGCCCAGAGATCTTCCAGGAGGGAAAGAAGGGAAGACAGTAAGACACCTTTTCTCTGACATTCAAAGATAGGGAATCTGTTCAGAGAAGACTAGGGCTCCCCCTCCAAGGCCCAGTGGCAGGGAAAAGTAGGGAGGCCCATAAGTTCAGAAAAAGATGGAACAAATGGGCTGGCAGCTGCCCTAAGTCTACAACAGGATGAGGGAAAGTAAGTGGTGGTTCTGGAGATATGAGTCTAAAGAGGCCTCTCCTAAAGGCGCAAGTGAATTTGGGATTGGCTGTTTATCTACGTGATCCAATTAAAAGGACCGCTATTTTGAAATTTCTGGAACAGATTTAGAATAGAACCCTCTTGACTAAACTTGGGGGGACTGCTGGCATTCTCCCTTGAAGAGCTGCTGTGGCTTAAGTCGGGAACGTGGACACTTATTTTCCACTCACTATGTTTTTTTATGTTCCTCAGAGATGCTGCTTTGTCCATAAAACTGCTTCTTCACCAGAGGTATGCTTTTGCAACAAAGATGCTTCTTTCCCATGGTAATATCTTTGCAAAAGACAATGTTCCTTTTCTGAATCCAGTGCTTATCCAGTGTAAGGGGATTTAAAGAGCTGCAAACTAGGGTGCCCAGATCAGATTTTGGTGTGATGTGACTGAGGGAAAACTAGGGGCTTGAGATAGTCTTCCCTCAATGAATGTCTGACCTGTGCAGAGTACTTCTAGCTTTCAGGAAAGGCAGCTGCCAAACTAGTTTCCCATCTTGGCATTCAAATGCCATGCCAATCTCTCTTAGAACAACCAATCTCTAAATTCCGTGGTTGCAGTATTCTCTAGCCTTAAGAAATGCCCTCTATGTTCCAGTTTCAGTACAAAGAGACTATAAAAAGCAAGATGTTGCCAGACACTATGACCTTCATCACTGAGATTTCTAAACATACATGAATATGGGCAGATGTCTAAAGAAATATAAACTGGAATTTTTGTTAACAAAGAAATAGTGAGGGCTCAAGAATTACATTTTGTAGGGAGCTATTTACTCCCAAGGCTATAAAATCAGAGATAATCAGTTAATTCCTCATTTTTTTGTGTGTGTGTAGCTGATATTCACAGGTACCTTAACCGCCAAATTTCCAAAAATGGATCTGTCTTCTTCCCCCACAACACACCAAATTTATTCTTTCTCCACCAACCCAGAGTCTGGGCCTCCAATATCAAAATCAGTTTTACCTATTTCTATTTTTCATCCTTTCATAGTGAAAGTAGTCATGGAGTGACTTCTAATTTCCAGGCCCGTACTAGGCATCGAGTTGCAAAGATAAAAACACAAGATTTCTAGCCACGAGAAGATTACAGCCTCACTTGGAAACAGAGACAATTATAAGCATTTCTTCAGGCCAGTACTTACAAATAAAAGTGGGAAGTAGTAAGTAGAGCATCCACGTTTGCCCATGGAAATCAGGGAAAACTTCATAGAGAACATAAAAATTCACAGTTAAATGTCAGGTGGACAGCTGGATGATAAGCACATTCCAGGAAGAAGAATGTGTCCAAAATCAGAGAAGTGTGAGAGAGCATATCATTTTGGGGACATTAAATATAGTTTGGCATTTTTGAATTATAGTGTTTAAAGAGAAAAGAGATTTGAAGTAGAAGGAGAAAAGGCTAAACATGTAGGTAGGGGCCAAATGATAAAATCTGATGACAAAAGTCTTTGGTGCCATGATAAGCAGGTAGTACAAATTATACTTTAGGGGATGGGGAACCATTAATGACTATCAGACTCAAAAAAGTAAGATCATTAGATTATCATGTTAGAAAGATGACATTACTACCTTTGCTGAGAATAGCGCAATTCCTCAGAAAATGTATACTGAAGGCCTGAGTTAGGACAGTGATAACTGGGATGAGGGAAAAAGAATGCTAAGAGCTATTTCAGAAGTAGAATAAAAATGATAGAATAAAGAGTGAAGTAAGAGAGGAGGGTCCAGGATGGCAGAATAGTCAGTCACTTCCTACTGGCCCTCTTACAACAGAGACCTGAAAAAAAACAAGTGAATCAAATATGTATGACAATCTAGGAACTCTAATCATCAAAGACAAAGCTGAAGAATTGGACTGAGCAGCAGGTGGAAGGAAAAACAACTCAAAAGCAGTAGAAACTGGGAAACACAGAAAGTGGATTCTCCAGCCACCTGCTAGCTGAGTTTGCATGGTGCACGTGAGCTGAGGCAAGCAGCAATATCTCAAACTAAGACCCACCACATCTGGTATAGCTAAACAGGAGTGAATCTGTACACACATCCTCAATCAAACAGGAGTGACACCAAACTCGTGAAAGTTAAGTGCAAGCTCTCAACCCACTGCACACTAGCAAAATAACCCCTCACCCCCAGAGCCTCACAGCGGAGAAGCACTTTCTTCCCCTCACCCACCCCTCACCCCCCTCCGACACCAGCCCCACAACATTCAACAACGTTATGACCCCCAAGCTGGGAACTCTGGGTCCATGGACTTGCAGCTCCCCTTACACCTGCCTAATCCCTTGTGAGCCAATTCAATGCTGCATGCCCTCATTAGCATAAGAAAGCAGAGCATACACCTGAAGCCCATTCTCACATGTAACAGTCAAAGGGGAGCTGCAGATTTGTAACATTCAACACTGCCTTGCCCCTTAGGAAGGGGCCTTACCCACCCACACTGCGGGCCTGAGGTTTGGTGGAGCCAATCATTCCATCTAGCTGTCTATAATGGGGGCCTGAGAAATAATGGTGCCTCCCAACCCTTCCAGCCAATGGCACTGGGTGCCCAAGGACTGGCTGCACTATGCCCCCTCATTACACTTTCTAGGGGATAGGGACACACTGTCCAACCAGGCACCTGGAGGCAGTCTTCAGCCCCCTGCCTTTCCCTACACATTGCCCCCCCCCGTTGCAATGAGAGACCTGTGCCTGCTCCCAACACCCCCACATAGTCCTGCCCACCTCGAATTGTAGGGGGAGAGTCTGCACCACACACTCAGCGACCAATGACCCAGACACCTGTGCCCTTGATAACCGTGTTCATGCAAGAACAATGAATGGACTCCTGGGCTCGTACGCCTCGTAGCTACTCTGACCACATGGAGATAGAACGTGAGAGCTTTAATGATGCCAACAACCAAAGTAGCTCACACACCCAGCCTACTCGGGGTTATCAAAACAAAAAAAAAAACAAAAATACAGGATGCAGTAAACAAAAATGCAATAAATAAATAAATATAATAACTTATTGATGCCTCAGAGACAACAGTCAATATCAAATCATACGAAGAAGCAAGACAAGATGGTTTTGGCAAGTGATCAAAATAAAGAACCAGAAAACTTTCTGGAAGAAGATAAGGTAATGGAACTACCTGAGACAGAATTCAAAAGAATAATATACACAGCTCTCCAAGAGGTCAGGAAAGAAATCAGGCAAAATTCAGACCAAGCCAAGGAACATACAGACAAAGTAATAGTAGAACTCGGGAAAAGAATACAAGACCAAAATGACGGAAGAAACAGGCTGCTAGAAACCATACAGAGACACCAAGCAGAAGATAGAAGGTCATAGGAGCAGAATTGAGACGATGGAAGTCAGAAGTAATGAGATTGAAGATAAATCCCTTGACACCAATTTGTTTGAGGAAAAACCAGAAGAATGAATGAAAAACCATGAAGAAAACCTAAGAATTATGTAGGATACTATCAGAGGAAAAACTTATTAGTGATGGATAACAGAAAACACAAAGAAAATTGTTGAAGGTTTGCTTGCAGAAAACTTCCCTAATATCATGAAAGATGAGAAGCTATCTATCCAGAAAGTTCAATGAACACAATACAGGGTAGACCACAAAAGAAAGTCACCAAGACATATCATAATCAAACTTGCCAAAACTAAAGACAAAGAAAGAATCTTGAGAGGGACTAGGGATAAACAAAAAGTCACCTACAAAGGAGACCCAATAAGACTAAGCTCTGACTACTCACCAGAAACCGTAGAAGCAAGAAGGCAATGGAATGACATATATGAAGCCTTGAAGAAAAAAAAAAATGCCAACCAAGAATTATATATCCAGCAAAAATGTCTATCAAATACAATGACAAAATTAGGTCATTTCCTGACAAACAGAAATTAAAACAATTTGTGAAAACCAGACCAAAATTACAAGAAATAGTAATAGGAGTCTCCAGTTAGAGAGCCAACAACATCAGACAACAATCCAAGACTAAGACACAGGATGGATCAATGAGTTATCAACCCAGATAGAGAATTCACAAAAACAAATCAAAGCAAAAAGACTTAACAAAAGGAACCAGAGACATCAATGTGTTAACGATGATAGCTTCAAAACAAAAAAGAGGGAATAAACAGTGTAGTCATTGACTCATATGGAGAGGAAGTTAAGGTGACATCAAGAAATAAAATACTGATTTAAATTTAGAAAAATAAAGGTAAATTTCTAGGTAACCACAAAGGAACCTAATATGCCTACCCACCAAAATAAAAAAGAAAAGCTTAAAGACTCAGTAAACACAAAATCAACAATAGTAAAAGAGATGAAAAGAAAATACATAAATAAAAAACTCAGCACACAAAATTAAGTGGAACAAAGAGTCTGTCAACATCACAAAAAAAAAAAACAAAAAACAAAATGACAACAGCAAACTCATACCTATCAATAATTACACTGAATGTAAATGGCCTAAATGCACCAGTAAAGAGACAGAGAATGACAGAATGGATTAAAAAAAAAAAATCCATCTATATGCTGTCTACAACAGACACACCTTAGATACAAAGATATAAACAAACTAAAACTCAGTGGACAGGAAAAAATATATCAATCAAACAGCAATCAAAAAGTGCAAGAATGGCAATATTAATCCCTGAAAAAAATAGACTTTAAAACAAAATCCACTACAAAGGATAAAGACACTAACGATTAAAGGGTCAATACACCAGAAGGACATAGCCATAATAAATATATACACACCCAATAGCAGGGCTCCAAAATACATAAAACAAACTCCAACAGCATTGTAAAGAGAAATAGACAGCTCCACAATAATAATAGAAGACTTCAACACACCACTTTCTGTGAAAGACAGAACATCTAGAAAGAAACCCAGTAAAGATATAGGAGATCTAAATGCTCCAAGCAACCAACTTGACCTCACAGACATACACAGAACATTCCACCCAACAACAACTAAGTAAACATTCTTTTTTAATGCACATGGAACATTCTCCAGAATAGACCACATTATAGGCCACAAAGCAAGCCTTAACAGAACGTAAAACATTGAAATAATAGCATATTCTCTGATCATAATGCCATAAAAGTAGAAATCCCAACAACAACAACAACAAAAAAATCCATGACCCAAATGGCTTTACTGGAGAATTCTACCAAACTTTCAGAGAAGAGTTAACACCAATACTACTAAAGCTATTTCAGGAATAAAAAAGGAAGGAATACTCCCAAACTCATTCTATGAAAGCAGCATAACCCTGATAGAACACCCTGATACCAAGCCAAAAAAAGAAAACTACAGACCAATATCCCTCATGAACACAGATGCAAAAATCCTCAACAAAATTCTAGCCAACAGAATTCAAAGGCATATCAAAAAAAACAAAAAAAAAATCATGACCAAGTGAGATTCAAAACAGGTATGTAGGAATGGTTCAACATTAGAAAATCAATCGACGTAATCCATCACATAAATAAAACAAAAGATAAGAACCACATGATCTTATCAACTGACCCAGAAAAAGCATTTGACAAAGCCCAACACCCATTGCTGATAAAAACTCTCAGCAAAACAGGAATAGAAGGGAAATTCTCCAACACAATAAAAGGCATTTATACAAAGTCGACAGCCAACATCTTTCTAAATGGAGAGAGATTGAAAGCATTCCCCTTGAGAACAGGAGCCAGACAAGGATGCCCTTCATCACCACTCTTATTCAGCATTGTGCTGGAGGTTGTAGCTAGAGCAATAAGGCTAGAAAAAGAAACAAAAGGCATACTAATTGCTAAGGAAGAGGTAAATTATCCCTTTTCGCAGATGATATGATCTTATATGCAGAAAACCTCAAAGAATCCACAAGAAAGCTACAGGAACTGGTAGATTTCAGCAAAGCATCAGGATACCAGACAAACACACAAAAATCAGTAGAATTTCTCTACACTGACACAGAGGACATCGAAAAGGAAATTACCAAATCAGTACAATTTACAATAGCCCCCAAGAAAATAAAGTACTTAGGAATAAAACTAACCAGGGATGTAAAAGGCCTAAACAAAGAAAACGGTGCTGCAAGAAACCAAAAGAGACCTACATAAGTGGAAAAATATGCCATGTTCATGGATAGGAAGATTCAACGCTGTGAAAATGTCAGTTCTACCCAAAGCAATCCAGAGATGCAATGCAATCCCAATCCAAATGCCTACAGCATTTCTTAATAAGATGGGGAAACAAATCACCAACTTTATATGGAAAAGGAAGAGGGTCCGAATAAGTAAAGCATTACTGAAGAAGAAGGACAAAGTGGGAGGCTTCACACTACCTTATTTTAGAATCTGTTATACAGCCACGGTAGTCAAAACAGTCTGGTACTGGTACAACAGGCACATAGACCAATGGCACAGAATTGAGAACCCAGATATAAATCCATCCATCTATGAGTAGCTGATATTTAACAAAGGCCCAAAGTCCGTTAATTGGGGAAAAGACAGTCTCTTTAAAAAATGGTGCTGGCAAAACTGAATGCCCAAGTGTAAAAAAGAAAACAAGACTCATGCCTCACACCATACACAAAAACTAACTCAAAATAGATTAAAGACCTAAATATAAAATCTAAAACGATAAAGATTATAGAAGAAAAAATAGGGACAACACAAGGTGCCCTAATACATGGCATAAATAGTATACAAACCATAATTTACAATGTATAAACATCAGAAGATAAATTAGATAACTGGGAGCTCCTAAAAATCAAACACATATGCTCATCAAGAGACTTCACAAAAAGGGTAAAAAGAGAACCTACAGACTAGGAAAAAAAATTTTTTTGGCTACAACATATCCAGTAAGGGTCTTATCTCTAAAATCTACAAGATAGCACAACACCTCAACAACAAAAAGACAAATAATCCCATTAAAAAATGAACAAAGGATATGAACAGACATTTCACCAAAGAAGACGTTCAGGCGGCTAACAGACTCATGAGAAAATGCTAGTTTGAGAAATGCAAATCAAAACTGCCTTGAGCTCCACTGCTGGGCTGCTTCTCTAGTGGATACTGCACCTGCCAGGGTGGAATACAAACCTGCTCTTCGCCTCCGCCCTCATTGTGGGCTCGGTCTCCCTCCTGATGCTCCCAGGGCCCTCTGTGGCTGATGAAAAGAAGGGCCCCAAAGTCACCATCAAGGTGCACTTGGACCTGTGAATTTAAGATGAAGATGTAGGGCAGATGGTCATCAGTCTCTTCGGAAAGACTATTGCAAAAACAGTGGATCATTTTGTGACCTTAGCTATAAGACACAAAGTGTTTTGCTATAAGGACAGCAAATTCCATTGTATGATCTAGGACTTCATAATCCAGGGCGGAGGCTTCACCCTAGGAGATGGCGCTGCAGGAAAGAGCATCTATGGCGAACGCTTCCCCAATGAGAACTTCAAGCTAAAACACTACGGGCCCACCTGGGTGAGCATGACCAATGTAGGCAAAGACAACAATGGCTCCCAATTCTTTCTCACTACAGTTAAGACACCCTGGTTAGATGGCAAGCATATGGTGTTTTGCAAAGTTCTAGAAGGCATGGATGCAGTACGGAAGGTGGAGAGCACCAAGATAGATGCTTGGGACAAGCCCCTAAAGGATGTGACAATTTCAGACTATAGCAAGATCAAGGTGAAGAAGCCCTTTGCCATCACCAATGAGTAGGGCCCCAGGGACCCCTTCCCTTTGAGTGACTTTCTGTGCCCTCTAGGGGTGAAGGTGGCCTGCCACAGGGTTCTGCACTGTGCTATCCCTTGTGCTGGCATCTGACAGGGTAGACCTACGCCCCCACACTCCACAGGCCCAGTTTTGTAACAAACTTCTGCAAACGCTGACCAATAAAAAAAAGGTGGGTTAAAAAAAAAATACATTGAGAGGCCATCTCACTCTGACAATACTGGCACTAATCCAAAAAACACAGAATAACAAATGCAGTAAAGGTTGTGGAGAGACTGAAACTCTTATGCACTGATGGTAGAAATGCAAACTGGTACAACCACTTTGGAAAATGATATGGCACTTCCTTAAAAAGCTATAAATAGAAATACCAGATGATCCAGCAATCCCATTCTTAGGTATATATCCTAAAGAAGTAAGAACCATCGCACAAATAGACATATGCACACCCATGTTCATTGCAGCACTATTCACAATAACGAAAAGATGGAAACAACCTAAATGCCCACCAACAGATGAGTGGATAAATAAATTACAGTACGTAAACACAATGGAATACTATGCAACAATAAAGAACAATGATGAATCCATGAAATATCTCATGACATGGATGAATTTGGTAGGCATTATTATGCTGAATGAAATAAGTCAGTCACAAAAGGACAAATATTGCATGAGATTACTACTATAAGAACTCAAGAAAAGGTTTACACATAGAAAAAATCATTTTTTGAGGGTTACAAGGGTGTGGAGGGAGGGAGAGGTGAAGCCACTAACTAGATAGCAGACAGATGTCAACTCTGATGAAAGGAAGGACAATACGCAATACAGGGAAAGTCAGCACAACTGGACCAAAGCAAAAGCATAGAAGTTTTCTAGACACATTGAAACACTTTAAGGGACCGAGTAGCTGGGGCTGGTGCCTGGGGACCTTAGTCTTGGGGGCTATCTAGGTCAACTGGCATAACAACGTTTATAAAGAAAATGTTCTACGTCCCACTTTGGTGAGTAGCATCTGGGGTCTTAAAAGCCTGCGAGCAGCCGTTTAAGATACATCTATTGGTCCCATCCCACTGGGAGCAAAGAAGAATGAAGAAAACCAAAGACACAAGAAAATATTAGCCCAATGGACTAAAGGACCACATGAACCAGAGACTCTACCAGCCTGAGACCAGAAGAAGTAGATGGTGCCCAGCTACCACCAACTACAGCCCTGACAGGGATCACAACAGAGAGTCCCAGACAGAGCAGGAGAAAAATGTAGAACAGAGTTCAAATTCATGTAAAAAGATTAGGCTTACTGGTCTGACAGAGACTGGGGGAACCCCTGAAACTATGGGTCCCCGGTGCTCTGTTAACCCAGAACTGAAACTATTCCTGAAGCCCGCTATTCAGACAAAGATTAGACAGGAATATGAAACAAACAAACAAAAAAAATAACACAAGTGAGGAACATCCTTCTTAGCTCAAATACATGAGATCAAATGGGCAGATCTTGTCCAAAAGCAGGGTGAGAAGGTAGGAAGGGACAGGAACTGGACAAATGTACACAGAGAACCTGGAGTGGAAGGGGGGAGAGTTCTATCACGTTTTGGGGATTGCAACCAATGTCACAAAACAATATGCATATAAATTTTTGAAAGAGAAATTAACTTGAGCTGTGAATTTCACCAGAAGCATAATAAAAAGAAAAAAAAAAGAGTGAAGTAAATAGAACTGTCTGAGATTAATTTCACGTTATGATTGTTTGTTTGGGCCGCTGGTGTCATTAGAATTCACCAAGATAGATAATTTAAGGGGGTGGGAGGAGACAGATATGGCAGGAGCGATGGTGAGATTAGAGTTTAAGATGCCTGCGTAAGCCCCAGATAAAAATGTCTACTGTCTCATATGTACCTGGAAAATAGTAGTTGCTCAACAAACATTACAAGAATCAATGTACTGCTATAGAGCTCGAGATGAGCCCTAGGGTGAAACATGTATTTGGCAGTCACAAACATGTATGTACTTAAAGCCATGGGCATGAGTGACATAGACTCCAAAGAGTATATACTCAAGAAAGGAAGAGGGAACATAGTTACATAATCCCCTGAGACAACCAAGAGTTAAGATATAGAAGAAATAAGAAATGTAGGGAAGAAGAACAAAACTGAGAAGTCACCAGAAAGTTCTCAGTTACATCAACAGAAGAAAATATCAAGAAGTCAAATAAGATGAGGAATGAATAGTAACCATTGTGAATGAATAACAGCACAGTCTTCAGAAGAAAACAGGAGAAGTTAAAAGTAGAAGTGGATCAAATAAGGAAGGTTTTTAGGGAAAACAGAAATACAAAATTAAATTAAAATTCACAGTGGAGGCAATGAGAAACAAAAAAGAGAGTCATCAGAAAATTAAATAGCACATAATGTGGACTATAAATGAGAATGCAAATCTCTAGGGTTGTATAGAAGGTTGACTAAAAGTGAGGGATTTGAAACCAGATTGTTGCTATTATTAGATGCTGTCGAGTTGAATCTGACTCCTGGAGACCCCGTATGACATAATAGAACAATCACATATGGATTTTCTTGCCAGGTTCCTCTCCTGAGGAGCCCTGAGTGGGTTCGAACTGCCAACCTTTCAGTCAGCAGCCAAGTGCTTAACCATGGCACCACTAGGGCTCCTTGAAACCAGATTACATGGGCTTAAGGCCTGATTCTGGCACTCTCTAATCATATAATCTTGGGAAAAATTACTCAATCCAGTCTGGCTTCTGTTCCTTCACTAGTAAAATGGAAATAGTAATAGATCCTACTGCTTTGGGTTATCATGAAGATTAATGAGTTAAAGCACATACAGTTCATAGAAAAGTGCCTAATATTTAGCAAGTGATCAACTATTACTAGCTATGATAATGATTGTTTCCAAAATGCAGTTAAAAAGTGTATAAAGATGAAAATTATGAAGCAATAACAGAAAAGTACAGAGATGGACGCTTAATATTTAGATAATTTGGTACAGAAGTAAAAATCAAAGTTAAATTAGCTGAGAAAAAATACTTAGGTGAAAAAAGCCCATGTAGATTGAAAAAGAAAGTCAATGAAAATAAAAGTACAAATTAATTATATCTCAGCAAAGAAGACTACAAATATAATTATTTTAATTCGTAAAAGTATACAGGTGTAGTGAGAGGTCGGTGTAGTTACAAGGAAATAAAATTCAGACTGGCCTAATAAATAGAAGAAACTATAATCAACCTCACATAAAATTAAAGCATTGCACATTAAAGCTAAGAGATACCTTTTTCCAAGTATTAAACTAGCAAGTGCTGAAAGTTGGGGGAAGAGCGTAAATTGATAACAAGCACCTTAGAAGACCGTCAGTATGTACCAAAGCTGAACTTACCTATACTCTATAAACTAGCAATTCTAGCCCTGTGTATATACACAGCATAGTGAAAGATACGTGCACCAAATGATATGTACAATAATTTGCATCATTGTTTGAAATAGCCAAAGTAACACAACCCATGTCTGTCAACAGAGTAGGTGAATAAATTGTAGTACAGTTATAAAAAAAAGTTATAGAATGTAATATTCCACTGCAATGAACATGAACACACTACTCCTACACTTATAATGCTGAGTGAAAGAAGCCAAATTCAAAAGAGTGTATACTGCATTACTCCATTTATGTAAAATTTTTAAAATGGTAAAACTAATCTTTAGGGAAAGATTTCAGGATAGTAGTGACCTGTGTGTGTGTGTGTGTGTATGTAGGGAGAGTGAGGGGTAGTACCTGGAAAGGGTACAAGGGATTCATTTGGAGTGTTGTAATAAACTATTTCTTGAGATGGTCATAATTACATGAGTATGAACTCTTTGTAAAAATCCATCCAACTGCATACTTATGGTTTGTGCATTTTCTGTAGGTATGTTATATATTAATGAAAACATTTACTTAAAATTATTGATTTAGATGATATTATAAATTGATGTGTGCTTTATAATTTTTTTTAACTCTGTTGGTGAAGATACAGAAAACAGCCATTCTCTTTACACTTTTGGGGACTTCACACTGTACAGCTTTTATGAGGTAAATTGTATGACCTACCAAAATTTAAAGGGCACCTGGTATTTTATCCAGAAATCTTACTCTTAGAATTTATCCTGTAAGTACTTTTCTATAAAAAAAAAAAAAATTTTTTTATATAAGTAGGTAAACGCATACCTACATAAGAAATTTTATTGCAGCATTGATACCAAAATACTGGAAACAAGATAAATGTTGATCAGACTGGTTCAGTAAACTATGGACCACCAGTGCAGTAGAATGTAATTCAGTCATTAAAAATAATCAGTAGATATAGATGAATGAATATGAAAAGATATCCAAACTATATTAAGTGGAAAAAAAAAAAGACTAGTATGATCCCACTTCTTTATAAAAGATAATAAGAGATGGGGCCAGCAAGTCAGAGACAGAAAGAAAGAGGAGATTTGTATTCAGAAAATATGTGGAAATATAGACAAATTTTTTTATTGGTAATTTTTACAGGAAATGAAATTGTGAGGGAGGTGGTAAGGCCACCTTTTTCTTTTTATTCTTTTATGTTGTTTAAAAATTTACAGTTATCATGTATTAATCTTATATTTAAAAAAAAATAGTAATGAAAAATGAAGACCCTTGCCAGCAAACTCTGACAGACTCAATGAAGACCGCCCCACCCTTCACCTCAAGCCTCAACTTCCTGCTTCCTTGTTTACTTCTGCCAGGTTCTGATCTTGGCTTTGAACCATGATCTCAAGTTCTTGCTCCAATCAACATTTGGCACCTTCCTTCCTGTCATCCAATAATTAACAGGTTCCAACCCTTAATTCTACTTGGCCCTGCCGGGCTGCCTATGACATTTACCTGCTTTCACCTGATAACTGACCTTCATTTTATTCCTAAATCGCAGGCCTTCCTTCTAGATGTAATTTTACTTTCACCCACTGCTCTTTAGAAATGACAACTGTCATAACCTTGTTTTCAGTATCTATATGACCCATATTAAGGCTAATGATCAATATTTAATGATAATTAACTCTTATTAAGTCAGCTTCTACACCCAAAGCATTGTACAAGTTGTTTTAGCCATTATATTATCCAATCTAATCCCGATAACCTTTTGAAGTAGATGCTATTATTATTCCAGTATTATATACAAATAAATTGAGGCACAGATTATATATGGCATAGTGGTTAAGCGCTCCACTGCTAACTGAAAGGTCACTGGTTCAAACCCAGCAGCCGCTCCGCAGGAGAAAGATGTGGCAGTTTGCTTCAGTAAAGATTACAGCCTTGGAAACCCTAAGGGCAGTTTTACCCTCCTCCGCAGGGTTGCTATGTGTCAGAACCAACTCATCGGCAATGGGTAGTAAGCTCTGGAGCTGAGATTTGAATTGAGGTTCATTTTACACAGAATCCATGCTTCTGACCATTAATTACACCATATACTAGATTTTATTCATCCCTTACTTTTATTTGTGTAATATTCCTTATTTAGTTGTAAATTTCTCAAAAGGAATAACAGTATTTGGTCATTGATCTTAGAACACTGCACATACAAGTAATGGGGCAGCATCCATAATCAAATCTTAAAAGCTCGCCTGTTAATCACAAGATCGACACTTCGAATCTACCAGCCGCTCTTTGGAAACTCTGTGGGGCAGTTCTACTCTGCCCTATAGGGTCGTTATGAGTTGGAATTGACTCTACAGCAAAGTGTTTGGTTTTTGGTTTTAGGAGTAAATATAGTGATCAAGGAGTCAGAGTAAATAGGTGCTAACCAAACAACAAAAAAGCAATTGACACCTGGATCTTGAAGGAAAGATGTATGTCAGATCATTAGCTCACCTGGATTTCTGGTTTTCAAAAGATCTACTACAGTCATGAGTCATTTAAAGTCACAGTTCATTCAGTGAAATATGATGTTATGTGATTTGGATGTTGTGTGAACACCATATTATATCCAGGCAGTCCCCGGGTTGCAAACATCCAACTTACATACAACTTGTAGTTACCAGCCAACCCCTGTAAAGCCTATTAAAAAATTCTAGGTACATACAGTGGTTCCTAATAACAAATGGGCACTACCTTGTGACACATATCAAGAATTATTATTATTATTATCGTATTATTATGTTAAAGATGTTTTTGTGTATCTGGAAGTGTTTCTTTAATGTTTGTTTATGCATAGAATTGTAGACTATATACTACATACTAAGACAAATATTTAACCAAGTGACATTAGATACAAACCGTACCTGTTATGATTTATATATAAATTTGGCTTGAAGATAGATTTAGGAACATGTACATAATCTGGGGACTGTCTGTAGTCAAGACTGACCAACCAACCACCTTGCTGGAACCCTTGCTAGCAAGCACTCTTATAGAAGCAATTTTTGACTCTCCTTATATTGCTGGAACTCAGTTGTGCTCAACTAGAGTCTCCTTATCTATGCTATGGGTTTTTAATTTATTTCTCTTATTTCGTGTACAATGGAAACCCTGGTGGTGTAGTGGTTAAGTGCTACAGCTGCTAATCAAAAGGTCAGCAGTTCAAATCCGCCAGGCATTCCTTGGAAACTCTATGGGGCAGTTCTACTCTATCCTATAGGGTCACTATGAGTTGGAATCGACTCGATGGCAGTGGGTTTTTTTTTTTTTCAATTTCATTTACGCTACTTTTTTTGTTACACTATATGATGGATGCATATAAAAAATATACCTTTGGGAAAACAATTAAAGTTTGTTAATTTGGAGAAAAAAAAAAGAAAAAGAAGAAGATTACAGAGGAAAATTTCCTGTGTTGAAGAACAATCTGAGAAAATAGATTCCAGCACAGAAACTAAGAGAAAAATGGAAGATAAATACAATGCAGTTGGGGCTTAGAAGTGGATATCAGACTATCTTACTAAAGTGCATAACTGTGACTACTAAACTGTCAGTGGGGCAATTAGAAAATATTTCCTAGAAGATATAAAACCCAAACTGAATCTTATAGGCCAGTCTGGAAAAGGATGAGAGCATGAGAGGAGTCTTAGAGACATAGAATAATGGTTCATAAAAAAAATGTACTCCTGTAAATCAACTTATGCTCTGCTCTAGAAATCTCATGGTGATGCCTGTGGCCACGTTTGCTTTCATTAAACACCATAATCCCCCAAAACATTAACAAAAATAGACTGTTTTAGATTACCTGAGTTCTACAGGAGCCCTGGTGATGCAGTGGTTAGGAGCTTGGCTGCTAACCAAAAGGATAGCGGTTCAAAACCAACAGCTACTCATTCGAAACCCTATGGGGCAATTCTACCCTGTCCTATAGGGTTTTATGAGTCATAATCAACTCAATGGCAATGGGTTTAGTTTATGGTTTGTGTTCTACAACATCAAAGATTTCCCAACTGGAGCCAGACCTAGAGACTTTTGGACAATCTTTGTAGGACTGAGCAGGCTGAGGATCAACCTTCTGTGGTCCATGTCTACCCAAGTCTGTTTTCCTCAAAGAAACAACAAAGTTGTTTCAAATGTTCAAGAAAAATGATCTCTATTAAAAAGTTTAGCTAAATATCATACTGGCCAGTGATACTGACCTTCTTCGCTGTTAGCTATAGGGTTGTTGCTGTCACTCCACCACACACACACCACAATGAAGACAGAAATACAGACTGAAAAACACGTGATGAGAGAATTTCAATTCTAATATTTGCACTGATTGCTTCTTCCTTCAAAAACTTTACCCAAGTCACGTGTTGTACCTCTTAGAAATGAGACACTAACAACGTTCTACCCACCCCATCCTGCTAGGCTAAGACCCAAAGAGAAATAAGGGATGCAGTTGATCTGACGAAAACAAACTAAAACCTTGTCTATCAGGGGATAATGTCCATCCAGTATAGAGCTCAAAGGTGCCATTGTCCTCTTGGTCTTTACAATGGAAGCTGCCGTATTTCTCCCAGAACGGTGGTAAAAGCAACTCTAGAGCTTCCTCCAAAATGCTGCTGCCCCTGCTCATCGCAGCCTTGCTGGCCCTCAGCTCAGTTCAGAGCACAGAGAACGGTAAGGCGGAAGAGGGTGTTGTTGCTCTGCTTGGGGCTTGGGAGAGCTCACTGCAGTGAGACAGGGGAGAGGGATGAGAGGAAAGAGGGGCCTTCAGCGTTTTTATGACCAGTCATGTCTTCATTTCATATGAAGGTCCTTATATTTTGTTCAAAGTAAAACTGGAATCCACTGAAGAGTTTCAACCAGGGGAGTAGTGAGAGATGATATGCCTTTATACAAAGTTCCCTCTGAGTGCACTGTGAAGGGTGCACCAGAGGATGGCAAGACTGGTACAGGCAAGTCCAGTTGTGGGGATATTGTAGTAATCAAGGTAGACAGTGGGCAAAGGTGGTCTTGCTATGGGATGCGTTATAGCTGGGAGAGAGAGACATACATTAGTGCTATTTTGGAGAGAAACAACAGGACATAAATTTGTCTCTCTCTACATAGATAACAGGGTCCAGTTTCTCATTTTTCTCTTATCTGCATTTAATATTTCAAAGTGCTTTGAGCAGTATTTGGGAAATTGTATCCAAATGTTTATTCCTGATGGCCCTCTTAAGAAATCATGTGAAGGTAAGCAAAGTATTTAATGAAGAAGGAGGGCAGAAGAATACTAAAATGTGATATGGAAATATCAGAGCACTGAATTAACCTAAATCAGCATGAAGGTTCAAGAGACTCCAGGGAGAATGAGAGGGGGCTTCTCTATGTTGAGTTTCTGATTGATATTCGGCATAGTAACAATGCTGCCACTCCTTAAATCTTCCCCCTTTTCCAGTAGCACCACAGACAGTGGCTGACACTTTAACTTAGGGGATACTCAGGCTGTGATTAGAAGTCCCCTTTCCCTATAGAACAGTGTGAATGAACCCTGAAGGACTTAACATTTCACTTTATCCTATGCTTCTTTTCCTCGATGGCACCTATGAAGACAATTCTGCCTTGTCATTGTTGTTGTTGTTAGGTGCCATTGAGTCAGTTCCAACTCATAGCGACCCTATGCACAACAGAATAAAACACTGCCCGGTTCTGCACCATCCTTACAATCGTTGTTTTGCTTGAGCTCATTGTTGCAGCCACTGTATCAATCCACCTTGTTGAGGGTCTTCCTCTTTTCTGCTGACCCTGTACTCTGCCAAGCATGATGTCCTTCTCCAGGGACTGATCTCTCCTCACAACATGTCCAAAGTATGTAAGACACAGTCTCGCCATCCTTGCCTCTAAGGAGCATTCTGGCTGCACTTCTTCCAAGACAGATTTGTTTGTTCTTTTATCAGTCCGTGGTATGTATATTCAATATTCTTCGCCAACACCACAATTCAAAGGCGTCAACTCTTCTTCGGTCTTCCTTATTCATTGTCCAGCTTTCACATGCATATGACGTGATTGAAAATACCATGGCTTGGGTCAGGCACACCTTAGTCTTCAGGGTGACATCTTTGCTCTTCAACACTTTGAAGAGGTCCTTTGCAGCAGATTTACCCAATGCAATGCGTCTTTTGATTTCCTGACTGCTGCTTCCATGGCTGTTGATTGTGGATCCAAGTAAAATGAAATCCTTGACAACTTCAATCTTTTCTCCTTTTATCATGATAAATTCTGCCTTAATACTAGGTAAATTCTAATTAATCCTCAATCAACTTTATTTCTGTTTTTTTCCTCAGAAAATTTTCAGTCGTCCAGTATCTTGTTATGATCATTATTTTGTCAGGAATTGAGTTATGTTAGTACCCCCAAAGATAATAGGCAAACCTTACAGAGTCTTGATTCTGGGACTATGAGCAGGGCCTTCAGCATGAATAACAGAGATGCCTGGCTTACAGGAGGGGTGGGCTTCCTGTTCCCCTGGGCTAGAAGTGACTGTAGAGAGAGGACTTACAAAAGGAAAGAAGTCCTAATTCTGACTTCTCCTTCCTACAGAGAGCCACTCAACTGTTAGTGTCTTCTGTAATGTTCCTCTCTGTACATATATGGCTTCAGGGAAAAATGCAAAGACAATGGTCGGGATCCCTCTTCTCTGTTTTTCCATTCAACAGTGTCCCTGTGGCTAATAAAAATTTGTCACAGCTATTTAGTGAATCCTGTGTAGATCAACACTTTGTCTTCTCCCTGTCTGTATTTCTCTACCTGGGCCTTGGAGCCTAGGACACCAGCTCTAGCTTCCAGCTCATGCTTAGGTGCCCAGATTTGGAGTACAGTTGGCAGGTTCTTTCAGTGGCAGCAACTTAACTGGCAACATAATTTATGACCACTTTCCTTCTCTTCTGTCCTTGGAGACATCCTCTGGTAATTCCAAGAAGATATGCAAGATCTCTTCTTTGCCAACTTTAGGGATGCATGCTTGTGCCAAGAGCAAAGAAACAACACTTTCAATATCACCAGTATGTGGATTAAAAGGAACACTGCAATAGGAAGCAATGGGCAGAAGGGAGGTTGGCAATTGAGAGGCACATTCTGGAGGGGGGTGCTATCTGATTAGGTCAGCAGAGATAAAAATGAGAGAAGAGTCTTCCATCACTCAGCTTATCTATTCTCGTGTGTACCATCCAGATGAGAATTCAAGCCAAAGCCCTGATCAGGGACCTCAGAGACCACCTCCTGGAGAATGCCCACCTAGACCCAGTCCTGATGATAGAAACCAAGATGGTGGTTCTCAACAGAGATCACCTGCACCAGGAGGCCATCACCACCATCATTCCCCACCTTGTCCACAAGGCCAACAAAGACCACCTCAACAAGAAGATGATCAACTACTTCATTGCCCACCTCGTCCTGAGGGCCAACAACAACCACCCCCAGAAGGAAGCCTCCATCATCTTCCTCCCACACCTCCTCCTGAAAATCAAAAAAGGAATAGACAACCAAGACCGGCCCAAAGGCAACCACCCCAGTAATCTGGAATTCAGTGACAGATATGATTTAAGTTCACTCTCCATCAAAGGCCCTAACTCCTGTAGTTCTCAAACTGTAGTGAGTCTATGGATCAGCTGGAAAAAATGTTGAAATTGCATAATCCTGGACTACATTCCTAAAAATTTTTATTCGGATATTCCGGGAAAGGGCAGTAAGACTCCATATTTTTAACAAACTCTCCAAGGTAATTCTGATGCATAGCACATTTTGATAAACACTACCCAAGATTTTCCTTTTTTCTAATGATCATCTGTCTTAAATTGGGTTGGTAATAGGGACAAAGAGCACTGTTCTCTCTTGGATTCTCTGTCTCCTCTCCTAACTCTCAGTGATTTCCCAATCTCAGATCCATCTCTCAGGTTCTCACCTGACTACTGTTTGCTCAGTCCTGCCTCATACCAAGTCTCTCAGATCCAATATACCTACCAAATATTACTTTAACTTCATGTTGCTAAATTTCATCTAGCTTTTCAAACAATCATTTTCAAATTAGTACATGCTCAAAGTAAAAAATAAAATAACAGAGCAGAGAGTATGACTTTAAATCTTAAAGGCATATCTCATCCTAAACTCCCCATGTCCCTCCCCAAAGCCACCATTTTGACTCTCTCTTGACCATCTTCTTGGAAATACTTATGCTTTTACAAGCATACATAATACTTTCTACACACATGATATCATACTTTACATGCAGATCTGTATGTTGTTCTTTTTAAATAAGAATATTTCTTAGAAAACTTCTATGTCAATTCATAGGAACATATAGATCTATTTAGTCTTTACAATTATATAATATTCCATTGTGTGGCTATGCTATGATGTCTTTACCAAATCCTGTGTCTATGGATATTTAGGCTGATTTCAGTTTTTCACTATTTTGAGAAGTTTTGCAAGAATTTAAATGATTAAGAAAGATTTGTAAAATATTTCTTTGAATATTTTCATTAGAAACCAAAATATTAAAAAATCTAAGAATACTCTTTTTTATTCATCTCACAAGCAAAAACTTAGAGCATATTATCCGCTTAGTGTATAAAAACAGTAAACGTAAGAAATAAGGAAGGAAGATAGGGTGAGAGGGAGGGAAGGAAGATGAGATCTTGTCTACCTCATTTCCAGTAACACCAGCAATGAATTATAAACAACCTGCCATATCATGTTTGTTTCAGAAAATAAATAGCAAGACAACGGTCCTCCAGAAAGCCATGACGTTGGAATAAAGCAATCAGAACTCTATCTTCAATATACCAATAATCAGCATTCAATTTCTGATTTCCATCTTTATCTGTAAGTCTGGAATATGAGGGCCATGAACACCAGAACCATAATATAAGAATATGTGGAACCTCTTCTCATTGATACTTCCAGACAGCTTCATCCTGGGCCAATTTCCCAGAAAGCATTGTTGTTTTATTCTTCATTTGGGAGCCAAAATCCACCTCTCCTCTTTCCAACAGCTATTGCCAACTCCTTCCAGCTGGTTCCTTTATCTGCAAGTCAGCTGCCAAGTAAGGGTTCATTTTTCCTTTCCTTTCATGGATTCTATAGCACAAATACAATTTTTAAAATTATTTTTAGGTGTTTTACTGGTATTCTAGTAATTTTAAGGAAACAAAGAAAATATAAGAAATGTGACAAAGTTGCAAAAGCTGAGAAAATCCCCAAAATTTCCAAAATGATTGATCCTGTCTCTAGGGAAGGAATGTTATTTTAGGTCTCTTGTCCCTCGAACACATTATACCTCCATTACCCCCCCCCTTTTTTTTTAATCATCATTCAATTCTCTCCCTCCCTAGGTCTCCACCATTCTTTAGCAAAACGTGAACGGATTTCATAAAGGAGGCAGCATAATGAATGTTAAAGAACAAAGAATTTGGAGTCCTTCTGACATGAGTCTAAGTCTTAACTTTTTCTTACTAGCTTTAGACTTTTGGAAAGTTATATAAACTCTTGGAGCCTCAGGTTTCTTATCTGTGAAATGGAGATAATACCTCAAAGGATGAAAATTAATGAAATATCATGCATAAAAACAGAGTACAGATTGGCTTCACCATTTCTGAATAATTATTTTAGATAAGAACAATAAACATGAAATAGGAAGGAAGTGATGTCCCAAATTAAAAACTTTAAGCATTATTTACAGATCTAATTACAATATTCTCTGACAATTTTTCCTTCAGATTTTAAAAAGAAAAGAAAGACATCACTTTGTCAGTATTCTAAAAATATTTTTGTCTTACCAATTTATTTCTAAAAGTGTTATTGGTTTTTTAAAAAGCTTCTGCTAGCCTGTTTAACGTGGAAGTTAAATTCATGACAACTGTATATAGAAAGTTTTCTTAAACTTCTACCAGATCGACAAGATGTTAGCCAATATAATGAAGTATTGCCTACATAATGTCAAAATTTGTTCACCACCTAAATAAGAGTAAAGTATTGAAAATGAGAAAACAGAAAAACAAGTTAATTTATAACAGATTCAATAATTGGTTCTAAAATGATAAGAAATAAGCATCTTATAGTTCTAATCAAGAAAACATCAGAAAACCATGCAAACTTTTAGAAATGAGAAAGGGGGTCTAACTATAGATATAATGATTTTAAAAATAATAGAAAGACACTAAATAAAACTCTATTTTGATGTAAAATTTTCAATGAAGTGAATATTATTCTAAGATTATATGAATTACCAAATTTAACTCAGGAAGCTTAGGAAAACTTGAATAGAAAATAATCTTGAAAAAATGAAAATGGATTAAAAAAACTGTCTCTAACAACATCACTATCACCTCCAAAGTCAATTGGCATAGCCAATTTTATTTCTAATTGTTTATATCATGAAAGTACACAAAAAGTTAAGAAGTTTCTGAATTCATTCTGTGAGGTTTATAAAACAAAATATATAAATCTTCAAAGATACTCCTTTAGGAAAATTCTTCAGTAATATTTAAGCAAGTCAATGCTGTGTGAAAAGGATAATAGGCAATGTTGAAAAAGAATTGCAAGGATGGTTCAATATTAGGAAATTGACCATACCCTAGTGACAGCCTCAACAATTTCAATGAGCAGCTCAAAAAAAAATCAGAAGGAAACCACTACCATGAGCAAACTACATGCAACTATTGTCCTATTCTCTGGCTTCCCTCCTGTTATTGTTCGTGAAGCCTCCTTTCACACTGGATTCCATATACTATGGTATCTACTCAAGGGTTTTGCTTCTGCAGTTATGTCCCTTTTCTTCTCTACACCTTCCATTTCCACCAGTTTATGGGATCATTCCAATCAGCACCAAAAAAAAAAAAAAAAAGAACCAAACCAGTTGCCATCTCATGGCGACCCATGTGTATGAGAATAGAACTGTGCTCCATAGGGGGTTCAGTGGCTGGTTTTTTGAAAGTAGATTGTCAATTCTTTCTTCCAAGGTGCCTCTGGGTGAATTCAAACCACCAAACTTTCTTTTGGTTGGTAACTGAGTTCCTACCTGTTGGTACCATGCAAGGACTCCTTCAGTCATCACAAACCTGCTATAATATCTCCCACTGTTACAAAGCTCTCCCTAAACCCTTAATGCCTCTCCATCTACCACCCTTTTTCTGCCATCTTTACTGCAAAATTCCTTAGAAAACATGTCTATAATTTTTGCCCCCCACCTCTTTACCTCCCATTTTCTCTTTCACATAGAGGCTTTAGTATTCACCACTCCACTTTTGTCAAGTTCACCTATGACCTCTATTCTACCAAATTCAATGCCCAGTTCTGAGTTCTCCTTTCATTTTAGCTCTCAGCAGTTTAACGCCATTGTTACTTCCTTCTTTTTAGAACACTTTATTAACAACTTCCAGGACCTTACAATCTCTTGGTTTTTCTCCTACCTCCCTGTCTTCTCTCCTGCAACCACAAACTTGTCCCTCCCCAAGCCCTCCACATCTCAGTAAGTGACATCTACATTCATTCATTTGCTCAAGCCAACTAGGAGTTACTCTTATCTCCTTTCTTTTCCTCACACATCACTTTATATCTCATTCAACAGTGAAGGGGTTTGGTTTGAATCCAACCAGAGGCACCTCAAAAGAACTCCTGACTATCTGCTTCTGAGAAGCCACAGTCATGAAAACAATATGGAGCATTTCTACTCTCCAACACATGGGATCGAGTCAGAATTGACTCACTCTCAACTGTTTAGACGGTAGACTGCTGCCACAGGTTGTTTCATCCACCTGCAGACTTTTTTCAGGGGTGATTTAAATAACAATTTACTGTGCCCTCAAAATCTAAGAAGGTATAAGTATGCTCTTTGAGCCCCTCTCACTAACTTGGCAGTGAAGAGGAAGCATTTTCCCCAACCCAAATCCATGGGGAAAGAGAAAAATTGCTACAGACTTCCACAGCTCTTTTCCAAAAAACTGTATTTTTATTTTCCAAAATGTTTTGCTGAATTCTTAGCATTGGCATACATAACCTGAAGGGTAGGTATGAGACGTTGGTGGCAAATGAGTTTTAGCCACATCATGTGCAGGTCCTGTTTAGGCATCTAATACTTTGAAACGTAGGGGGCATTACCTCTCAGGAATTTCATAAAACTGAAACAAAAAGAATCCCATTTTATGTTTTTGCACAAGTATGCTTATAATTCACTTTTATGACAAGTAATACCAAAGTAATCCCCATACTCATCCCTTCTAACCTAAGTTCTTGAGAATTTTAGGAATTAGAAAGCAACAAACATCACCTGTCATCTTGCTGAAAATCTCCTCGGGCATTATTCCAGACTGAATGATTCACTACCACCATGACCACCAAAGAGAAAAAGAAAATATTTTATATTTTAAAGTCACTCCAACTGATTTAGTCAGTGATTGAACAGCTCACACTATTTAGTCCTTGAATATCATGCATCTAGGAATGTTAGGTTCTGTTACTCAGTTCACCAAAACTAATCTGTTTATATATATATAACCTGTTGCCATCAAGTTGATTCTGACTCTTAGCAATCCTGTAGGACAGAGTGGAACTATCCCGTAGGGTTTTCAAGGAGCAGCTGGTGGATTTGAACTGCCGACATTTTGGTTAGCATCTGAGCTTTTAACCACTGTGCCACCAGAGCTCCAGATTTATTTGTCAATAAATCTGTTTACTTTTTTTTAATGGTAATATTAGGAATCATAGAGGCACTAATATCCAGCACTTTGAGAGACCACATTTCATCCCTTTGGTTTGGGGACAATGTTCCATTTTATTCACTCTTTAGACTCAATTCTATTTTCAAATGTTTTCAAATATGGAAATTGTCCAACTCTCAGGGTAACTTAAACTTATACATAAAAATTTCAAAATCACTGTTAGGTATTTGTTTAATACAATTAACACAGAATAACTTTAATCTGTTTTTTTTTTGTGCAATCCTACTAGAAGCTAGCATATGGAGATAAAATGGAAAAATATTTGAATAGTAAGTAAAAAGAATTTGCAGAATAGTCCATTGCTAAAAAATATGCTGGAAAAACAAAAATATGTAAGTGCATGTGGGTAGAATGTCTTTGATGAATGAGACTTAATTTTGCTATGCCCATTAGATTGGCAGAAATGAAAAAAATATTTACAATATTCAGTGTAGGAAAGGTAATAAATAAGGAAATGGAATCTCATGATTTGGTGAAAATATACTACTACAACTATTTTGGACAACAATTTGGCAGTCAGTATCTATTAAAATGAAAAAACATGCAGACCCTTGGACTCAGCATTTCCATTTCTAGTTAATTCTTCTAGATCAGTGGTTCACAAAGTCTGGCCCCCAAACAGCAGTATCGGCATCACCTAGGAACTTGTTAGAAATGCATTTCTCAGACACTACCTCAAACCTAAGAACCAGCAAATTTGCAAGTGTTGTTGTTGTTGTTAGGTGCCATAAAGTCGGTTTCAACTCATAGTTACCGTATGTGTACGGAATGAAACACTGCTCGCCTGCGCCATCCTCACAACTGTTGCTGTGTTTGAGCCTGTTGTTGCAGCAATCCACCTCTTTTTCCCTGACTCCAGCAATTTGTTTTAACAAACCCTCCAGGAAAATCTGGAGACAGCTGTTTTAGAGCAGTGTTCTCCAACAGAAATATAATGCAAACCACATATATGATTTAAAATTTTCTGGTAACCACATTTAACAAATAAAAAGGAACAGGTGAAATTAATTTTAATAATCTATTTTATTGAGTCCATCTTATCCCAAATATTATCATTTCAACATGAAATTGATATAAATTTAACTATTAATGAAATAGTTTGCATTCACTTTTTCTTCTCAGTCTTTGAATTCAGTGCTTATAATCCTTTACAGAAAAATGCTTACTTATTGCTTCCAGGTAAGTCAAGAGGAATTTTTTACTTCATCAGTAGCTTTTAAAATTATTTTATGAGCCTATGTATTATCTGTTAGATTCAAAATAAATAAAAAAATGAATTATTTAAATTAATAACTGATCGACATAACTCCTGTTGGTAGAAAGTAATCTGACTTAATAAGCTGTTGAATCAGTCAATTCAAACTTTTCACTAGCGTCACCATCAATCTACCCCTCAAAATTCAAGATATCCAAGATTGACCACATTTAGGGCCAATTCAAGACTATAAGCAGGATTAACCTCATCTCATCACCGCAGCTGTAAGCTCAGTTTCATTTCAGTGCTATAGGATTTCTTCCCTAATTCAAATCAGAACTGCAGCACTGCAGAGAATTACACTGAATTCCAATCTTGAACAACATAGTACAATGCTAAGATATATGCATTTGGCACTAACTTATAGTAAACTCAAATTTTCTTTTTCTTTCTCTTTTTTCCCCCACTATGTTCTCGTCAGGAAAATGTGGCTCCAAATACCATATTAACCAGAGAGAATTAATTTAGAGTTCAAAAAAGTTATTTTAAACTTCCTTGAAAAAACATAAAAGATGCATACCAACAGAGAATTTTCTCTTCTAAGAGTTCATTCTTCCCCATTTTTGGGTAAAATATAAGAACAAAGAAGGACATTTGCCAAGATAGTCAGTGGTGACGAAGTAAAGATCTCTTTGTTCTCTGAATTCGTACAAGTTACTAACCTTATGATTTACAAATTATCATGACATATTATGGTTCATGTCTGTGCAAAAGGCAGGCATTTATTAAATATTTCTTAAATTAATGAATTTCCAATTACACAAATAGGAAAATTTATCACATTGAAGTGGCCGTCATAAGGAATGGCTCTCACGTATCTCACTAATTTACTACATGCTTTCATTTAGGAATCTTAATAAATGTCAGTGACATGGATTCCTTCCATATATTTCCCAAAGCAAACCTTAGAACATTAGATCAATATAAAATGAAAGGTTATAATAACACCAATTACATCATAAGACAAAAGAGAAACAAAGAACCTGTATGGCATGTGAATTTTCAGAATTATCTATCTATGGGTATTTTGATGATGAAAATTGAAATGTGTGTCTTCTGAAAATACCCCATAATCCCTTAGACTCTGTGTTCTAAAGAAACTTTGTGGATTCCCCTACTGGTCCCAAGGATCCTACCTAGGCTACAGAGACCATATGCTTTGCAAATTCAGTTACTCCTAGTACCTTCAGAACTCAGGAATATACTAAAAACCAAAAATGAGACACAGGGTCAAAAATAGATGATGCTGAGCTTTTAATGACATACGCATTTTAAGAATAATGCTTGAGGGGGTAATATTTTGGCAAGGTTGAGTCAGGAATAAGGCTCAATGATGTCTCCTTCTGAACTCATTTCTTCATTCAGTACTTGCGGAAGAAAAAAAAACAGAGAAGATAATTCAATGAAGAGTTGACAACTGATCTCTAACTCTCGGGTTTCATGGGACATCCCAGTTAATTGGCCTAATAACATGTTGAGTGCTTCTGTGCTACCTCCTAGTTTGATGCATAGTGCCTGGGGTCTTAAAAGCTTGCAAGTGGCCCTCCAAGGCACTGCAATTGGTCTCTATTCACCTGGAACAACAGAGGAAGAAGGAGAGGCAGGAATAGGTAGAGGATATGGGTTATGTTGCTAATTGCCTCCATGAACAACTGCCTCCTTTGCCAGGGGACCAGAAGAACTAGATGGTGCCTGGCTACCATTACTGAACATTTTGATCAAAGATTCCATAGGATCCTGATCAAAAGGGGAAAAATGCAGAACAGAATTTCAAATTCTCATGGGATACAGACTTCCTGGAGCCATGAAGTTTGGATGAACTACTGAAACTATTGCCTTGAGATAACATTTAAACCTTAAATCAAAAATACCCCCTGAAGTCTTCTTAAAACCAAATAACAGTTTAACTTAACTAGTAAAAAATGTCTGTCTTGAGCATTATGCTCTTTTAAGAAGTATCTATATGGGATCAAATTGACGGCACTGGGTTATATGGGATCAAATTGACAACATCACCTTGGAAGAGTAGATAGGAAGATTGGAAGACAGTGAATCTATGTCAATAAGGGAGGAACAATTCAGAAAAGGAGGATGAGAGTGGATACACAATTCAAAGAATGCAATCAATGTCACTGTATGGTACATGTAGAAACTGTTGAATTGGTATATGTTTTGATGTGTATATCCTCAATGACAACAACAAAATAAATAAAATTATATTAAAAAAAAATCCATGATGAGATATCACTAGCAATACTGTGTTGGTGAGAATGTGAAGCAACTCTCATGCATTGCTGGTAGGAAACTCTTTGGCAGTTTCTAATAAAGTTGAATGTTTATTTTATAACCTAGCAATTCTACTCCTGGGTATTTTACCCAAGACAAATGCAAATCTATGTCCACAAAAAGATTCAAGAAAAATGTTCACAGCAGTTTTACTCACAATAGTCCCCAAATGGGAAATAATCCAAATGTCCATTAAAAGGAGGACAGTCACTCCTCATTTATTGACATGGTTAGGTTCCAAAGACCAAGTCATTATGTGAAAATTGATGTTATGCAAAAATGGAGGATCGCCTCATCAGATCACAAAAGGAGGGTGAATATATCATTATATAACTGACAAATTATATCGTTACATAACTAGTCAATTTAATCATTATATTACCGCCAAATTTCATAATTTCTTAACTGCCAAACTACTGAGAATCATGGCCCAGCCATGTGGGTACATAACTTTAATCTTCACAGCCAGTGTTACTCTCGCCTCACACCTCAGCATTCGTTACTGCCAGATGTAAATCATTAATGAGCAAAATAGGTGGATAGTAGATTTTTTACTATTGTTGTAAATGTGAAATGCCAGATAACGAGACAGTCAATAAGTGAGGAGTAGGCATATGGATACACAAATTATGTTATATACATAGAATGGAATGCTTCTCAGGAAGAAAAAAGAACAAAATACTGATATACAAAACAACATGGTACAAAAGGAAAACCCTATGGAACACAGTTCTATTCTGACACAGTGGGGTTACCATGAGTCAGAATCTACTGCTTTTACTGGTAGAGAAGAAAGGAGAGTGGTAGAGAACCTAAAGAAAAGAAAAAGCCCCAGTTGCTGGTTGCATAATGAATGATAAAGAACATTGCTAAGATAATCAATTACAAGGGTGTAGAGGTTGTGTCTTTCCTATTTGTCTCTGTATTTCCAGTGCCTGATACATTACGGTCATTCAGTAAATGTTAATTGAATGAAGAAATAAGTGAAATTAGATGAAGTATACACAGAATTTCTTCTGAGATAGTACATCCTTTTATATATCAGGGAGAAAGTAGTCTAAATTCCAAAAAGTTCTATTAATTTTGTTGTTGTTGTTAGGTGGGTTGAGTCGGTTCTGACTCATAGCGAACCCATCTACAATGAAACAAAACACTGCCTGTTCCTGCTCCATCCTCACAATTGTTGGTATATTTGAGCCCATTGTTGTAGACACTGTGTCAATCCATCTTGTAGAGGGTCTTCCTCTTTTTTTGCTGGCCCTCTACCTCACCAAGAATGATGTCCTTCTGCAGAGACTGGTCCCTCCTGATAACATGTCCAAAGCAAGTGAAACGAAGTCCCTTCATTCTCACTTCCAAGAAGCAAACACCATAATTCAAAGGCATCAATTCTTCTTCAGTCTTTCTTATTCATTGTCAGCTATTAATTCTATACTATGGATGAGCAAGGAAGGTTGAAGAACTGACACCTTTGAATTGTGGTGTTGGCGAAGAATATTGAATATACCATGGACTGCCAAGAGAACAAACAAATCCGTCTTGGAAGAAGTACAACCAGAATGCTCCTTAGAAGTGAGGATGGTGAGACTACATCTTACATACTTTGGACATGTTGTCAGGAGGGATCAGTTCCTGGAGAAGGACATCATGTTTGGGAAAGTAGAAGATCAGCGAAAAAGAGGAAGACCTTCAACAAGATGGATTGACACAGTGTCTACATCTACAACAGGATCAGGCAGTGTTTCAGTCCATTGTACATAAGGTCACTATGAGCTGGAACCAACTCAACTGCACCTAACAACAACAACATGGTTGTAATTAGATATAAAATATGAGGCTTGGTTGGAAGAATATAAAACAAAAGATACAGAAGGTGTTTTAAGATGAGACAGTCAGAGAACAAATGAGAGGAATTGTGTTGCCTGATACTTATGGAGACCTTGAATTGTGGAAGTGGATTGAAGACAGGGTCAACCATAAGAGGATGTTTGCACCTCAGGCCACACCTAGCAGAACCATAGCATTTCATAGTATATTAGCAGTCATCTTCTTTTTTACAAGATCTCTCATAACAACATACAAATTTGGATTGTTGCTTAGAGGACTACTTGTCAGGTGGGGTTTAAATATGGTTTTGCTTGAGTCTTCACTGCCACTTTGTTGGTTTGCCGAAAAAGAGGATCCAGACTGAAAATATTCCATGGGACACATACCTGGCATCTTCCAGTCTGTTAAAAAGAAAAAAAGGAAATGTGAGACTATATAAGAAGCTTATAATAACGACAAGAGCTACCACTGCTAACTGAAAGGTCGGCAATTCAAATCTACCTGCTCCTTGGAAATCATATGGAACAGTTCTATTCTATCCGATAGAATTGCTATGAGTCCAAATCACTTGGTTGGCAGCAGGTTTGGTTTTTCTGGTACGTATATGAGGATCCCTGGTGGCACAGTTGTTAAAGTGATCAACTGCTATTCGAAAAGTCAGCAGCTCTGAGGGAGAAAGGTGCGGCAGTCTGCTTTTGTAGAGATTTACAGCCTTGGAAACACTACGGGGTCACTATGAGTTGGAATGGACTCCACAGAATGCATTTGATTTTTGTATAGGATTAACAAAACATTTTTGTACATGTATAAATTTTTTTTTTTAATCACCAAAGTTTTCAAATGTAGACTTTACTAAAATATGGTATGTTGTTGTTAGGTTCCGTCGAGTTGGTTCTGACTCATAGTGACCCTATAGAGCAAGGTAGAATAGCCCGGTAGGGTTTCCAAGGAGCCACTGGTGGTTTTGAACTGCCAACCTTTTGGTTAGCAGCAAAGCTCTTCATAATTACTCCACCAGGTCTCCAAAATATGGTATAGGAAATCTAAACTGTTAATGATTAACAGATGTAGATAACCTCCATTCATTCACTTATTCATTTTTAACAAATATTTATGAGTGCCTACCGTGTGTACCAGAGTTGCCAGCACTGAATATGTAGTACTGACAAAACAAGACCAAAAAAAAAAAAAAAAAATTCTTGCTTTCATAGTCTGGGTGAGATAGATAATAAGAAAGATGAAGGAAAAAGAAAAAAATTTTAAAAAGAAAGATAAATTAGTCCAAATATATAGTATATCAGACAAAGATTACCACTAAAGAGAATAACAAAACAGGATAGGAGATCCCTAAAAATTCCTTGCAATCACAAGAGTCTCTGATTCTTTAACCCTGGTTATGTAAGCATTAATCTACATAAGTCAGTTGTTTTTAAACTTTTTTTACATCTTGTCTGTTCACACTTACGACCAAACAAGATGCATCGAACAAACTTTCACCAGTACCAAAGGAATGGTGGTCTGCTTTATATGAGGCCAATTTGGTTATAAATTTTTTAATTAAAATGCAAGTAAATGTTATGAATAATTAATGAATGCCCGTAAGCATTAAAAATTTTTTAATGATTTCACACACACACAAAAAAAAACCCCAAAAAACCCGTTGCTGTCAATTCCTACTCAAAGCAGCCCTATAGGACAAATAGAACTGCCCCACAGGGTTTCCAAGGAGTGGCTGGTGGATTCGAACTCCTGAACTTTTGGTTAGCAGCTGAGCTCTTAACCACTGTGCCATCAGGGCCCCAATGATTCCGCAGTACTTTGAAACTATAAAAAGTTAACAAAATTTAATGTATGGAAATAGTAATCCCCGTTGGTCGTTATACCTTAGAATAGGAAACAGTGGAGGAAAAAGAGTAAAACGTATTTTTTAAAAATATGTAGCAATTAAACGATTACATAAAACTTACTTGGAGGTGAGGATTGACTTTTTAAGGAAAAGGGAGGAAAAAATATTAGGATGTGATATAGAGAATCAACCATGTAGTAAGTTCAACTTAAAACTCTCCTTTTTTCTGTATAACTTTTGTTTTCTTTTGCTAAGGAAAGCAACAGAATTGGAGATTGAATGTTTGGGGGCATTTTAGGATCCCTTTTTATGAAAAAGCTGCATGTATTAACAAGGTTTTCTTTAATCAGCCTCCTCAAAACTGGTCGTATTGCTGTTGTGCACCTCCAAGTCGATTCTGACTCCTAGCGGCCCTGTAGGACAGAGTAGAACTACCCCTTAGTGTCCCTAGGCTGAAGTCTTTACTGGTAAAATTCTGATAAAATGTTCTACATAATTCATTCTTCTATGTCATTTTCTTTCATTCATCAGTTTGTTTAAACCTCTAAATTAATCTCTGTGAAATTATTCTTAAACACTTGCCTCTGTCAGATGGCAGCGGTGCCCATTACTTTTCCCTCACTCCATCTTTGCCACATGTTCCAAGGTTGTGGTTTCAGATGGCAACATTGCATTACTTTTGCCAACTGTACATTACACTCAGTATATATAATTTTTCATGACAGTCCCTGCTCTAGAAGTAAATAATTTTTTTTTCACTTCCCATCTTTACCTCTGTCCTTCATATTCTACTTCTGTATCCCCTCTGGCAGGCACTATTACCCCAAGTTTTCTTCTCACCCTTTTTTTGCTAACGGAACCCTGATTTTGTTCAGGGGAGCAACACATGCTAGACAGCAGATGAGATAATGTCAGAATCACAATAAATGTACACACAAAGTATTAGGAAGAATAGTGGAAATAAATACTAAAATTTTGTAGAAGGGCGATGTAGATTTAACAGAGCGAGCAAAATGTGCACAGGGTCTTGAAGAATGAATAGGAGTTAAACTGGTAGAGATGGGTGAGGGAAAGAAAACTTGTAAGAGTTGGGAACAGATGCGAATAAGCCCAGATACATAAAAATGTAGATAAAGACGAATCTGTGAAACATTGCATAACATGGAGGAACCTGGACGGCATTATGCTGAGCGAAATTAGTCAGAGGCAAAAGGACAAATATTGTATAAGACCACTATTATAAGATCTTGAGAAATAGTATAAACTGAGAAGAACACATACTTTTGTGGTTACGAGGGGGAGAGGGAGGGAGGGTGGGAGAGGGTTTTTTACTGATTAATTAGTAGATAAGAACTGCTTTAGGTGAAGGGAAGGACAACACTCAATACATGGAAGGTCAGCTCAACTGGACTGGACCAAAAGCAAAGAAGTTTCCGGGATAAACTGAATGCTTCAAAGGTCAGCGGAGCAAGGGAGGGGGTTTGGGGACCAAGATTTAAGGGGACTTCTAAGTCAATTGGCAAAATAATTCTACTATGAAAACATTCTGCATCCCACTTTGAAATGTGGCGTCTGGGGTCTTAAATGCTAACAAGCGGCCATCTAAGATGCATCAATTGGTCTCAACCCACTGGATCAAAGGAGAATGAAGAACACCAGGGTCACACGATAACTAAGAGCCCAAGAGACAGAAAGGGCCACAGGAACCAGAGACCTACATCATCCTGAGACCAGAAGAATTAGTTGGTGCCCGGCCACAATCGATGACTGCCCTGACAGGGAGCACAACAGAGAACCCCTGAGGGAGCAGGAGATCAGTGGGATGCAGACTCCAAATTCTCATAAAAAGACCATACTTAATGGTCTGACTGAGACTAGAGGAATCCCGGCGGTCATGGTCCCCAAACCTTCTCTTGGCCCAGGACAGGAAGCATTCCTGAAGACAACTTATCAGACATGGAAGGGACTGGACAGTGGGTAGGAGAGAGATGCTGATGAAGAGTGAGCTAATTATATCAGGTGGACACTTGAAACTGTGTTGGCATCTCCTGTCTGGAGGGGGGATGGGAGGATAGAGAGAGTTGGAAGCTGGCAAAATTGTCACAAAAGGAGAGACTGGAAGGGCTGACTCATTAGGGGGAGAGCAAGTGGGAGTATGGAGTAAGGTGTATATAAACTTATATGTGACAGTCTGACTTGATTTGTAAATGTTCACTTGAAGCTCAATAAAAGTTAATTAAAAAAATGTAGATAAAGGATAGAGGAGAGGAAGATACTCAATGTAACTCTACCATAGCGTGGGGAGTAGTAATAGAAAATAGTAGGGCTAAAAAACAGCTAGATTGTGAAGAGTATTATCCGATATGCCAGGGGTTTTGCTTTAGACAGTAAATAACCATTGAAAGTTTTAAATACAAATGAGTAATGTGATCAGATCTGGTGTTTTAGAAAAATAATTGATAGCAGATTGGAATGTGAAACACAGCATGAGTTGACAAACGCAGGCTGATGAGTTAAAGCATTATAGCTATAGGCAAGAAATGACAAGAATCTGGACCTGCTAGCCTCATAATTAAAGAGGTAAAAGTCAGGGAACATTTGGGAGATCTAGTTAACAGAATTTTCCTAACAGATTGGACGAGGAAGATGAATAGAAGGTAGACTCTGCTCTAGGCATAAATGGTGGTGTCTTTAACTAGGATTGGAAATGGAGGAAGGGGAGCTAGTTTGGACAGCAAGGTTAGTTGAGGGGGATGTGAGAAATTCACAGATAAGCATACAGGTCTGAGCAGAAAGATAATAATTAGAGATTTAAGAATTACCTAAAGTATATGTGATAATTTCAGGTCAAAGGAATCTATTATATATAAATCAAGGGCTCAGAATGAAATTCTGAAGGATGCTACCATATAAGGAAGGGGTTGGGGAAAAACTAGTGAAGTAGGTTAAAAACACCACCATTCAAGAGAGTATTGTCACCAAGCCAGAAGAGAAGAGCTTCCAAAAGAAGGTGATAAACAAAAGAGTCAAATGCAAGGCTAGGTTGCCACACTGTGGTCATTATAAGCATTTAGGGTAGCTGTGAGTCAGAATTGACTTTTTGATGGTAGTGGGTTTGATTTTTTGGTTTTTGTATAGCTTCTATACCAAAAAACTATATTGTTGTTGTGTGCCATAGAATTGATTCTGACTCATAGAAACCCTATATACATCATATTTCTAGAGATTAATTGCAACAATTTTCACGGTCTTTTCATTTTGTTCTTTAATGGTTTCCTATTTTAAGCTTCTTTCTTAGTAATACATAACATTTAAAGAAAATGTAATACCAAGTATACCATGTAAAGTACAGAAAGGAATAATATGCAGTTATAAGACCAAAACATGTAATTTAAAATTTAGTTGAAGACTTTAAATAACATCTGAGAGTAGCCTGTAAATTATGTTAATGTTTACATTATGTTACATTTTTTTCTATGTGGACAAATGTAACAACTTTTTTAAAGAGTAAAATTTATATGGAGGCAGATGTCCCAATGATACAATAGTTACTATCAATCTTATTGCAAGCACTATTTTTTTTTCATATTCATGGTGATAGCACAACATAATAAAATAGCTACAAACTTAGCTATGAGTTATGCAGACAAGTATATTCCACCTTGCTCATTTTGATTGGCCCTTTTTAATCTCTCTTCTAACTTAATGATTGCCTTAGTTCTGTAGGTCCCTGAGACTATGTTATCACTTGTTGGTCGTATAAAGTCTAGCAGTAAATTTAAAATCCGGTACTTCTTTATACACCTTACATGGTTTTCTGTATTCAATCCCTACTTTCCCGTGAAGATAACCTATTCTTTAAGGACAATAAGCTGCATAACTTATTGCCCCTTTGTATTCTCCACATAATATTTAGTAAATGCATACTTGATTTAAAATTAACAGATTGAAAAGTGTCACCTCTCTAAAATGCTGTAGAAAAAACAACTGTTTGACCAAATTAATTATTTAAGACTATAAAAAGTTATTTTTATTGACTGAAGTAACAAGTACAGGTAGTTCTCGCCTTATGATGGAGTTCTGTTCTGATGACTCTGTCGTAAGTCAGTTCCAATGTAAGTCGAATACTTTTTTTAAGTTTTATTATTGCCTGTTATTATCAGTATCTTTATAAATCTGATTTTGAACAGTCTCAAGTGAACATCTAAAATAATAACATCAGCAAATTACTCCCTGTAACATTGTATATAGTACATATTACTAACAATAAGATGTACAAAAAAAAAAAAGATGGTCATAATTGTAGTTCGTTGTAACTCAAGTACGTCATAAATCAGGGATTACTTGTATCTCAACCAGAAATTGCCCTTTAACTGATTAATTCAGTTAACTATTAGACATGTTATTCAAAATAAGCCAAATCTCTCTATATACTATGAATTAAAAAAACAATGCCATTTATTCAATTCCAACTTATGATAACCTCATGTGTTACAGAGTAAAACTGAGCTCCATAGAGTTCTTGGTTGTAATTTTTGAGGAAGCAGATTGCCAGGTCTTTTTTCCATGGCACTATTGGGTGGGTTTGAACTACCAACCTTTTATTTAGTAGTTGAATGCCAACAGTTTGTATCACTCAGGGACCTATAATTTCAATACCAAGTGACTAAAATAATAAGGCAAGAATGTTGGGAGGGGATAAGAGAAACTTTAGAAATGTTCCTCTGTATTAGTGATTAGAATAATTGACATCTTAAGTAACTGATAGAGATATCAATAGATTTAAAGAATAAACATGAAATGAAGTCATGGCTTAACAAATTGTCTGTTGAGTAGATAGCCTCTGGAGAGTTGCTATTTTGAAACTGGGTTTGACATATTAATTTAACTCTGTCACTTCAGTCTTTCTGTTTGCTCTAGGAAAAAGGAAAGCAAAAGATTCACTGAGCATAGACAGTCTAGTTGCTAACTTGTCCATTCATCAAAATTTTACTGTGCTTGCCATCATATACAGATTCAGTACTCTCTTGGTCTTGAGCCTCTTGGTGGGCTGTGCTCAAAGCCAGCAGAGTACCTCAAAGAAAGAAGGAAAGCATCTTTAAATCAGAGTTGTACTTTCCTCTCTGCTGGAGAAATTTGGATATCCTTTTATACATAGTTTATAGACAACAATAATAGCTTTGCTGCTATACAGGATGTCTCCAGAGTCCTTTATCTGATGGGGTTGTTTCAACCAGAACATTTCCTCTGCATCATTTATCACTAATCTCATTATGTTTATGTTATTAAAATTGTCAAATGATCATATGGTTTCTGCTGTCTTCCTTAACTGTGAGGAGAATGACAACTAAAGAAAAATTAAGATAACAAAAATATAATTGTTTGGTAGCTCAGGAACTGCTTTAAGGGAGGAGCTAGTGTAATCTTTCTGGTTTGTCAGTAAGAGGCAAAGGAACACCAGCTCACAAAACAATATGTGTATTAATTGTTTAATGAGAAACTAATGTGCTCTGTAAACCTTTGCCTAAAGCACGCACACAAAAAGACTATCTATATGGGATCGAATTGGCAATAGCAACTCGAAAGATGAGATAGGAAGCTTAGGGGGCAGTGAGTTACTATTAATGGGGGAGAAACAACTCAGAAATAGGAGAAGAAAAAGAGGCAAAGGAGTCACTGAGTAACACCATAGCAAGAGTCTCTAATGGAGACCCACATTAACACACTATCTCTAATTTTGGGTCTAATTTAGCTTATAGAAATTTGATAAAAAGTGAAGAAAATTAATATGAAATCATATTCTCTTAGTAAAATGTTGGAAGTGTTGAGTAGGGAGCTATGGGGCAGGTCTACATACACTTTTAATAACACTTGAAAGGGAAATTAAAACAAACTGGCCTCAACAAATAGAACGGAATTAGGGAATTAAAAAAAAAAAAAAGTTGGCATTCTTGCACAAACATGAAAGGTCAAATCTAATGATTTCCATGAACTCAGGACTTGGCTCCTACATTTATTGTTTCTTTGACCTTGAGCATGAAAAGCGACAGAGCTGTATGTTAACTACAGGAAGGGAAAATGATCCAGGATGTTCATGACTTGGTGAATTTCCTCCACTTTTTTTTTTTTTTTTTCTGCTAAAGTCCTCGTGGCTTTCCTGAGACTCAGTTCAGGTTATCCAGCTCACTTTTCTGAAAGAAAATACTGCGTAAATGCGCTGTGGTTCTGTGCCCTGAATGGCACAATTTGGATAAAAGTTTATTTGAATTGCAATTTAGAAAATTTGAAAAGCTATCTAGTTGACTTCAAAGCAGTATAAGAAGTTTAAAAAAAACCTATAGTAGAAGCAGGAGCAAATCATTTGCCCAGCTCGGCACCCTCTTTATCCAAAACCAATTTAACTCCAAGAGAAGAGCTTGATTCCACATAGGTTTTTACAGGGACTGGCATATTCCATTTAAAATCTGAATCCTCACAGTTCCATCTCTTGAAATGTTATTCCTTCAAGGACTCCATACAGCGGTGCAAATTTTAGAAAGAGCAACATGTTCTATCTATAGGTGAGTCTCCTAAACTGACTTTTACCACTTGTGTGCTGTGTTCTATCATAAGTGTTTTAATGTGCATGAAAAAATGTACTTATGACATAATTAAAACCAGTTCTCACCTGCTAGATATACTTCTTCTATACTCTCTTTTAAAATATAGTTCATGAACCTTAAAATGATAAAGCTGAACATAATACGAGGGAATTGTTTTTCCCCAGATCCTTAAAAAGTTATCCAGGATCCTGTCTTGCAGATTTCTGCCTTGGTGTCCATTTTTGACTAAGGAGCTTATCTGAAAGGAAGAGAAGACAAAAGAAAAAACACAATGCAGTGGGACTGCATCTAATACAAAGTTAGCAACCAAGGTCAGAACAGAAGGTAAAAAATCATTAATAGAGTTACTTGTGATAATCTATTAATTATGCAAAGTTGAAGTACTGGGCACTCGTGTTCATTTTTACAAGTATTTATCAGTTCCTATAACCCTTTATTTATTTATTTATTTAATAACCCTTTATTAGTCATTGCTTTTTGTGCCCCTAGATAATTCTCCAATTACCCTCTCAAGACTATTGACAAATCCATGACCATTCACATGTCTGGGCACATGAGTCAGGCATTTCTTTTCCTCTTTCTTTTTTTCTATCTATAAAGTCTTTTGAATCAATTACATATTATTTTTTTAAATTTGTCAACATTCGTTGACTCTTTTCAGATTGATTATACTTAGGATAAGTGATGCTCAGTGCAAATACATTTTAATATACTAAATGTGTATATGGTAAGATTCTACTGCACCATTTAAAACATATCTGGGTAAGCACAGAGTAACGCAGGTCTGTTTGGTATAAACTGTATTGGAATTCCAGAGGAATGACGAGGCATCTGATTCTGTCAAGAGGGAAGGCTAAGCAGAAGAGCGGACCCTTTCCTACTTACCTTGTTGTTGGTTGTAGTCTGGTCGATTCTAACTCCTGGCTACCTCATGCAAGCAAAGTAGAACTACTCCATAGGGTTTTTAGGGCTGTTAACCTTTCAGAAGCAGATCACTAGGTCTGTCTTCCAAGAGGCATCTGGGTGGGTTCAAATGGCCAATCTTGAGGTTAGCAGTCAAACGCTTAACCATTCACACCATAGACCTAGCCTCAAGGGAGCAAACCCAACTAGGATATACTCTAGGAAGTGAATGATCAAATCTATCCCTGGAATATAGCCTAGTTAATATCCTGATATCTTTGGTTCTAAACAATCAAATTAACAATCCTCCTCTCCTGAGAGAGAGCAAAAAGGGAGAGGGCAGAAAGGAGAAAGAATCAGAAACATGGCAAGAAGGACAGAGTGTATGAAAAAGCTTAAACATATCTCTCTCCCCACGATTTCCCCATTGTAAACCCATTGTTTTACAAAATGAGCCCAAATTTTACAGGGAAAAATGTCACCAAAGAAAAAATGTCTCCTTATTAGTGCTTTATCAGAGAAAAGTTCTCATGCCTTATAAATTAAAATCCTAAAGAAACTAAATTCCAAAATACTTCATTCTCCAATTTCATCTTCTACTCATCCCTATCCAGGCCATTCAGATGCCTAGTTAGATTCTTTTTTCCTTCTGTTGTAGCCAGGGCTTTGAACTGGTTAGTTTCGGTACAATCCCCTGCTGAGAATTTGCATTACTACCCTAGATATACTGAATCTTGATTCTGATTCAGTATACGTGGGAGGGGTGGAAATGCAAACTCTCAGCAGGGGACTAAACCGGAATGAACCAGTTCAAAGCCCTGGTTGTTGCTGAGCTTAAGCCATCTTTCACTTGAATAACTGTAGGTCCTTGGACCTCCAAAGTTAAAAAAAAAAAATCCTCTTATTTCCCACCCACAGTCTCTTATGTGTCTTATTTTCCAAGAAACAAAAAGGACAGTAGGACATAAAAGAATATGATAGAAATATCTCTATACTTAAATTTAGAAAATTTGCCTTGGGCAAATTTAATTAGCAAATATTTAATGAGCAAAAGCATTACTGCTGCCTACCACAGAGATAGGAGAATGGAAAAAAATTTTTTAGAAAGAGAGAAAATCTTGTTTTCAGTTTAGTTATCAGTTTGTTCCAGATGTCCATAGTCCACAAAGTGTGAACTTTAACTCAACTGGAAGGAATACCCTCCTTTAAGAGGTTACTGGTTTTATACTTCACCCATATATCCTCTCAAAGAGAGTAGAATTTAAAGCTCTGTTTTCTTTAAAATTTTATAATAATAACCTACAATTTACTAAGGAGTTTTTCTTCTCATTACTGACAATTTAGCATATAAGAAACCTCTGAATTTCCCCTTCTTTTTTTAGCCTCATATTCTTGGCCTCACACTACTAAGTATGAATTGTTGCACAGTATTTTTGGGCAGGGCACCCTTCTTTGTAAAAGGTAGGTCCAAGTAGACATTCACCTTTATTCCAAGCCTTCTGATCCACTTTCCATATGTTTTCCTCCCCAGAAGGAGCCCCTAACCTTTTAGCCCTAGATAACAGAGTGTCATTGTTACCCACCTGCTATGAAATCCCTTATGTCTACAAACCCTGTCCCCTAAAGGAGGCTTTCTCTTTGCCCCCAAGGTCACTTCAGCTGAAGAATTACTCTTACAGTATTCTTTCAAGTGATTAATTAATTCTTAATATTTTTTAACATTATTCTTTTTTTTTAATTGAAGCAGAACTTACTTGTAAAACAAAAAAATCAAACCTTTTGCCATTGAGTCGACTTCAACTCATAGCAGCCCTATAGGATAGGGTAGAACTGCCCCATAGGGTTTCCAAGGAACAACTGGTCGATTCGAACTGCTGAACTTTTGGTTAACAGCTGACTTCTTAACCACTGCACCACAAACCCATTGCTGTCAAGTCAATTCTGACTCATAACAACCCTATAGGACAGAATAGAACTGCCCCATGGGATTTCCAAGGAGTGGCTGATAGATTCCAATGGCCAGCCTTGTGTTTAGTAGTTGGGCTCTTAACCACTGCACCACCAGGGCTCCTACATTTAGTATAGTGCATAGACATTAATTCTATAGCTTGATGAAATTTTACACATGAATTTAATTCTGTAACTACCTCCCAGATCAAGATAAAGAACATTCCTCTTAGCTTGTTCTTGAATTGAGCTCTTGATGTTTTGGAAAGAAAGCCTGTGCCCCCACCTAGTGAGGAACAATATACCCCTTTATATGAACTAGCCCCTCCTCCCCCAAGTTGTTTTTCTCTGGCTTTTGAGTTTTTCAGGCCTAGAGTAAACTGCACTTCTTCAAGGGCAACAGAAATATCTCTGTTTCGTCTTCTTTCCTGAAGTAGTGAATGACACCTTTAGTCTCCCTTTGTTTCAGGTGTGCTTCTGTTTTTCTCAAGCATATCTAAATTGTTTTCATTGCATTTCCCTGATGAGTGATGAAGTTGAGCTCCTTTCCCTATATTTTTTTCTTCTAAATTTTATTTATTTTGTTTTCATTGTTGAGAATATACACAGCAAAACACATACCAATTCAACAGTTTCTACATTGAGTGACATTGATTACATTCTTTGAGTTGTGCAACCATTCTCATCCTCCTTTTCCGAGTTGTTCCTCCCTTGTTAACATAAACTCACTGCCCCCTAACGTTCCTATCTAATCTTTCAAGTTGTTGTTTTCAGTTTGACCCAATATAGACAGCTCTTCAAAGAGCATAATGCTCAAGGCAGACTTTTTTTTTACTAGTTAAGCTAAACTATTATTTGATTTTAAGACTTCAGGGGATATTTTTGTTTTAAGGTTATCTCAGGGCAATAGTTTCAGACATTCATCCACCCTCCATGGCTCCAGAAAATCTAGAGTTCATGAGAATTTGAAATTTCTCTTCAGCATTTCCCCCATTTTGATCAGGATTCTTCTATGGAATCTTCGGTCAAAATGTTCAGTAATGGTAGCCAGGCACCATCCACTTCTTCTGGTCTCCTGGCAAAGGAGGTAGCTGTTCGTGAAGGTACTTGGCTACACATTGCATATTCTTCTATTCCTGACTCTCCTTTTTCCTATGCTTATTGGCCATTTTGGTTTCCTGTTTTCTGATATGGCTATTCAATACTTCTCCCCCTTATTGTATTGGCTATCTCTTTTATTGATTTATAGAAGTTCTTTCAAAATTCTGGATACAGACTCCTTCTTGAACACGTGTGCTGCATATATATTCTCTCTTTTGTATGTGGTTAGCACTTTTGGTGTCCTGTCAATTGCTGTTTTTATGATTCTCCAGCACACTTTCAGAGTGCTGTTGTTGTTAGGTGCCGTCGAGTTGGTTCCAACTCATAGCGACCCTATGCACAACAGAATGAAACACTGCCCGGTCCTGAGCCATCCTTAGAATTGTTGCTGTGCTTGAGCTCCTTGTTGCAGCCACTGTGTCAATCCACCTCGTTGAGGGTCTTCCTCTTTTCCGCTGAGCCTGTACTCTGCCAAGCATGATGTCCTTCTCCAGGGACTGATCCCTCCTGACAACATGTCCAAAGTATGTAAGACACAGTCTCTCACCATCCTTGCTTCGAAGGAGCATTCTGGCTGTACTTCTTCTAAGACAGATTTGTTCGTTCTTTTGGCAGTCCATGGTATATTCAATATTCTTCGCCAACACCACAATTCAAAGGCGTCAATTCTTCTTTGGTCTTCCTTATTCATTGTCCAGCTTTCACATGCATATGACGTGATTGAAAATACCATGGCTTGGGTATTTTCAGGCACACCTTAGTCTTTAAGATGACATCTTTGCTCTTTGACACTTTAAAGAGGTCCTTTGCAGCAAATTTACCCAATGCAATGCGTCTTTTGATTTCTTGAGTGCTGCTTCCAAGGGCATTGGCTATGGATCCAAGTAAAATGAAATCCTTGACAACTTCAACCTTTTCTCCATTCATCATGATGTTGCTCACTGGTCCAGTTGTGAGGACTTTTGTTTTCTTTATGTTGAGGTGCAATCCGTACTGAAGGCTATGGTCTTTGATCTTCATTAGTAAGTGCCTCAAGTCCTCTTCACTTTCAGCAAGGAAGATTGTGTCTTCTGCATAACACAGGTTGTTAATGAGTCTTCCTCCAATCCTGATGCCCCATCCTTCTTCATATAGTCCAGGTTCTTGTCTTATCTGCTCAGCATACAGATTGAATAGGTATGGTGAAAGAATACAACCCTGACGCACACCTTTCAGAG
This sequence comes from Elephas maximus indicus, assembly GCF_024166365.1. Classification (NCBI taxonomy): domain Eukaryota; kingdom Metazoa; phylum Chordata; class Mammalia; order Proboscidea; family Elephantidae; genus Elephas; species Elephas maximus. The sequence continues at coordinate 69,511,119 of NC_064822.1, read as the reverse complement.
GGCATCTCTCAATAATTTCAGACACCAGCTATCATTGGGAAAATTATTCCATTTTGCTTCGTAGGACCTTGTTTTTTATTCTCTATTAAATCAATATTGACCTACTAACAATTAAATCTCTCCCTTTCTTAACCCCATCATTAAAAGCCGGTAAAAAAAAAAAAAAAAAAAATATTGCCACTGAGTCAATTCCAGCTCATGGATACCCCAAGTGTTACAAAGTAGAACTACTCCATAGGATTTTCTTAGCTATAAGCTTTAAAGAAGCAGATCACTTGGCCTTTCTTCCATGGCACTGCTGGGTGGGTTTGAATCACCAGCCTTTAACTTAGTAGCTGCTTGCAAATCACTTGTGCCACCCAGGAACCTTTAAAAGCCAGTAGGTATTGCTGTAAAGGAGTCCGTGGATGGTGCAAGTGGTTAAACCTTGACAAGTCAAAAGATTGGCAGTTCAAACCCACCCAGAGGCTCCTTGGAAGACAATCCTAGTGATCTGCTTCTAAAAGGTCACAGCCTTGAAAACTCTATGGAGGAGTTCTACTATGCTGCACACATAGGGTTGTCATGACTCGACCGCAACCAGCACCACCAGTAAAAAGTTCTTTTTCACATGCGTCTAGTTTTGCTTTTAAGTTCTCAAAATTTTCTCCCAAGTAAGTTTTTCTCTTCTTGATTTTACTCCGCCCAAGCCGCAAATATTAGTGTTTTAAGAGAACAGTTTTTGTTCTGTTTTTTCCTCCTCATTTTATCCACATGGTGAGTCATTCAATGTCTGAATGATTCAGTGACTGAACGACTCTCCAGAGAGCTGTCTTCCATACAGCTACTCAGTGATCCTGGCTGTTTTGATTTTAAGTGTCTATCAACTGAACACATGCCTCCACATTGCCTACAGGATCACATAATGCTTTTCACTGCCTCAGTCCAGAAATGATACACATCACTTCTGCTCATATTCATTGCCCAGAACTAGTCACATGACTCTAGTCAACTACCAGGAAGCTGAGAAGTACACTTTTCCTTGTTCCCCAGGAGAAGGAGCACAAACACAGATCTGGTAAGCTCATAGCATTCCTTCTTCCACAGCAGGGTTGCCTTTTCTTGTCATTTCTTACTTTATAGAAGACTGAACCTTGCATTTTAAGTGCTTGAGCAAACCTAATTCTTACAGCATAAGTGTTCCAGATAAAAATCTTCTTCATTTCCTTGTCACTCTTAAGTTTTTAATTATTCTACTCCAAGAAGCTCTGCTTCTGCCTCTCCTTTTGCATCTATGAAAGGTAACTGTTACTAGTTCAGATAATCTTTTTCAGTTCTCACTAGGAAAAATAAAAGGAAATGAAAGATAGCAAACAAAACAAAAAGTGAGACAAAAACCCCTATGCTATAAAAGTAAGTGAAGGCATTTCATAAAAATCATGCTGTATCCAAAATGTAATATAGGAACTTTGCATATAATTTTCACAGTTAAACTTCATAATGGCATCATGAAAAATTAACATTAGATAAAAGAATCAGTGTATTACTGTCACAAGGAAGGTTGCGTTCTTTAGAACAAAAAAGAGTAAAGAATCCATGGATTTAGATGCTTCTAAAACGCAATAAATATATGTGAGCTGACATGCAGGAGTATAACCATTTTAAGGCAGGAGAATAAACTACAAGACGCTATTGTATTGTTCTTTTGTGACTTTGATGCTAAGTCTCATCATTCAAAGAGGGAATATAACCTCTAGCAATAGAGCTTCAGACCTCTAGATTAAATAGTTGTTAAAAATAAATAAATAAATAACTCAGAAAACATTCCAGGAAACTCAACATATCTAATATAAATGAGTATTGGGTTCAATAGAGTGTTTTCATAATTCTAATCCTTTTAAGCACCAAAAGCCCAACCAAACTCACTGCTGCCAAGTCAATTCTGACACGTAGTGACTCATAGTAACCCTATAGAACAGAGTAGAACTGCTCCATAGGATTTCCAAGGCTGTAAATCTTTACAGAAGCAGACTGCCACATCCTTCTCCCTTGGAGCAGCTGATGGGTTCTAAACACTGACCTTTCAGATAGCAGCTACATGCTTTAATCACTATATCACCAGGGCTCCTTTCTAAACAACAAAGTATAAAGTTAACAAAAATAATCACAGTCCTACACATCCAAACACCTTAAGGGATAGAGATGCTGGGACTGAGGATTGGGGACTATAGTCTCAGGGGACATCTGGGCCGATTGGCATAATTTAATTTATAAGGAAAATGTCCTACATCCTACTTTGGTGAGTAGTGTCTGGGGTCTTAAAAGCTTGCCAGTGACCATCTAAGATATATCTAATGGTCCCATCCTTTTGGAGCAAAGGAGAATGAAGAAAACCAAAAGCACAAGGAAAATATTAGTCCAAAGGGCTAGAAGATCACATGAATCACAGCTTCCACCAGTCTGAGTACAAAAGAACTAGATGGTGCCCAGCTATCACCAATGACCACTCTGACAGAATAACAATAGAGGGTCCTAGACAGAGTAGGGGAAAAGATGTAGAACAAAATTCAACTACACAAAAAAAGACCAGATTTACTAGTCTGACAGAGACTGAGGAATCCCCAAGACCATGGTTGGGGACACCCTGCTAACTCAGAACTGAAGCCACTCCCAAAGCCCACTTTTCAGATAAAGATTAGACAGGCCTGAAAACAAACAAGAACACATGGAAGGAACGTGAACATGCTTATTAGTCCAACCAAATATACAAGGCCACACCCCATCTGGAGCAAAGGAGAATGAAGAAAACCAAAAACACAAGGGACTAATGGACCACAACTACCACAGCCTCCACCGGGCCCAGCTACCACCACTGACTGCTCTGACGGGGATCACAATAGTGGGTCCCAGACAGAGCTGGAGAAAAATATAGAACAAAATTCTAACTCTCTCTCATACACACACACACACACACACAGACTTACTGGTCTGGCAGAGATTGCAGAAACCCTGAGAGTATGTCCCCTGCACACCCTTTTAGCTCAGTAATGAAGTTGCTCCTGAGGTTCGTCCTTCAGTCAAAGATTAGACAGGGCCAGAAAACAAAACAAGACTAAATGGGCACACCAGCCCAGGGGCAACCAGATAACCAGGAACCCAAGGTGGAGAAGGGGAGACTGTTGACATGTCACGGGGTTGGCAACCAGCATCACAAAACAATATGTGTATTAATTGTTTAATGAGAAACTAGTTTGCTCCATAAAACTTCATCTAAAGTACAATAAAAAAATTTTTTAAATGTACACTCAAAAAAAGTAAACAAGTATGTATATATATGTATATGTACATATATATATAACCAAATGAGTGACTCCTGCCCAGAAGCAAGAGGAAGGCAGGAAGGGACAGGAAAACTGGACAAATGGACATGGAGATCCCCAGGTAGAAAGGGAAGAGTGCTGCCACATTGCAGGGATTGCAACCAATGTCACAAAACAATACGTTTGTAAATTTTTGAATAAGAAACTAACTTGAGCTATAAACTTCACCTAAAGAACAATAAAATTTAAAAAAAAAAAAGAAAGAAATCCTTTGGGGCAGTTCTACTATGGGTTACTATGAGTCCGAATCAACTCAGAAAAAAAAATAATAATCATAGTACTTTTACTGTTCTTTTATCTTATTGGGGGAATGTGTTGGACAGTGGATGGTCCTGAGGAATCTTTCATAAGCTCTGTGTGGTTATATCCTTAAAGAGAAGAAAATGCAAGCTGAATCTTAGCTATTTAACCCTGTACATAGGGATAGAAAGGAGCCTTGGTAGAGCAGGGGTTAAGCGTTCAGCTGCTAACCTAAAGGTTGTCGGTTCAAACCCACCAGCCATGCCGAAGGAGAAAGATGTGGCTGGCAATCTGCTTCTGTAAAGATTGTAGCCTTCAAAGTACTATGGGGCATTTGTACTCTGTCTTGCAGGGTTGCTGTGAGTCAGAATCAACTCAATGGCAACTTTTTTTTATTTTTGTAGGGACAGAAGCTTAACTATACCTAGTAGACTCTGAATGGTATGAAGTTCTTTCAGAACCTTCCTCTCTCAATTAGGACAACCTTTTGTGGTTGTTAATAGTTCTCTTTCTATTCCACCTAGTGTTATTGACTTCTGTACTTTACCATTCCTAACATATCTAGCTCACCTGCCTATCTCAAAAACACTGGGAAAATCTGAATGAAAAGGCTTTTCCAAATCCTATGATGGAAAACATTCATAATGAGGAAGCATCATATATCACTGAGAATGAGACAACCAGTCACTAATAACCCATGGCAGAAACGTTGTTGTTGTTGTTAGGTGCCGTCAAGTCGGTTCCGACCCATAGCGACTCTACGCACAACAGAACAAAACACCGCCCAGTCCTGAGCCATCTTTACAATCATTGTTATGCTTGAGTTCATTGATGCAGTCACTGTGTCAATCCGTCTCACTGAGGGACTCTCTCTTTTCTGCTGACCCTGTACTTTACCTAGCATGGTGTCCTTCTCCAGGGACTGATCCCTCCTGACAACATGTCTAAAGTATGTAAGACGCAGTCTTGCCATCCTTGCTTCTAAGGAGCATTCTGGTTGTACTTCTCCCAAGACAGATTTGTTCGTTCTTTTGGCAGTCCATGGTATATTCAATATTCTTCACCAACACCACAGTTCGAAGGCGTCAGTTCTACTTTGGTAATTCTAACTCATTCATTGTCCAGCTTTCACATGCATATGATGTGATTGAAAATACCATGGCTTGGGTTAGGTGCATCTGTCTTCCAGGTGACATTTTCACTTTTCAACATTTTAAAGAGGTCCTTTGCAGCAGATTTGCCCAATGCAATGCGTCTTTTGATTTCTTGACTGCTGCTTCCATGGGCGTTGGCTATGGATCCAAGTAAAATGAATCCTTGACAACTTCAATCTTTTCTCCATTTATCATGATGTGGCTTATTGGTCCAGTTGTGAGTATTTATGTTTTCTTTATGTTGAGGTGTAAACCATACTGAAGGCTATGGTCTTTGATCTTCATTAGTAAGTGCCTCAAGTCCGCTTCACTTTCAGCAAGCAAGGTTGTGTCATCTGCATAACGCAGGTTGTTAATAAGTCTCCAATTTTGATGCCCCGTTCTTCTTCGTATAGTCCAGCTTATCAGATTATTTGCTCAGCATACAGACAGAAGAGGTATGGTGAAAGGATACAACCCTGGCATACACCTTTCCTGACTTTAAAACAATCAATATCCCCCTTTTCTGTCCAAACAACTGCCTCTTGATCTCTGTACAGGATCCTCAAGAGCACAATTAAGTGTTCTGGAATTCCCATTCTTCATAACATTATCCATAATTTGTCATGATCCACACAGTCCAGTGCCTTTGCATAATCAATAAAACACAGGTAAACATCCTTCTGGTATTCTCTGCTTTCAGCCAGGATCCATCTGACATTAGCAGTGATATCCCCGGTCCGATGTCCTCTCCTGAAACCGTCCTAAATTTCTGGCAGTTCCCTGTCGATGTACTGCTTCAGCCATTTTTGAATGATTTTTCAGCAAAATTTTGCTTGGGTGTGATACTAATGATATTGTTCTATAATTTTCACATTTGGTTGGATCACCTTTCTTGGAAAAGCTCAATATCAGTCAGAACAAGGCCAGGGGCTGACTGTGGAAGAGACCATCAATTGCTCATATGCAAGTTCAAGCTGAAACTGAAGAAAATCAAAGCAAGTCCACAAGAGCCAAAATATGACCTTGAGTACATCCACCTGAATTTAGAGACCATCTGAAGAATAGATTTGATGCATTGAACACTAGTGACTGAAGACCAGATGAGTTGTGGAATGACATCAAGGACATCATCCATGAAGAAAGCAAGAGGTCATTGAAAAGACAGGAAAGAAAGAAAAGACCAAGATGGATATCAGAGGAGACTCTGAAACTTGCTCTTGAACTTCGAGGAGCTAAAGCAAAAGGAAGAATTGATGAAGTAAAAGAACTGAACAGAAGATTTCAAAGGGCAGCTTGAGAAAACAAAGTAAAGTATTATATTGATATGTGCAAAGAGCTGGGGATAAAAAACCAAAAGGGAAGAACACACTCAGGGTTTCTCAAGCTGAAAGAACTGAAGAAAAAATTCAAGCCTCGAGTTGCAATAGTGAAGGATTCTATGAGGAAAACATTAAATGATGCAGGAAACATCAAAAGAAGATAGAAGGAATACACAGAGTCATTGTACCAAAAAGAATTAGTCAATATTCAACCATTTCAAGAGGTGGCATATGATCAGGAACCGATGGTACTGAAGGAAGAAGTCCAAGCTGCTCTGAAGGCATTGGCGAAAAACAAGGCTCCAGGAACTGATGGAATATCAATTGAGATGTTTTAACAAACAGATGCAGCGCTGGAGGTGCTCACTTGTCTATGCCAAGAAATATGGAAGACAGCTTCCTGCCCAACCGACTGGAAGAGATCCATATTTATGCCATTCCCAGCATAGTAGACCATATGACTGTCCGATTGAAAATGGCCAATACCAGTCCATTTCAGCTCACTAACGCCTAGGATTATCTATCTTCAAGTGTTCCATTTCATTTTTGACAACTTCTAATTTTCCTTGATTCATACTTCGTACATTCAGTGCTCCAATTATTAATGGATGTTTGCAGCTGTTTCTTCTCATTTTGAGTCGTGCCACATCAGCAAATGGAGGTTCTGAAAGCTTGACTCCATCCACGTCATTAAGATGGACTCTACTTTGAGGAGGCGACTCCTCCCCAGTTGTATTTTGAGTGCCTTCCAACCTGAGGGGCTTATCCTCCAGCACTGTATTAGACAATGTTCTGCTGCTATTCATAATGTTTTCAATGGCCAATTCTCTTCAGAAGTAGATTGGCAGGTCCTTTTTCCTAGTCTGTCTTAGTCTGGAAGCTCTGCTGAAACCTGTCTACCATGAGTGACCCTGCTGGTATTTGAAATACTGGTGGCATAGGTTCCAGCATTATGGTAACATGCAAGCTACCAAAGTATGACAAGCTGAGAAACAAGTGGTTGCATATATATATATATATATATATATATATATACACACACACAAACTTATGGGTTACGTATATATACACATTATACACTTATATTTATATATATATATATACATACATACACACACATATACATGTGTGTTTGTGTATATTTAGACTTTTGGAGAGTTCAATTTTTTTTTTCTGATCTTATCCCTAAATTCAAAAACATCTTTAAAATTGGTCTTATATGTAATTACATAATGTAGTGAAAGAATGCTATTAAAAACCTAAAAACCAAGCCCCTTGCCATAGAGTCAGTTCTGACCCATGAAGACCCTATGTGTTACAGAGTAGAACTGATCCACAGGGTGTCCTTGGTTGCAATCTTTATGGAAGTAGATCAGCAGCTCTTTCTTCCGTGGTGTTGCTTGTTGGGTTCGAACCACCAACCTTTTGATTCATAGCTGAGCGCAAACTCTGCATCACTCAGGCGTCTTGAAAGAACAATATACATGAGGTCAAAGTAATGGCAATAATAATAACTACTTACTGAGTGTATGCTATGCAACTGGAGCTGCTCTAAGCTCTTCTTTCTTTCTTTTTTTGCAGATTGGTGGGAAGGCACAATTGGGTCCATGCCGTATTTGTTTAAGCTCAAAATTTAATCTTCACCACAATATTCTGAAGGAAATACCATAATTAATAACGTTTTACAGATAAGAAACTGAGAAATGGGGAATTTAAATAATTTTCCAAAGGTCACACAACTAGTAGGTAATGAGGTAAAATTCGAACCCAGTTGGTCTGGCTGTAAATTTTGTGCCTTTAACAGCTATACTACCCTGGGAATTTAGTCCTTGTTTGCGACATACTAATAGAGTGACTATCAGTTAATCCTTGGACCTATTTTTCTCAACTTTAAATTACAATAATTACCTCAAGTTTGTTGAAAGAATTAGGTGATTACAATTTGTGAATGTATTAGAGAAATGGATGGTGCCAATTTATATAGAAGGGCCTATGATAGTTATTCATTTTTATTCAATCAGCATTTCTCTGATCTCCTCAGAGATTGCTGAATACAAAAACTCATTATTGGTGTCATTAATCTGTTTTACTAGCAGTTAAGCCAATAAAGATAGCTAAAAATAAGAAAAACAATTATTCAGTTAGCATTAGTAATTAACAAATGGGAATTAGTAAAGATTAGATCAAAACAATGGAATGGGCAAAAGCAACAAACTCCACCTCACAACATAACTTTGAATTAAAAAATAAATAGTAAATCCTTAGCCACACTAGAAAAAAAGAAAGAATGTCATTAGAAAACCAGAAATGTTTATGTATTTCTAGAGGATAGAAATCTGACAGGATTGAACTGAGGAAGAAAATCTTGACACAAAGATAGGCACCTGATAAGATGGCTGATTTGAGTGATATTAGTTCTCGGGATTTTTCTAACTCTAATTAAAATAAAGAGGAGTAAGTAACCAAGGACTATCATTAGAGTGACTGCTTAGAGATGGAATGTAAAGTGGTCAGGCCCGTTGGCCCTGCTCCCCCACCTCATATGCAAACACATAGAAAGAGAGAGAGAGTCAAGCAATAAACAGTTCTGCATCTGCTTTCAGACTGAAGAAGCTAGTGTGCATAACTGGGTCAAGAGGCAAGAGACTGTTCCAGGCAGCTGGCAACACCAAAAGGAATGGAAAAATCCTCATTCCTGTCCTGAAAGATTCTCTACTAGCAGATTCCAGCCAACAGCACTCCAGTATTGGAGGCGGGTAACTGTAAATTAAAAGAGCATCTACCGGGAGGGGAAAAGGAGTTCTCAAATGCAAATATAGCCTGCAAGCAAGACTGACAAAACGAACAGGGAATAAAAAAATCTTATTAAAGAGAGACATCAAATAGACAAGCAACGAATGAGGAAATAAAAGACAAAGTTATTAGAAAAAAAGCAAGAAAAGGGTCAGTAACTATAGGTGATTATTTCCACTGAAAATTCAAGAGAAATCAAATGAAAAGCTGTCAAATTAATAAATAAAGTCACCAGATTAAAAAAAAAAAATGTTCAATGACTTAGAATAATGCCAGGGACATAATAAGTATTACATGTTAGTTGGATACAATAGTGGTTCAGTATAGAATTCTTACCTCTCAGGCGAGAAACCCAGGCTTGATCCTGGGCCATGCACCTCAAGAACAGGCAGCACCTGGTCCAAGGCTTTCCTATTGCTATGATGCTGAACAGATTTCAGTGGAATTTCCAGGCTAAGATGGACTAGGAAAAAAGACCTGGCAATTTGCTTCCAAAAATCAACCAAAGAAAATCCTATGGATAAGAATGGTCCAATTCACAATCAGTCATGGGGATGGAAGAGGAACACTCAATGTTTCATTCCATTGTGCAATGGTATCACCATGAGTCAGAGGCTAACTCCATAGCAGTTAACAACGACAACAACTAGTGTTAGTTATTATACACAACAATGACCAATAGAAAATGTAGGGTAAAAAAGTAATTTACAAAACCTCAGTGCAAGAACTTTAAAGAAAAAAAAAGAAAAAAGTAAATGTTACTGAAGAACAAAGATGAAGATGTAAATAAATGAAATGAAAAGTCACATTTAAGAATGAGAATAATATTGTACAGGTGTTAACTCTCCTGAATTCTTCTGTAAATTCAGCCAAATCCCTAGCCAAAAAACTATTTCCAGGAACTTTACAAATTGATCCTAAAATGTATCTAAAAGATTAAATAGGTGATTATCTTGTAAATCAAGAACAACCATCCCTATTCAAAGGACTGAGAATTCTAGATATAACATTAAAAAATCTTTTAAAATGTATGGCTGAGCTAGCAAAAATTATAAAAGTGAAAGGAAAAATCCAGGGAGGGTAGTAAGGCCTAAACTCTTAAGCTTCCATTTTTATGGCCCATGAGGAAAAGGAAGAGTCCCCGGGAGGTTCAAACAGTTAATGTGCTGGGTTGCTAACCAAAATGTTGATAGCTCAAGTCCACCTAGAAGTGCCTCAGAAGAAAGCCCTAGTGTCTACTTCCGACATATCAGCCATCGAAAATCCTATGGCACATAGTTCTACTCTGACACTCATGGGGTTACCATGAACATAAGGCAACTGGATGGCAACTTGTAAGGTAAAACCCATTGCCGTGGTGTCGATTCCGACTCATAGCAACCCTATAGAACAAAGTAGAACTACCCCATAGAGTTTTCAAGGAGCCCCTGGTGGATTTGAACTGCCGACCTTTTGGTTAGCAGCCATAGCTCTTAACCACTACCCCATCACGGTTTCCACTGGTAAGATAGGGGAACCTAAAACAGGCCATAGGTTTTATTTATTTATTTATTTTTCCTGCTTGCTTGGAAAAATGGGAAAGTTATAGAAAGGGGAAAAGAAAAAAGGAAGACCCACAACGGATCAAAAAAAAATGTGTATTAATCATGTATATGTTGGGAATTCAAGTGCTCTTAGTAATACAATTAAAACATAATCTTTGCTTTCAAAGAGATTACAGTTTAGCTAGAAAAAGACACACTAAAAATTATATATCACAACATGAATGAATCTGTAGGGCATTATTTTGAGTGAAATATATCAACCACAAAAGAAAAATATTGTATGAGACCACCATTACAAAAATCCAAGAAAAGATTTACATACAGAAAAAATAATCTTTGATAGTTATGAGGGATGGGAGGGGGTAGGAATGGGAAATCACTAACTAGACAGTAGACAAGTGTTACTTTTGGTAAAGGGAAAGACAACACACAATATAGGGGATTCAGTACAATTTAACCAAGGCAAAGTCATAGAAGCTTCCCAGATACACTCAAATACCTTGTGGGACTGAGTTACTGAGGCTGAGGGCTAGGGACCATGATCTTGGGGGACATCTACATCACCTGGCATAACATAGTTCATAAAGAAAATGTTCTACATCCTACTTTGGTGAGTAGCATCTGGGATCTTAAAAGCTTGCAAGCAGCCATCTAAGATACGCCTATTGGTTCCATCATGTCTGGAGCAAAGGAGAATGAAGAAAACCAAAGACACAAGGAAAATATTAGTTCACAGGGCTAAATGACCACATGAACCACAGCCTCCACCAGCCTGAGCACAGAAGAATTAGATGGTGCCCAGCGGCCACCACCAAGGACTCTAACAGGGATCACAGTAGAGGGTCCCGGACAGAGTGCGAGAAAAATGTAGAATAAAATTTAAATTCTCAAAAAAAGAACAGGTTTATTGGTCTGACAGAGACTGGAGGAATCCCCAGGACCATGACCACTGGACACCCTGCTGACTCAGAAATGAAGCCACTCCCGAAGTCTGCCTTTCAGCAAAGATTAGGCTGGCCTATAAAACAAACAATAACACACATGAGAAATGTGTTTCTTAGTTCAATCAAGTATATGAAACCAAATGGGCAACACCTGCCCAAAATCAAAGATGAGAAGGGAGGAAGGGACAGAAAAACTGGATGAATGGACACAGGGACTCTGAGGTGGAAAGAGAAAAGGGAAGAGTGCTGACACATTGTGGGGATTACAGCCAAGGTCACGAAACAATTTGTGTAGACATTTTTGAATGAAAAACTAATTTGCACTGTAAACTTTCACCTAAAACACAATTAAATTAATACATATATACATATAAGCCAGTGATATGAGCCTCAAAGGAGGAGCAAGGCCATTGTGTCCAAAAAGCCTCAGATGAAACAAGCAGGACTTGAATTGAGCCTAGAAGACATATGGTTTGCACAGCATCAAAGAAGTGGAGGGATATTTTAGGATGTGGAAGGACTACACTAAGGTGAAAATTTACAAGGAGTTTTCAGGGGATAGGGACTGGCTCTTGGACTCTCACTTAATACTTCCACAAAGAAGAATGACAAGAAAATGCTTCTAAGGGAAGAGAATTGGCAACACACAGGAAATGGACCAAAAGAGGGCTGGAACACATGTAAATACGGTGCTAAAGGCAAATGAATTATCAGTTAACTCCTGCCTATAAAACAAACACATAATGAAGAAACAATCAATAGCTCATTGTAAAAACAAGCATGTTATCCAATTTTGTATGTTCTATTTTTTTATTGGAAGTCAGGAGTCTTTACATTCGCATCCTAGATTTACTACTGGCCAATCCTGAAATTTAAATTATTTGGGATTCAGTTTTATATTTTAAAATTGGCAAGGAAGGAGGATGTGAAGGAGGGGGGTTTGATTAATTATCTCATTTAACACGGAGCACTGCATTCAACTTTACAAACTGCAATGAAATGACTGCCTGTCCTCATTCCTCCAGTGTTCAGAAGAGGGCGCTCACAACAACAATTGAGACTTGACGATAGTAGCAGTAATCCCCCTTTCAATTTCTCAGACTGAGTTTCATTGCTGGAGAAAGCCACACGGTGGCAATAAAACTAAAAGTAAATTCGCAGTTGAAATTCTAAGAAGCAAGCTTCTTCAGTGGCTACCGAGAACGGGTTTCTCCTCCCCTGTTTTAATGATGTCACCGAGGCTGGAGAAGCTACGAGAACAAAGGCTGTACACAAAACCTGACAGTGATGATGACGGCTCCCGCGAGAGAACCAGCTATGAACTAGACCCTTTACGGTACCCGGTCATGCAATCTATGACTACGAAGAGAGCGACCGAGTAAATTATCTGAGGTAACAGAACTAGTAAACGATTTAGCCACAATTCAAACTTGAGTTTCTCTGATCAAAGTTCATGGTCTTTTCTCCGCAGCATGCTGAGAGCTCTGAAGAAAACCCCTTTGACTAACACAAAGCAGCCTTCCTCCCTAGCCGTCCTTCTCACTGATGCCGAAATGAGATTTTGCTCTTTTCTGTATAACCCAAGGGAAGCTTATAGGATTTGATTATTTTTAGCATGGGACGATACTAATAACTTTCCAGCCACTATTTTTTAACGGTTTGATAGTTACAGCAACTTTACTTTGGGAATTTATTTCAGGGTCAGACACATTTCTCTACTGCAGCTTAATTGGCTGTAATTTAATCCGAGGCATTGGTGGTTCAGTGGTAGAATTCTTCCCTTCCATGTGGAAGACCCAGGTTCGATGTCTGGCCAGTGCACCTCCTGCCTAGCCACCACCCGTCTGTCATTGGAGGCTTCTGTGTTGCTATGACCCTGAACAAGTTTCTGCAGAGCTTCCAGACTAAGACAGGCTAGGAAGAAAGGCCTGGTGATGGGATGATACAGGATTGGGTTGTGTTTCTTTCCATTTGTACATTGGTCCTCATGAATCAGGGGCCAACTCAGCTGCAACTAACAGCAATCTTAATTACAGCACTTTCAGTTGGAAGGAAACCCTGGTGGCATAGTGGTTAAGTGGTATGGCTACTAACCAAAGCGTCGACAGTTTGAATCTGCCAGGTGCCCCTTGGAAACTCTGTGGGGCAGTTCTACTCTGTCCTGTAGGGTCGCTATGAGTCAAAATCGACTCGATGGCACTGGGTTCTGGGTGATTCAGTTGGAAATAATAGAAGTTTATTCAAATTAAGCTAAAGCAAAAAGAGAGAGTAAGAGAAAAAGAGTGTGTGTTTTTCAATAGAATAAATGGGCATTTCAAATAACTCCAGACAAGAAGTTTTTTAGGTGATACAGAAGATTACAATCAGGAATGAGAAAACCATTAGGAATTATTGCAATTGCTGAATCTTTTTTTTCTCTTTCTCTCCACGTTCTCTTGTCTTTTTTTTTTTTTTTTTTTTGCACATCTGGGTTACTACCTCTTTCTAATGACAGGCTTTCTCTTCTCTGGGCTCCATAGCTCCTTAATTCAGACATCCTCAGCTCCAGCTTCCAGCAGAGACTGACTCATATATTTGAATCCCAATTCCTAATACCTGGGAGAGAACAGCCAACATGGCCTGGTTATGGCTATAGAGCATTAAATATAAACATCAAACATGGATGGGTATTTATTATCAGAGAAGATTGTTCTGAAGAAGGCCAGAAAATATATGCTATGGTGGGTTAAATATCCTTTTGGGAAATAAGAGAAGAAATGATTTATTTCCCAGGATATCAGTGTAGAATTTCTAAAGCATTTGTCATGCCCACATTTCCTCCTATGCCAATGATGATAACATTTATGAAGCCATAATTTGAAACACAGATTTTGACAATTTTTCAGAATACTTAAAGTGAGGCCAAAGTTAGAAAATCCTGAATTTTTATTTGCAGCATTTATGTCTCAGTCAGAGCGCTGGTGGTGAAGTGGTTAAGAGTTCAGGCTGCTAACCAAAAGATTTGCAGTTAGAATCTACCAGCTGCTTCTTGGAAACCCTACGGGGCAGTACTACCCTGTTCTATAGGATCAGTATGAGTCAGAACGAACTCAATAGCAACAGGTTTTTGTTTTTTTTTTTTGATATCTCAGTCCATTATAAAATTGCAAAAGAAAAAAAATAGTAATTGAAAAAAATTGTGCCTTGATGACAGATCAAGCAGTAACATATTAAAAATCATAGAAGATTAATTAAAATTTGACATGAAGAAAAACATCTGATTAAAATCACAGTCACTGAAATGGGTTTCCATTTTCAGCAAACATGTTTTCCTGGAAAAATTGTTCTTAAACAATAAAGCAACTATAATAGATACTTAATACCTTGATTAGAACCAGGTCAGTGAAATAAAAAATATGACTTCCTCAAGTTGTTTATAAGCAATGTTTAATATTCTATTTAGCAAAAGACAAAAGCAGAAGTTATCAATGCATTACAAATGTAAGCTATTATCAAAAGCTAAATTACACGCTGCTTTTTTAGTTATACCTTATATCAGTGGCTGTCAGGGTGTGGTGCACTTCAGAATATCTGGAGGGCTTGTTAAAACACAGATTGTTGCTCCTCCTGGGCCACCACCCTCTGCCACACTTTCTACTCCCGCCCTTCACATTTTCTGATTCATTAGGTCTGGCAGAGGGCCTAAGAATTTGCATTTCTAGTAAGTTCTAGGGAAGATGTCTTCTTGAAGACTAAGGTGCACCTGACCCAATCGATGGTGTTTTCAATCGCCCCATATGCATGTGAAAGCTAGACGATGAATAAGGAAGGCTGAAGAATACCTTATGCCTTTGAATTGTGGTGTTGGCAAAGAATATTGAACATGCCATGGACTGCCAAAAGAACGAACAAGCCTGTCTTGGAAGACGTACAACCAGAATGCTCCTTAGAGGCAAGGATGGCAAGACAATGCCTCACATACTCTGGAAACAGTATCAGGAGAAACCAGTCCCTGGACAAGGACATCATGCTTGGTAAAGTACAGGGTCAGCAAAAAAGAGGAAGACCCTCTCTTAAACACTAGCAAGCAGCCATCTGAGATGCATCAATTGGTCTCAACCCACCTGGATCAAAGGAGAATGAAGAACACCAAGGACACAAGGTAATTATGAGCCCAAGAGACAGAAAGGGTCACGTGAACCAGAGTCTACATCATCCTGAGGCCAGAAGAACTAGATGGTGCCTGGCTACAACCAATGACTGCCCTGAGAGGGAACACAACAGAGAACCCCTGAGGGAGCAGGAGAGCAGTGGGATGCAGACCCAAATTCTCATAAAAAGACCAGACTTAATGGTCTGACTGAGACTGGAAAGACCCCGGTGGTCATGGCCCCAGACCTTCTGTTGGCCCAGGACAGGAACCATTCCCGAAACTGACTCTTCAGACAGGGATTGGACTGGACAATGGCTTGGAGAGGGATGCTGGTGAGGAGTGAGCCTCTTGGATCAGGTGGACACTTGAGACTATGTTGGCATCTTCTGCCTGGAGGGGAGATGAGAGGGTAAGAGGGGGTTAGAAGCTGGCGAAATGACATGAAAAGAGAGAGTGGAGGGAGAGAGCGGGCCGTCTCATTAGGGGAAGAGTAATTGGGAGTATTTAGTAAGGTGTAAATAAAAACATAAGTTTTTGTGTGAGAGACTGACTTGATTTGTAAACTTTCACTTAAAGCACAATAAAAATTATTTAAAAAAAAAAAAAAAGGAAGACCCTCAATGAGGTGGATTGACAGAGTGGCTGCAACAATTAGCTCAAGTATAACAACGATTTTAAATGCTGAGAAGTGAAGATGTCACCTTGAAGACTGAGGTACGCCTGACCCAAGCCATGGTATTTTCGATCACATCATATGCATGTGAAAACTGGCCAATGAATAAGGAAGAACAAAGAAGAATTGAAACCTTTGAATTATAGTGTTGGTGAAGAATATTGACTAAACCATGGACTGCCAAAAGAACAAACAACTCTGTCTTAGAGGAAGTGCAACCAGAATGCTCCTTCGAAGCAAGGATGGCGAGAGTGCGTCTTACATACTTTGGACATGTTGTCAGGAGGGATTAGTCCCTGGAGAAGGCCATCATGCTTGGCAAAGTACACAGTCAGCGGAAAAGAGGAAGACCCTCAGTGAGGTGGATTGACACAGTGGCTGCAACAATGAGCTTAAGCACAACAACGATTGTAAGGAGGGCACAGGACCAGGCAGTGTTTCACTCTGTTGTGCGTAGGGTCACTATAAGTCGGAAATGACTGGACAACACCTAACAACAACAACAAAGTACAGGGCCAGCGGAAAAAAGGAAGGCCCTCAACAAGATGGATTGACATAGTAGCTGCAACAATGGGCTCAAGCATAACCATTATGAGGATGGGCAGGACCAGGCAGTGTTTCGTTCTGTTGTATGTAGCGTTGCTATGGGTCGGAACTGACTTGACTGCACCTAACAGCAACGAGTTCCCAGGAGCCCTGTGGCACAATGGTTAAGCACTCAGATGCTAACAGAAAGGTCAGCGGTTCGGACCCACCAGCTGCTCCTCAGGAGAAAAGACTTAGTGATCCGCTCCTATAAAGGTTTCAGCCTAGGAAACCCTATGAAGACTTCCACCCTGTCATTTAGGGCCCTGGTGGCATAGTGATTAAGGGTTATGCCTGCTAACCAAAAGGTCAGCAGTACGGTTGCTATGAGTCAGAATCGACTGATAGCAATGGTTTTTGTTGTTGTTGTTGCTGTTTTTAATGTGCTGAAATTGACTTCACAGCACACAACAACAGCAGTAAGTTCCCAGACGATGCGCTGCTGCTGGTTGAGGGATTGCACTTTGAGAGCTCTTGCTCTAAGCACAGGACAGAGAACCCATTTCTAACTGACGTTCTGGATTCATACTGAGCTATACCAAATACAATCAAATGCACCAAAAATTATAAGCAAACAAACAGCAAAATGTCTCACTGGCCTACTTCTTAGGGTCCTGGTTAATGAAAACTGGAAATGGGGCTAACAGTGGTTGGGAGACATAAAAATATAAATAGATACAACCACAAATGACATTTCATACCATCTCAAAGGTGAGTAGAAATTCAAAACCTGTAGTCAAGGCCAAAAAAACCAAAAAAGCCAGTTGCCATGGAGTTAGCTCAGAAGCAGATCACCAGGTAGGTTTGAGCTGCCAATCTTTTGGCTAGTAACCCAGAATCTAACCTTTTGTGCCACCCAAGGTAGTACTAGGCAAATTGAAAGGCAAAAAAAAATTATGTGTTCAGGTTGTCACATGTTCGTGAAGTAGCATCATATAATGGGATCGTTAGAGATTTTGTTGTCATGCTGTCCAGAGGTGAAGGTCTAGGTCTGCCATTTGGTAATCATGGAGCCTGAGGACTCACCTACCTCTGAAGCCATTTGTTCAATCATATATTGGTTTTCATAATACCTATTCAAAGTGATGTTGAGGACATCATATCACACAACATATATTAATGTGCCTAGCACATAATGGGCATTAAGAAATAATAACCATCATATATTAAGGTCCTATTATGAGCAAGGGAAATCAACTAGGTACATTAGCTTATTTAATCCTTAAAAGAGCTCTTTGAGTTATTATTAGCATTATTATTATTATCCCCATTTTACAAACAAGAAAGCTAAATGCCAAGATCACTTAAGCAAAAATTCCAAGTTAATCCCACAATAATTTGAGGGCAAATGCTCATCTTTCTACAAAGGTATGTTAGTTGTCTTATCCCCGTTGTCTTCCTGGTCTTGAGTTCCCAGGATGCAGTTATGGACCATAAGTTTTCAATGCAGAATGTAACTCAAGTTTGCCTTCTTCATTCAGGTAATGTTCCATGCCTTGCCCTTAGGCTTTCTCTTCCTAAAGAACTTTCACTATCTTTGTGTCTTATTCCACCAGGACCTTGTTAACAGATTGATTTACCTGTGGCCATCGAGTCAATTCTAACTCATAGCAACCCTATTGGACAGGGTAGAACTCTCCCATGAGGTTTCCGAGGCTATAAATCTTAATGGAAGCAGACCGTCCCATCTTTCTCCCATGGAGCAGCTTGTGGGCTTGAATGGCTGACCTTTCAGTTAGCAGATGAGCATTTAAACACTGTGCCACCAGACCAATTTAGGAAAAAATAAGATGAGGGGAAATTTTATTTTTGGTTATTAGTCTCCAGTGCTTCAATTATCCTTTAGTCTTTCTGCTATCAGATTCTGTTCAGGGAAGGCGGGAATCCGACCCTGAACTTCTACGGTATAAATGCTCATCTTCTCTACTTAATACCAGTCTGATTTATAATAAAAACAATTTTTACTGTATTGTCAGTGATATAAAATGATGTAAATGTCTTTCAGAGGCATTTTCATCCTCCCCTACTCTCCTTCCATGAGAAGATACCTGCCCA
The DNA here is from genome assembly GCF_024166365.1 of Elephas maximus indicus. Taxonomy (NCBI): domain Eukaryota; kingdom Metazoa; phylum Chordata; class Mammalia; order Proboscidea; family Elephantidae; genus Elephas; species Elephas maximus. The sequence continues at coordinate 69,492,339 of NC_064822.1, read as the reverse complement.
ATGATCCCTGCTATTTCTTCGAGTCAAACTATTATCTATTTGTCAAGTTGTCACTTAAATATGTTATCTCTTTCAGAATTCTTTGCCTTATACCTGGATTTTTCTTACCCTCCAAAGTCCCACAAAACTTTCTTAAAATTGTGTTTTTCAAAAAATAGCACACGTCTATAAAACATTCAAATAATACTTGTGAAGAGTGTGCTTCTTAGTTCAGGAGGTGGAATGAGAAGGCAGAAAGGGATAAGAGCTGGTTGAATGGACACAGGAAACCTGGGGTGGAAAGGAGGAGTGTGCTGTCAAATTTTAGGGATTGCAACTAGGGTCTCATAACAATATGTGTATACATTTTTGTATGAGAAATTAACTTCAGCTGTAAACTCACCAAAAGCACAATTTAAAAAAAAAAAAAAGAATAGAGATAAACTTGCTGGGGGGAAAAAAAAGCACATGTGGGGAACATGCTTTTAAGTTCAATCAAATATAGGAGACCAAATGGGCAACTCCTGTTTAAAAGCAAGATGAGAAGACAGGAAGGGACAGGAACCAGATGGATGGACACAGGGAACCGGGGGTCAAAAGGGGGAGTGTGCTGTCACATCGTGGGGCTTGCAATCAAAGTTACAAAATGATATGTGTATAAATTTTTGAATAAGAAATTAAGTTGAGCTGTAAACTTTCAACTAAAGCACAATAAATTTTTTTTTAAAAAATCACATTTTTGGTTGTTTTTATTATGCTCAGTGTTCTATATTAAATACTACCTGTTTTTTATTTTTTATTTTTTTATAGATTGTGATTTTCTAGAAAGTGAACTTTTACTAACTCACTGAAGCCTGCACTGAAGGTCTTGGTGAAAAATAAGTTTCCAGGAATGGATAGAATACCAATTGAGATGTTTCAACAAACAAATGCAGTGCTAGAAGCACTCACTCATCTATGCCAAGAAATTTGAAAGACAGCTACTTGGCCAACGGACTGGAAGAGATCCATATGTGTGCCCATTCAAAAGAAAGGAGATCTAACAGAATGCAGAAATTATCAAACAATACCATTAATACCACACAAGTAAAATTTTGCTGAAGATCATTCAAAAGTGGTTGCAGCAGTACATCAACAGAGAACTGCCAGAAATTCAGAGAGGATTTAGAAGAGGACATGGAATGAGAGATATCATTGCTGATGTCAGCTGGATCTTGGCTGAAAGCAGACAATACTAGAAAGATGTTTACCTGTGTCTTACTGACTATGCAAAAGTATTCTACTGTGTGGATCATAACAAGTTATGGATAACGTTGAGAAGAATCGCAATTCCAGAACCCTCAATTGTGCTTATGCAGAATCTGTACATAGACCAGAGGCATTTATTCAAACAGAACAAGAGGGTACTGCATGGCTTAAAATCAGAAAAGCTGTGAATCAGAATTGTATCCTTTCACAATACTTTTTCAATCTGTATGCTGAACAAATAATCCAAGAAACTAGACTAAATGAAAAAGAACATGGCATCAGGATTAGAGGAAGACTATTAACAACCTGAGATATGCAGATAACACAGCCTTGCTTGTGGAAAGTGAAGAGGACTTGAAGCACTTACTGATGAAGATCAAAGACTGCAGCCTTCATTATGGGTTATACCAAAGCAGACAAAATAACTTACAACTGAGCCAATAAGCAACATCATGATGAGAGAAGAAAATATTGAAGTTGTCAAGGATTTCATTTTCCCTGGACCCACAGTCAACACCCATGGAAGCAGGAGTCAAGAAATCAAAAGACATATTGCATTGTGCAAATCTGCTGCAAAGACCTCTTTAAAGTGCTAAAAAGCAAAGATGTCACTTTGAGGACTCAAGTGTGCCTGACTCAAGCCATGGTATTTTCAATTGTTTAATATGTATATGAATACTGAACAATGAATAAGGAAGACTAAAGAAGAATTAATGCATTGGAAGTATGGTGTTGGCAAAGAATACTGAATATACCATAGACTGCTGAAAGAACAAACAAATCTTGGAAGAACAAACAAGTCTTGGAAGAAGTACTGCCTGAATCCTCCTCGAAGCAAAGATGGTGAGACTTTGTCTTATATACTTTGGACATGTTATCAGGAGGGATCAGTCCCTGGGCAAGGCCATCATGCTTGGTAAAGTAGAGGGTCAGCGAAGAAAAGGGAGCTCCTTAATAAAATGGGTTGACACAGTGGCTGCAACAGTGGGCTCAAACATAGCAAGAATCGTGAGGATGGCACAGGACTAGGCAGTGTTTCCTTCTGTTGTACATAGGATGACTATGAGTCGGAACCAACTGGATGGTACCTAACAGCAACATCAACAACAGCATCCCTTACATAGCCATGCTGGGCATCACTAGCCCATCAAGGTTCTTCTTCATGCTGAGCTCAGATGTCCAGAGTCATGGCAGTCAAGGCAGTCATGGTAGCCATTGCCAACTGGGTGAAATTTGCATAGACTATGAAATTAATTTACTAAAACAATTCTAACTGAAAAGGATGAATTTGTATTTGGTAGAATTTCAGTCTAATGGAGTAGATATTTGCTAGCAGGGAAAGCTTTTAGCATGAATAACTCAGGTTAGTTCTCACTGGTGACAGCCTTCTGTCTATATGTAAAATAAAAGTAAAGAGATACTAGTGATTCAGAGGAGTTCCTGGGTAGTGTTAATATACTTGGTTACTAACTGAAAAGTTGGATGTTTAAGTCCACCCAAAGGTGCCTTGAAGAAAGGCCTGGCAACCTACTTCTGAAAAATCAGCCATTGAAAACCTCATGGAGCACACTTCTACTCTGACATACATGGTTGTTGCCATGAGCTGGAATTGATTTGACCACAGCTGGCTTACTAGTAGTTTTATAGAAGGATGAACTGGAGGCTGACAGAGGTGTGAATAAAAAGGAGTAAGGAAAGGACATCCTGAGTCACATTCAGGGAATCCCATTATACTTTTCTTTCTACCGTTGGGGTGAGCGATAGCAAACGGGGCATAAGGGTACGTGAAAAAGCTTTCTGGACTATATAAATGCCTATCTTTTGGCAACTGTTTCAAAAACTTGTTTCAATATTCATTTGAAATGTCTCAGGTATATTGTGCATTGCTCTGGGAGTTACATCCCCAAATAAATAGCAACAGCAGTAACTTACAACATTTCTGTCGCAATTTACACATACAATATTACACAAAGCTCTTTACTGTCTGTGGCAGGCCTGTGTGGGAAGTTACCCCTCACTTCCACCTTTGCAATCTAGAGTCCAGTGCTGTATAGGGCAAATACACCCTGTCATTATTAACTTGTTTTTATGAGGCACTCCTGAATTACTGAAGTTCTGGACAACTTTTTTACAAGCCGCCCCACAGAGAACTGCTGAGAAATGGATTAGCATTGCTATGGCCTTTTATAGACAAGAAGCAGAGGCCTCAATTCAGTAGATTCTGAAGGACTGACAAATCAATAGCAGGGTCTTTCTTACAACTACATTCTCTTTTATTTTTTGGTCATGAGCACTGCAATTGACCAAGAAGAATTAATAAAATGATGCGATTTTCTTAGTTATCTTAGAATTTTATTAAATCTCCACAAATGTTAGAAGCTGCAAAAATTACAAATTTGGCATATATTAAGATGGATACAATATGTCAAATAAGTAATGGCCCGTATTTATTACGTATAATGTGTCTAATATTTCATTTTTGGGTGCTTGAAACAAACAAAAAAAAACCTCATTGCTGTCAAGTCAATTCCGACTCATAGCAACCCTATAGGACAAAGTGGAACTGTTCCATAGGGTTTCCAAAGAGTGGCTGGTGGATTCAAACTGCCAGCCTTTTTGGTTAGCAGTTGAGCCCTCAACCATTGCGCCATGACAGCCTCTTGGGTGCTTAGACACAATAATATATTCACATTATGTGTTTAGTTCTTCTCATCACCCTCATTTCGCTTCCATTCCCACACTTCCAGGTTACCACAGTAATAAAAAACCCATTGCCATTGAGTCAATTCCAACTCATAACAACCCTGTAGGACAGAGTAGAATTGCCCCATAGGTTTCCAAGAAGCAGTTGGTGGATTCAAACTGCTGACCTTTTGGATAGCAGCCAAGCTCTTAACTGCTGCACCACCAGGGCTCCATAGTCAATCACAAAGATGCTGTGCTTTCAGCTTCCAGGCCTTATCCTCCTTGGTGCATCCTGAGAACCGCTCCAGCCCCTCTTCAGTGCCTAGCTTGATGGTTTTATCATAGAAAGTGAGGGATTAATAAAATTTAAAAGTAAATTTGACATTCATAATGATTGGAAAACCGTTGCATATTTATGGAATATATATACGTGCATCATACAAACATCGTAATTGCAGAGAAACAGCCTGAAAAGAAAAAAAAAGTGGTTTTATTGAAATCATTTTAACTTTTTATTTAGAAATAACTTCAGGCTTACAGAAAAGTTGCAAGTATAAGAATCACACAAAAAAAGTTCACATACACTTTACCCAGATTCACCTATTAACATTTTACCCCACTTCCTTTATTATTCTTTCTCTTTTTCTCTGAACCATTTAAAGGTAAATTACATAAATCATGGCCTTTACCCCCTAAGCTTTTCAGTGTGCATTTCCAAAGAATAGTGATATTCCCTTACGTAACTATGGTATAGTTATCAACTTAAGGAAAGTTAACATTGCTATAATACTTTTATCTAAGCTATTATCTGTATCCAATTTTGTTAATTGATACAATAATGTCCTTTATAGCATTTTTTTTTTTTTTTTCTCCTCCACTAAACAGACCCAATCTAGTGTCAGGTATTGCATTTAACTGTCATGTCTCTTTAGTCTCATTTAACCTGGAATGTTTCTACAGATTTTGTCTTTTATAACACCAATATTTTGAAGGATACCGTCACTCCTGTTTTTGATACAAACATTTGTCATTTTGGGTTTGTCTGATATTTTCTCATTATTAGATTCAGGTTATGCATTTGCAGCTGGTATGCTACCTAGGTGATGTTATGTCCTTCTCTGGATACTTCATCTAGAGACACAAGATGGCTCTCATCGGCGATATTAATTTTGATCACCTGGTCAAGGTATTGTCCAATTTCTCCACTGTATGGTTACTTTTTTTTTTCATGTCCAACTAATAAAGAATCTGTGAGGAGACACTTTATTTATTTTATTGTACTTTAGATGAAGGTTTCCAGAACAAACAAGCTTCTTATTAAACAGTGCACATATTGTTTTGTGACATTGGCTAACAACCTCACAACATGTTAACATTCTCCCTTCTCGACCTGGGGTTCCCTATTACCAGTGCCTAGCTCGATGGTTTTATCATCGAAAGTGAGTGAAAATGCCATCTAGTCCTCGCCCCTGGGCTGGTGTGCCCCTTTAGTCTCGTTTTGTTTTATGGGCCTGTTTAATCTTTGGATGAAGGGTGAACCTCAAGAGTGACTTCATTACCAAGCTAAAAGGGTGTTTATTCTTGGGGTTTCTCCCGTCTGTCAGTCCAGCAAGTCTGGCCTTTCTTTTTAGGTTAGAATTTTGTTCTACATTATTCTCCAGTTCTGTCTAGGACCCTCAATTTTGATCCCTGTCAGAGCAGTCTGTGGTGGTAGCTAGGAACCATCTAGTTGTACTGGACTCAGTCCAGTGAAGGCCATGGTAATTGTGGGCCATTAAGTCATTTGGACTAATCTTACGGAGACACTTTAAATCCATGGAAATGTCCTGCTCCTCATCAAAATTTCCCACTGGATGTAGCGTCCATTGATGGATCTTGCCTGATCCACTGTGTACCGTGTCGGTTGGAAATTGCTGACTTATAGCTCCAGCACTCCCTGCACATTCCCCTGTCAGCACCCAGCATTCTGTTGTTAAGCAAGAGCCCTGCCTTCTCCCCATGTATTTATTTATTTTCTATCAGTATAGCTCAGGAGCCATTTTTTTCAATGGTTTATAATTTATTACTGCACTTAATTATGTCAAATAAACTTTTCGTAGTGGTTATCTCTGGTGAGTAGGATATGGAGAAAAGGTCTCTATAAGGAACATTGTAACTTTTTACTCTCTATATTTTACTGTTTATGCTTTTTCTCTTTTAAATAATAAGGGGTATGTATCCTTTTTTTTTTTTTCAGATAAAAAAGTAAATTGCGAAAGAAAGAAAATTTCCTTAGACTGCTCCAGAGGCAGTAAAACCAAAAACCAAACCTAGTCGATTCCGACTCATAGCAGTGGGAAGTGACGATAACATTGCCTGGAGAAGGTGGCCATTCCTAATACCATTTCTTGTACAAAACCCTAACACAAAAAAGGCTCATTTTTGGACACAGAAGAATTGTAACATGTATAAATTGTTGAAATTGTGTATCTTTGGCTGTGTATACTTCCACCAAAATAAATGAATGAATGAATAAATAAGTAAATAAATAAAAATAGTTCTACTCAAAAAAAAGTGTTGGGATGTATAATTCCAGTAGTAGTAAGGGATTTGTACTGATTGACTCATGGTCTCTAAACGAAGTCCTCTTGTGATTGACTGGCTGGTTGTAAAGATGAACTGATTGGGATTAGTTCTACAGTTTCGGGCTTAAGAAATAGTAGAAGCTAATTAGCTGTCATAAAAATCGTGCTGTAGTTTCAAGGTTTAGAGGAAATAATAATACGAGGACCTGAATCTTTACAAACTCAGATGTTTAATAATTGTCACATTACATTACATTACTTTCTTTCAGTCAGATTAAATCCAGCCTCTCATCCAACCAGGTTGGCAAAGAATGCAACTTCGTATTATGTTTCAGTACATGTTTCTGCTCCACTCCCACTATCAGTCTGTGTATCTCTGTCAAGATCATTCCTCCCCATCCTGTTTTCCTCCTCACAGCATAAAAGCAAACACTTTTTAATCTGGGTAAAAGTGTTTCAAAACCAGGAACTGTCTTAGAAAACTGCAATGCCTGGATTTGCAGACAATATTTTCCCTGAGTTCCCTAGGAGCTGGACACAGAGGCCTGTCTTTTCAGGACTGAGTCTACTTGGAAAAAAAAAAAAAAAAAATTCTTTCTCTCAGAAAAAACCCCAAATCTACCCATTGAGCTGGCTCACAGTATTAGCTTCAGATAACTTGGAACGAGCAGCTGCATGGGGCTTAAAGTCTCTGGATGGTGAAAACATGAGGGTTTCTTGGTGGAAATCAATGCAAGTTACTCACCCAAACCAAATCTTCAGCTAAGTCTCTTCATCCTTAGAGGCACCACACTCTCTTTTTTTTCCCTCCATTCCTTTCTCATATTCACCCATATTTGGGGGATGGTCATTCCTTTCTCAAATTCACCCATATTTGGAGGAGAGTGGGAGAGTGCTGGCTCTCTCCCACCTTCTTCCAGTTCCAGAGGAGACCCTGTAGGACAAGTAGAAGGGAGGGCCACCAGACAGTATCTACTACATTTAGTAAAGGAATCCAGGAAACCCATAGGAAGGAGTTCTTGGAAATAAATATCCCCACTCACTCTCCTCTGTCCCTCTGATCTCTTGCCAGTGTCTCCATTGGCTAGACCCAACTGGAAGTCAGAATGCAATGAAGGCTTAGAAGTAGTGCAAAAAGATTAGCCCCTGGGGCTCAGAGCAGGTGGAGAAAAGTAGAAATTGATCAAGGAACATACAATAATATCCAGCCCACATTATCTTCTTTAACTCAGAATTAATCTTATTTGGGGAGAATCCATTCCACCAAAGTGGTGAAAAATTTAAAGAGTCATTTGTGGGGTTCCTCCCTCCCCTCCCAAACCATGACCTTCCCACCTAAGGTCCTTAAATAGATAAAACTCTTCAGTCTTTAGTCTACACTGTATTCACACATACTACTGAGATGACCAAATCTGGCAAGAATGCTCCAAGTCCAGTAGTTCTGTAGCTCTGAACCACAGTGCCCATGGGAATCATTACCAGAGTTGAGAGCCCTGAGGAATAGAGTGCCACTCAAATGTTCCCATTGTGCAGACATCCTACCACACTGAAAGTCCTTTCAGGGGACACCAGAGGGAGCAGGTCACAGTTCCAGTTACCCACAATAACTCATTGTCCTTTTCATAGACTTGAGAATCTTCTTGCCCTGCCTTCTGCTTTTGCACATCTCTACTCAAAGACACTATTTTGTCCCCTTCCACTCTGGACTGGACACCCTAACATAATTTCCTCATTGGGTTTGGATTTTCACAATGTAAAGAGAGGTTTTCTTGAAATCGCTTCTGCTTTCAGACCTGAAAACTAAGAAATGTCAAAAGCTCAGTTTTCTTCTTGGAATAGGGAAAAGGGAAATCACTGAAAACAAACTCTATTCGTCAAAATCTTCTCTGATTCTTCTATTGCAATGTAAATAACACACAGTTTAATTTACATAAATGAAATGGAAATTTTAGTGGTGTTGGGATACCAGAGCGGAAGGAGGAATTGAGGGCAATTGCAGCATGTAAGATACCTTTCTCTTTTCTTTGCTTCCATGCATCTGACCCTTGGAAGTTCATAGAAATGGGGGGAAGTAGGAAGATTATTAAAGTAGCCATGTAGTGATATGGCTTCATCTAAAATTTTAAAACAAACTTGCCTATCTGAATGAGTCCTTGACTGCTTTCAAGAGTTGATAGAATCACACAATCTAAATGGAAAATGGCTGCAGGAAGAGTCAGCGCCAAGTAGAAGAGATGGTCCTGGCTTTAGAGCCTGACAGACCTGAGTTTGAATTCTTGAGTTCTACGAACTATTAGCTCTATGACCTTAGGCAGGTCACATGACCACTCTGAGTTTTGGTTTCCTGATCTATAAGATTAGGATAATGATACCAGCCTTGCAGAGCTGGTATGATATTTAGAAGTGATAAATATAAGGCCTCTGTTTAGTACCTAGATCATGGCAGGTACCAGATAAACAGTGCCTTTTTTTTTTTTAATAACTTTTATTAAGCTTCAAGTGAACGTTTACAAATCCAATCAGTCTGTCACATATAAGTTTACATACATCTCACTCCCTACTCCCACTTGCTCTCCCCCTCTTGAGTCAGCCCTTTCAGTCTCTCCTTTCTTGACAATTTTGCCCGCTTCCCTCTCTCTCTATCCTCCCATCCCCCCTCCAGACAAGAGTTGCCAACACAATCTCAAGTGTCCACCTGATATAATTAGCTCACTCTTCATCAGCGTCTCTCTCCCACCCGCTGACCAGTCCCTTTCATGTCTGATGAGTTGTCTTCGGGGATGGTTCCTGTCCTGTGCCGACAGAAGGTCTGGGGACCCTGGCCGCCGGGATTCCTCTAGTCTCAGTCAGACCATTAAGTTTGGTCTTTTTATGAGAATTTGGGGTCTGTATCCCACTGATCTCCTGCTCCCTCAGGGGTCCTCTGCTGTGCTCCCTGTCAGGGCAGTCATCGATTGTGGCCGGGCACCAACTAGTTCTTCTGGTCTCAGGATGATGTAGGTCTCTGGTTCATGTGGCCCTTTCTGTCTCATGGGCTCTTAGTTGTCGTGTGGCCTTGGTGTTCTTCATTTTCCTTTGCTCCAGGTGGGTTGAGACCAATTGCTGCATCTTAGATGGCCGCTTGTTAGCATTTAAGACCCCAGACGCCACATTTCAAAGTGGGATGCAGAATGATTTCATAATAGAATTATTTTGCCAATTGACTTAGAAGTCCCCGCAAACCATGTTCCCCAGACCCCCGCCCTTGCTCCGCTGACCTTTGAAGCATTCATTTTATCCCGGAAACTTCTCTGCTTTTGGTCCAGTCCAATTGAGCTGACCTTCCATGTATTGAGTGTTGTCTTTCCCTTCACCTAAAGCAGTTCTTATCTACTGATTAATCAATAAAAAAAACCCTCTCCCACCCTCCCTCCCTCCCCACCTCGTAACCACAAAAGTATGTGTTCTTCTCAGGTTTACTATTTCTCAAGATCTTATAATAGTGGTCTTATACAATATTTGTCCTTTTGCCTCTGACTAATTTCGCTCAGCATAATGCCTTCCAGGTTCCTCCATGTTATGAAATGTTTCACAGATTCGTCACTGTTCTTTATCGATGCGTAGTATTCCATTGTGTGAATATACCACAATTTATTTACCCATTCATCCGTTGATGGACACCGTGGTTGCTTCCAACTTTTTGCTATTGTAAACAGAGCTGCAATAAACATGGGTGTGCATATATCTGTTTGTATGAAGGCTCTTGTATCTCTAGGGTATATTCCCAGGAGTGGGATTTCTGGGTTGTATGGTAGTTCTATTTCTAACTGTTTAAGATAACGCCAGATAGATTTCCAAAGTGGTTGTACCATTTTACATTCCCACCAGCAGTGTATGAGAGTTCCAATCTCTCCGCAGCCTCTCCAACATTTATCATTTTGTGTTTTTTGGATTAATGCCAGCCTTGCTGGTGTGAGATGGAATCTCATCGTAGTTTTAATTTGCATTTCTCTAATGGCTAATGATCGAGAGCATTTTCTCATGTATCTGTTGGCTGCCTGAATATCTTCTTTAGTGAAATGTGTGTTCATATCCTTTGCCCACTTCTTGATTGGGTTGTTTGTCTTTTTGTGGTTGAGTTTTGACAGAATCATGTAGATTTTAGAGATCAGGCGCTGGTCAGAGATGTCATAGCTGAAAATTCTTTCCCAGTCTGTAGGTGGTCTTTTTACTCTTTTGGAGAAGTCTTTAGATGAGCATAGGTGTTTGATTTTTAGGAGCTCCCAGTTATCGGGTTTCTCTTCATCATTTTTGGTAATATTTTGTATTCTGTTTATACCTTGTGTTAGGGCTCCTAGGGTTGTCCCAATTTTTTGTTCCATGATCTTTATCGTTTCAGTCTTTATGTTTAGGTCTTTGATCCACTTGGAGTTAGTTTTTGTGCATGGTGTGAGGTATGGGTCCTGTTTCATTTTTTTGCAAATGGATATCCAGTTATGCCAGCACCATTTGTTAAAAAGGCTATCTTTTCCCCAATTAATTGACACTGGTCCTTTGTCAAATATCAGCCGCTCATACGTGGATGGATCTATGTCTGGGTTCTCAATTCTGTTGCATTGGTCTATGTGCCTGTTGTTGTACCAGTACCAGGCTGTTTTGACTACTGTGGCTGTGTAATAGGTTCTGAAGTCAGGTAAAGTGAGGCCTCCCACTTTCTTCTTCTTTTTCAGTAGTGCTTTGCTTATCCGGGGCTTCTTTCCCTTCCATATGAAGTTGGTGATTTGTTTCTCTATCTCCTTAAAATATGACATTGGAATTTGGATCGGAAGTGCGTTAAATGTATAGATGGCTTTTGGTAGAATAGACATTTTTACTATGTTAAGTCTTCCTATCCATGAGCAAGGTATGTTTTTCCACTTAAGTATGTCCTTTTGAATTTCTTGTAGTAGAGCTTTGTAGTTTTCTTTGTATAGGTCTTTTACATCCTTGGTAAGATTTATTCCTAAGTATCTTATCTTCTTGGGGGCTACTGTGAATGGTATTGATTTGGTTATTTCCTCTTCGATGTTCTTTTTGTTGATGTAGAGGAATCCAAGTGATTTTTGTATGTTTATTTTATAACCTGAGACTCTGCCAAACTCTTCTATTAGTTTCAGTAGTTTTCTGGAGGATTCCTTAGGGTTTTCTGTGTATATGATCATGTCATCTGCAAACAGTGATAACTTTACTTCTTCCTTGCCAATCCGGATACCTTTTATTTCTTTGTCTAGCCTAATTGCCCTGGCTAGGACTTCTAGCACGATGTTGAATAAGAGCGGTGATAAAGGGCATCCTTGTCTGGTTCCCGTTCTCAAGGGAAATGCTTTCAGGTTCTCTCCATTTAGAGTGATATTGGCTGTTGGCTTTGCATAGATGCCCTTTATTATGTTGAGGAATTTTCCTTCAATTCCTATTTTGGTAAGAGTTTTTATCATAAATGGGTGTTGGACTTTGTCAAATGCCTTTTCTGCATCAATTGATAAGATCATGTGGTTTTTGTCTTTTGTTTTATTTATGTGGTGGATTACATTAATGGTTTTTCTGATATTAAACCAGCCTTGCATACCTGGTATAAATCCCACTTGATCAGGGTGAATTATTTTTTTGATGTGTTGTTGGATTCTATTGGCTAGAATTTTGTTGAGGATTTCTGCATCCATGTTCATGAGGGATATAGGTCTATAATTTTCTTTTTTTGTAATGTCTTTACTTGGTTTTGGTATCAGGGAGATGGTGGCTTCGCAGAATGAGTTGGGTAGTATTCCGTCATTTTCTATGCTTTGGAATACCTTCAGAAGTAGTGGTGTTAACTCTTCTCTGAAAGTTTGGTAGAACTCTGCAGTGAAGCCGTCCGGGCCAGGGCTTTTTTTTGTTGGGAGTTTTTTGATTACCGTTTCAATCTCTTTTTTTGTTATGGGTCTATTTAGTTGTTCTACTTCTGAATGTGTTAGTTTAGGTAGGTAGTGTTTTTCCAGGAATTCATCCATTTCTTCTAGGTTTTCAAATTTGTTAGAGTACAATTTTTCGTAATAATCTGAAATGATTCTTCTAATTTCATTTGGTTCTGTTGTGATGTGGTCCTTCTCGTTTCTTATTCGGGTTATTTGTTTCCTTTCCTGTATTTCTTTAGTCAGTCTAGCCAATGGTTTATCAATTTTGTTAATTTGTTCAAAGAACCAGCTTTTGGCTTTGTTAATTCTTTCAATTGTTTTTCTCTTCTCTAATTCATTTAGTTCAGCTCTAATTTTTATTATTTGTTTTCTTCTGGAGCCTGATGGGTTCTTTTGTTGCTCACTTTCTATTTGTTCAAGTTCTAGGGACAGTTCTCTGATTTTGGCTCTTTCTTCTTTTTCTATGTGTGCATTTATCGATATAAATTGGCCTCTGAGCACTGCTTTTGCTGTGTCCCAGAGGTTTTGATAGGAAGTGTTTTCATTCTCGTTGCTTTCTAAGAATTTCCTTATTCCCTCCTTGATGTCTTCTATAACCCAGTCTTTTTTCAGGAGGGTATTGTTCATTTTCCAAGTATTTGATTTCTTTTCCCTAGTTTTTCTGTTATTGATTTCTAGCTTCATTGCCTTGTGGTCTGAGAAGATGCTTTGTAATATTTCGATGTTTTGGATTCTGCAAAGATTTGTTTTATGACCTAATATGTGGTCTATTCTAGAGAATGTTCCATGTGCGCTAGAAAAAAAAGTATATTTGGAGCAGTTGGGTGGAGAGTTCTGTATAAGTCAATGAGGTCAAGTTGGTTGATTGTTGTAATTAGATCTTCCGTGTCTCTATTGAGCTTCTTACTAGATGTCCTGTCCTTCTCCGAAAGTGGTGTGTTGAAGTCTCCTACTATAATTGTGGAGGTATCTATCTCACTTTTCAATTCTGTTAAAATTTGATTTATGTATCTTACAGCCCTGTCATTGGGTGCATAAATATTTAGTATGGTTGTGTCTTCCTGATCAATTGTCCCTTTTATCATTATATAGTGTCCTTCTTTATCCTTTGTGGTGGATTTAAGTCTAAAGTCTATTTTGTCAGAAATTAATATTGCTACTCCTCTTCTTTTTTGCTTATTGTTTGCTTGATATACTTTTTTCCATCCTTTGAGTTTTAGTTTGTTTGTGTCTCTAAGTCTAAGGTGTGTCTCTTGTAGGCAGCATATAGATGGATCGTGTTTCTTTATCCAGTCTGTGACTCTCTGTCTCTTTATTGGTGCATTTAGTCCATTTACATTCAGGGTAATTATAGATAAATAAGTTTTTAGTGCTGTCATTTTGATGCCTTTTTATGTGTGTTGTGGACAATTTCATTTTTCCGCATACTTTTTTGTGCTGAGGCGTTTTTCTTAGTAAATTGTGAGATCCTCATTTTCATAGTGTTTGACTTTATGTTAGTTGAGTCGTTACGTTTTTCTTGGCTTTTATCTTGAGTTATAGAGTTTTTATACCTTTTTGTGGTTACCTTATTATTTACCCCTATTTTTCTAAGTAAAAACCTAACTTGTATTGTTCTATATCGCCTTGTATCACTCTCCATCTGGCAGTTCAATGCCTCCTGTATTTAGTCCCTCTTTTTGATTATTGTGATCTTTTACCTGTTGACTTCCATGATTCCCTGTTATGTGTATTTTTTTTTTTAATTAATCTTAATTTGTTTGTTTTTGTGATTTCCCTATTTGAGTTGATATCAAGACGTTCTGTTTTGTAACCTTGTGTTGTGCTGATATCTGATATTATTGGTTCTCTGACCAAACAATATCCTTTAGTATTTCTTGCAGCTTTGGTTTGGTTTTTGCAAATTCTCTAAACTTGTGTTTGTCTGTAAATATCTTAATTTCACCTTCATATTTCAGAGAGAGTTTTGCTGGATATATGATCCTTGGCTGGCAGTTTTTCTCCTTCAGTGTTCTGTATATGTCGTCCCATTCCCTTCTTCCCTGCATGGTTTCTGCTGAGTAGTCTGAACTTTTTCTTATTGATTCTCCTTTGAAGGAAACCTTTCTTTTCTCCCTGGCTGTTTTTAAAATTTTCTGTTTATCTTTGGTTTTGGTGAGTTTAATGATAATATGTCTTGGTGTTTTTCTTTTTGGATCAATCTTAAATGGGGTTCGATGAGCATCTTGGATAGATATCCTTTGGTCTTTCATGATGTCAGGAAAGTTTTTTGTCAGGAGTTCTTCAACTATTTTCTCTGTGTTTTCTGTCCCCCCTCCCTGTTCTGGGACTCCAGTCACCTGCAGGTTATCCTTCTTGATAGAAAAAAAGAGTCCCACATAATTCTTAGGGTTTCTTCATTTTTTTTAATTCTTTTATCTGATTTTTTTTCAGCTATGTTGGTGTTGATTCCCTGGTCCTCCAGATGTCCCAGTCTGCATTCTAATTGCTCGAGTCTGCTCCTCTGACTTCCCATTGCGTTGTCTAATTCTGTAATTTTATTGTTAATCTTTTGGATTTCTACATGTTGTCTCTCTATGGATTCTTGCAACTTATTAATTTTTCCACTATGTTCTTGAATAATCTTTTTGAGTTCTTCAACAGTTTTATCGGTGTGTTCCTTGGCTTTTTCTGCAGTTATCCTAATTTCATTTGTGATATCTTTAAGCATTCTGTAAATTAGTTTTTTATATTCTGTATCTGATAATTCCAGGATTGTATCTTCATTTGGGAAAGATTTTGATTCTTTTGTTTGGGGGGTTGGAGAAGCTGTCATGGTCTGCTTCTTTAAGTGGTTTGATATGGATTGTTGTCTCCGAGCCATCACTAGGAAACTAGTTTTTCCAGAAAATCCGCTAAAAAAAAAATGGAGTCAGACCCCTATGAGAGTTCTCCCTCTGGCTCAGGCTATTCGGATGTTAATGAAGCTGCCTGGGGAGGGTGGGGGAGGGAACAGAGAGATAGGAGAGTAGCACCTCAGAATATAGTCAGAGTTGCTTGTCTTGCTTGGAATGACTATTATATCTGAGATTCCCGCGGGCGTGTCGCCTATATGTGCTGGCTGTGTGGAGATTGCCCGGGAGGTCTGGCCCGCTGGAGTCACGGTCAGATCCTCCGCTTCCAGCCCCATGCCCAGCGTCAAGGCTCCCCTACTGGGACGGTGCAGTCTCGACTCCAAAATCAGTCGCTGCCTCCCGGGGACTTCTCGTCTCTCCAGCCACGTGGCCGTGCTGCCCCCTCGAACCAGGTGGGCCCCCTCCCGGGGTTAGTTCAGATGGGTGGAGCAGCTCCCTGTGCTTGTGCTGTGACCGAGTGTCCCGGCTGGCATGCTGTTCTCCCCGCTCCAATACCAGTCGCTGCCTCCCGGGGACTTCTCCTATCGGCTGCGTCCCACGCCGCCTGCGCGACCCGGCTGGGCCCCTTTCCCGGGTTAGTTCAGGGGGGTGGAGCAGCTCTCCGTGTTTATGCCGTACCTGCGTCCAGTCCAAATCCCGGCGAGACGGTTCCCCGGCTGGGACGCTGCTCTTCCTGCTCCAAGACCAGTCACTGCCACCCGGGGACTTCTCCTACCGGCTGCGTCCCATGCCGCCTGCGGAACCGGCTGGTCTCCCTCCCGGGGTTAGTTCAAGGGGGTGGAGCAGCTCTCTGTGCTTGTGCCGTACCTGACTGGTACGCTGGCTCCAGGCTCTGGAAACAATCGCTGCTTCCCCGTATTAGTTCGTTCTCCGTCTCTAAATCTGTGTTTGTTGTTCAGGGTTCGTAGATTGTTATGTATGTGATCGATTCACTTGTTTTTCCGTGTCTTTGTTGTAAGAGGGATCCGAGGTAGCGTCTGCCTAGTCCGTCATCTTGGCTCCGCCCCCTTTTTTTTTTAATTAATGTTCAAGTACCCTCACTAACACAGAAAACAGCAAGTGGAGATAAAGATCTGAGAACCTGGTGGATTAAAAAATAAACTGGGGTAGAGAAAATCTAAATGTCCGTCAATGGATAAATGGATAAACAAAATACATACAATGGAATAATACTCAGTCATAAAGAGAAAGGAAGTCCTGATACATGCTACAACATGGACTAACCCTGAAAACATGCTGAATGAATTAAATCAATCAAACAGGGCAGCTATTATATAATTTATATGAGATATTTAGAATAGGCCAATGTATAGAGAACAAAGTTTAGTAGTAGTTACCAGGGCCAGGAGGGAGGTGGAACAGGGGTTCTTTGTTTAGGAAGCAGTGAATGCCTGTTTATTGTGATGAAAAATGTGGCAATGATTATTGGTGATGGTCACACCAATAGTTAATAATTACATGATTAATGTAACTGATATCACTAAATTGTAAGTGTGAGAAAATGTTGAATTGGCAAATATTGTGTTATATATAATTTCACAACAATAAAAAAAAAATGAGGTGGCCTGAGAGTTAAGGACAAATAACATTATAAAAATGGCAAATGGAAAAGATCAACTAAAGAGAATAGTATGTCTCTATCAAGGAGAAAATTTTTTCTCTTCCTTTTTTTGGGGGGGGTGGTGGAGGCAGGGAGGAATGGGACGGATGTTCTGATTCCAAAATTTACTCACAATGTGACTTTGGTCCCCATCTGGAAGAAAAGGCACCAGCAATCCCAATCCAGCATTTCCCTGACAGAATTCTATCTCAGACAACACGGTGTGGCCTATTTTTGCAGGTATGTATAGCTTGCTTAAGAGCTTCAGCCATAATGGGAGCCAGGAGAGTACTAACTAATCTTGAGGGACCAGAATACACAGAGATCAGAAACTAAGGCTACAGAGTGCCCAGTTATGCCTGTTGAACAGTCACAGTGCATCTTATTTCCTAAGCTATAAAGAAGAGTTGAATGGTGAAGTACAATGTGAAGCACCCTCCAGAGCAGACTGCTCCTTTCAAATCTGGTAGTAAGGTACCAGTTAAGTACATACCTATGGACTGTTCATAGTAAGTTAAAGCTACACCCAGCCACCAACCTCTGCCCACAAAGATTGTCTTTAGAATCTTCTCAAATAGGGACAACTCAAAGTCATTTTGTCACATGATTAAATTTCTCACTATCTCACAAGTAGGTGGTACTAAACGGAACTTTCTTGATGCAACTCGTGTTCTATGTTCTACAGTCATTATATACAAGGAAATAGC
Source organism: Elephas maximus indicus (assembly GCF_024166365.1). NCBI lineage: Eukaryota > Metazoa > Chordata > Mammalia > Proboscidea > Elephantidae > Elephas > Elephas maximus. The sequence continues at coordinate 69,474,753 of NC_064822.1, read as the reverse complement.
TGGTTAGCAATGTAATATATTAGTGTAATTAAAATATAATGGCATGCTTCTAATTTCTTAGCCCCTTCTCCCCCACCCCTGCCATAAGCCTATTTGTCCCTTTAAATGTCAAAAACAGTGCTTCAGCTTTTGGGCAATATCTCATTTCATGTTTGTTTACAGGTTATAAACCTTGGATCTGAGTAGAAATTCGTGAGATTACTGTACAGGAGAACGGTAGTAGAAACAGTCAAGCATTGTTTTAGCTTAGTGGATTTTTTCTTAGGATAGCAAAAAAAAAAAAAAAAAAAATCATCCTTACCCCCAGCAAAACAAAGCAACCCTCTCAGAAAACAAACCAAACCACTCCACTTGATTCTAAAAATCTTGTTTTTTTTTTTAAGTAGCCCACTGGAATTTAAGTTTTCCCCTTGGGCATTTCACAACTCTTAGTATTTCCATTTTTCATGTAAAATTTCACCATGGGAGTACCTAGAAGGATTTATTTTAAGACTCTAAAACTCCTGCTTTCACCTTTAAAAACTTTAAAATTACTCCATCTTTTGATTACCCCCTTCTCACCTTAAAGGAGCCCTGATGATGCAGTCAGTGGCTTAAGCGTTTGGCTGCTAACCAAAAGTTCGGCAGTTTGAATCTACCAGTCACTCCTTGGAAACACTACAGAGTTGCTATGAGTCAAAATCTACTCAAAGGGAATTTTTTTTTCCCCACCTTAAATGGCATAAAAAGCCAAAGAGAAAAAAAAATTGGTTTAAGAGTCAAGATGTCATAAATCACTATAAGTTGCCCTAGTTGGGAATATATATAAAGGAAAAAAATATTTTATTAAAATTACTTTTGAATCGAAAGTTCCTCAAATCAAAACAGCACTAGATGGGTGTGTTTATGGAAATTTGCAACAAACTTATCTGTAATTTTAGTAAAATATAACCTAATAAGGACAAAGGTACCCCATCATAATACTTATTTTTGTTCAAACTTCGCCCCTCAACATCCTATGTTTATTAAAAGACCAATAGCAATGGACGCAAGGAATTTAAGCAAAGCCAGAATGAAAGGAAAAGAACTAGAAATAGTTTGCTCATAGTACAATACAATTTCAGGAGTTCAGTTCAAAACATTTGGCAAAAAGTAGAAATTACCCTCCGTGTTTTACAATTAGTCCATAATATCAAAATAAATATACAGTATTACTCAGATCCATACTAGCAAATATTGCTACTGTATGGTAATTTGTGTGTAATAGGGTTTCCTAGGTTGTAATCTTTACAGGAACAGATTGCCAGGTCTTTTTTCCTCTGCAGAGCTGCTTGGTGGGTTCCGTTGACTTTTGGTTAGCAGTCAAGTGCTTTACTCGGTCTCTCTCCGCCCCCTTTCTCTCCTCATCCAAGCTCACTTGTTTCTGTGCATAATCTGCTCCTTTTTTTTTTTATCTGAAGAGTGATTGGTTTAAGACACACCCTACACTGATATGGCCTCATGAACATAAAAAAACCCCATTCCCAAGTGGGATTACACTCCCATGTAGAGGGATTAGAACCTCGATACATATTTTGGGGGACACAATTTAATCTGTAACAGAAAATATAACAATACAGTGAAACACAGGTCTCCCCCCTCAAAAAAAAATACTAAAGAGATCATTGCAGTGAGCAGTTACGGATGCTAATAGAAATCAAATGGAAGTCTAAGAGGAAGAATTCAAGTTAAAAAGGAGAGGAAAAAGAATTTTGGAGGGCAAAAGTGAAAAAAGAGAGATATTGGATCCTTTTTTGCTGGTTGAGGATTTATTTCCCAGAATTATCACGTCTACCAAAAAAAACAGGACATTGTAGCTTTTAGAAGATAAGAATCTAGATTAGCTATCCCAAGAGATATAATTACTAAAGGAGTGAAGACATAAAGGGAAGTAATGAAGGTAAGAATGAAAAGGAAAAGCAGGTTATAACAGGAGAAAGAGAAGAGAGAAAGAAAGACAGAAAGAGAGAAAGAAAAGTTTTTTCAGGAAGAAGAGAGTGCATTTTATTTTATTCACTGTGCAGAGAGTTAGTTCCAAAATGTTAGAAAATTGCACACAGCTGTTTGGTTTCCTCTCCAGGGGCTCTAGTTGGAAAGACATGAACATCTTTTAGAGGCCAAAGAGTCTTGCTCAGTTGACTCTATTTCTGAGTTGAATTCAGAGTATTTGCAGGTTTTACTGTATGGTTCTAACATTTTACCAGATTGCAACTATTGTGTACTTAGTCAAAGACGAGAGTTGAAATACTACCAGACTCAATGCCAGAACATTGGGATTTTCTTCAGTCAGAATTTTACGATGGAAAGGGCACTGAACTGAGTTTAAGGAGACTCAGGTTTTGGTTCTAGCTTTGCCACTAAACAAATTAGTTTGAAGAAATTGTTTCATCTCTCTGAGCCACAGTCTCTCATTTCTAAAAGGCGTCAGTGGGGTTGAAATGGGTGACTTCTAAGGTTTCTTTCTAGTTCTTACTTATTCATTAGATAATCTTTCTAAGTTCTTCCACCAAAAGTTTACCAATTTGCTAGCCTTTAAGGAAACATTAAGAACCTGTCAAAATAGTTTAGAAAAAAAAAAAAGCAGCAGCAAAACAAAAAACAAAATGTTTTAGAAGCTGAACTATATAAAAAACAAAGCAAAACAAAACAAAAAAAACAACCAAACCCATTGCCAATGAGTCAATTCCAAAGCATAGTGACCCTAGAGTGACTCTATAGGACAGAGCAGAACTGTCCAATAGGGTTCCCAAGGCTGTAAATCTTTGCGGAAGCAGATTGCCACATCTTTTCTCCCTTTTTTTTTTCTCCCAGGAACTATGAAAGCTGGATATAAAATCAACATACGCTGAAGTTATTAGGCTTCTTCTTTTTTTAACCTACTTTTATAATATTTCAGTAATTGCCTCTTTTTTTTTTTTTGCCTTAATAATTTCAGATCTAGAGGTGTTATATTTTCTAAATTCTAAATCTAACTTCTCACAGCAGGTGGGCTAAGTCATGGTCAAGCCCCCACTTCACTCTTTGCTCTCTTTAATGAAAAAGAAAAAAAAAAACTTGACACTATATTTTCACTTTCATAGGCCAATATGTATTGAAGAAGGAGAGTATATGTCTGCAAAAGTAGCAGTGGCATGAAATGGGTGTTGTAATAAACTTTGTTTACATACCCTAAAGTTTATCAGTGATATCATCATACAGTTCTTCAGAACTACGGAATTATGTTTGGCTCGGTTAAATCCTTTGGATTTTTTAGATATCACATATCATAAAGCAAGATCAAGGCAGTAGCGTTATCTTGATGGGTCACAGCAGACTAATAAGTGGCCCAGACTGCGGGTCCAGGACTTTTTCCCAGTAATAGGTTGATTGGCTACGGGACTAAACTTAGTTGTTTGGAAGACTTGTGCTTCTCAGTATGGTAGCTAGGAGCTCACTGAGCACTGGGAGTGCACTGTGAGTGTAAAATACACGATGGAGGTTGAAGACAGGTCAAAAAAAAAAATGTAAAATATATCATTGATAATTTTCGTACTGATTAAATGTTAAAAAGACAATATCGTGGATGTGTTGGGTTAAATAAAGTGTATTCAAAGTAATTGCATCTGTTTCTTTTTACTTTTTACTGTGGCGACTGTTGTTGTTAGGTGCCACGGAGTCACTTCTGACTCATAGCAGCCGTATGTACAACAAAAGGAAACACTGCCCAGTCCTGCACCATCCTCGTGATTGTTGTTATGCTTGAGCCCATTGTTGCAGCCACTGTGTCAATCCATCTTGTTGAGGGTCTTCCTCTTTTTCACTGACCTACTTTACCAAACATAATATCCTTCTCCAGGGACTGATCCCTCCCGATAACGTGTCCAAAGCATGTGAGATGAAGTCTTGCCATCCTCACTTCTAAGGAGCATTCCGGCTGTACTTCCTCCAAAACAGATTGTGGCTACTAGAAAATTTAAATCCACATATGTGGGTCACATTTGGGGCTCAAATTATATTTCAATTTGACAGTGATGGTCTAAATTATAAGCTCCTTGAATACAGGACCCATTCCTGTCTGGTTTTGCATGATATCCTTAGCACCCAATGTGAATGATCAACATTGTATTGAGTGCATTATTAGTGAATACCAAACAGAGTATAATAATCATGGTATCCTCTTCTCTGAACACTGCTGGAGACACCCTGAAAAACCTTTACTCTCTTATCCCTCTACTTTTTTATTGCAAGTTGACCATTCCCTTCTGTGTTGCTTTATCATCAATTAGGTTTAGATTAATATTTCATTGTTTTACAGTTTCAGATATGCTAATACATCAATGCTTCATTGCTTTAACTCTAGTCCCTTTAAAAGGTGATACGCTGGATAATCTCTTGTCAACTCGGCATCATCGTTAGACTCTTCAAAGTCAGGAACTACATTTCAGAATCTCCTTCCTTGTATGGTCCCAGGATACAATCTGCCAAATAGAAACACTTGCTCAAGATTTAGAAGACAGAGAGGAGGAGATCATTACTTTACAAAGTCAGTTACAGAAAGATGCATGGGCAGATGGAGGGAGGTTCAAAGCTATTTCCAGATAAACGTCTTGAGGAACATCCATATCTGTGCTGCCAGCTGAGATAGCTGGAGCAGGGGTGGATTTGCCTTGAAATGAATGAAGTTTAAGTTTCAGGCCTTCTCTTTGCATGGGTCCTAAAACTCTGGCAGTGGCCCCAACAATTTTATACTCATGATTTTATATTTATTTCTTAAAGGAGGCTTTCTAAATTGTGTAAGCTTTAGGTCTTACAAAACCTGGATCTAAGCATGAATAATTGGGAGTTTCCCAGAAACCCTGTGATTCCAGTGGCTTTACGAGAATTCTTGAGAACCATCAGTTTTGCTGCTAGAGTCTGAGATCTTCAGTAGAGCCTCTCTGACTTTCCTTCCCTCAAGCTAGGCAAACAGTTGTGGAAGCTCTAACCCGCCTCATACTTGGAACAGAGTAGCTTTTGTTTTCATGACCAAACCAGTCATCGCTAAAAAATGATTGCTGTCAACAACTAGATTATGATTCTTTTTTATTCCACTTAATCCCAAATTTAAGAAATGATATTTTCTTTCAATAGAAATGATGACAGTGGGGGGGGAAAAAAGACTAACATTAACATCAAAAATATCTTAGAGCAAGTTCCACCTTGATCAACATTGGCTACTCTAGCACTTTGGCACATAACCAAAAATTCAAACCCACCGGTGTCGTCACCTCTGACTCATAGTGACCCTATAGGACAGAGTAGAACTGTCTTATAGGATTCCAAGAAGTGGCTGATGGATTTGAACTATTGATCTTTGGGTTAACAGTTGAGCTCTTAAACACTACACCACCAGGGCTCCTTTGGTACATTTAATAAATATATGCTAATGAGTGCATGAATTAATGGCTGAGTGAAAGAATGGACAAAATTCTGTGTATCTGTGTCCAAGCCGATCTCTAGTTATGAGTATTATAATAACATAGATCATGTTTGTTCCAATTAATTCTCTCTAGATGTATGTAGCATGGTATCAAGAACTTCCAGCTGCTCACTGCTTTTTTTGTGTGCGTGTGAAAATGATGATAGTTATGGAAGCAACATCATGACAAATGGAGAAAAGATTGAAGTTGTCAAGGATTTCATTTTACTTGGATCCACAATCAACAGCCATGGAAGCAGCAGTCAAGAAATCAAAAGATGCATTGCATTGGGCAAACCTGCTGCAAAGGACCTCCACAAAGTGTTGAAAAGCAAGATGTCACCTTGAAGACTAGGGAGTGCCTGACCCCAACCATGGATTTTCAGTGGCATCGTATGCATGTGAAAGCTGGACAATGAATAAGAAAGACCAAAGAAGAATTGACGCCTTTGAATTGTGGTGTTGGCGAAGAATATTGAGTATACTATGGACTGCCAAAAGAACGAACAAATCTGTCTTGGAAGAAGTACAACCAGTATGCTCCTTAGAAGCAAGGATGGCGAGAGACTGTGTCTTACATACTTTGGACATGTTGTCAGGAGGGATCAATCCCTGGAGAAGGACATCATGCTTGGCATAGTACAGGGTCAGCAGAAAAGAGGAAGCCCCTCAGTGAGGTGGATTGACACAGTGGCTGCAACAATGGGCTCAAGCATAACAACAATTGCATTGATGGCGCAGAACCAGGCAGTGTTTCATTCTGTTGTGCATAGGGTCACTATGAGTCGGAACTGACTGGATGGCACCTAACAACAACAATGGAAGTCATTCGAGCACATACGCTAGGAAATCTCAGGGTGCATGGTTCTGTAATTATTTTAGGGTCTTCCAGAGATTGGAGACCTCACCTGTTAGTTATATTTTCCAAGAGTGAATATATATATTAAAACATGCTTCACTAGTGGATATGATTTGAAAAATTCAACTCCCCTTATTTTTTTTTCTCATGCAATCAAATTCTGCATGGTAAATAGCAATGATAACCACATTGTTGGATGAGAAAGCCAATAGTCAGTCTTTACCAGAAAAAAATCATGCATATTATTTAATTTTAATTATGACCATAATCCTTATTATTAGCATTAGACCAGCAGTTTCTTTTCTTTTTTTTTAAGCATTCTTATATGTATTATGTTACTTTATGCTCCACATTGGAGCCCTGGTGGTGCTGTGGTTAAGAGCTCAGCAGTTTGAATCTACCAGCTGCTCCTTGGAACCCTAGGAGGTAGTTCTACTCTGTCCTATAGGGCTGCTATGAGTCAGAATCAACTCAATGGTGCTTAACAACAAGAACATGCTCTATATTAAAGTACAACTAAAATAAGAATCTAATCCTAAGGAGTTTGGAAAATATGGATTAATTACACGGAAAAACTAAAAATTCCATATTTTGATAATTTTTTCTAAGAAATTATTTTCTTTAATTTGGATTTTTCATGGATGGAATAAGAAAGTAAGAAGATAGGGTAATTTCATAGTGATTGATAATGAATGTGTAGATAAATGAGTTTGGAAGATTTTGATAATTTTTTATTCACTCTGTTCTAGCTCTCTGCGAGGTACTGTGCTAGCCAGTGGGGATACAAAGATGAATTAGACTAGACTGCTACTCTCCTGAAGTTGGGCAGGCAGCCAGATGAACAAATAAATTTGAGGAAAAACACGTAAATGCTTCAGGAGGAACAGGGAATTAAAAAAAAAAAAAAAAAAAGAGCTAATTGAGAACTTTTCTGGACCAGACACTGGATAATCTCATTTGCTTTTCACAGTACCTCATCTCATAAAGGAGGAAACCGACTCTGAAATACTGAATACTGGCCAAGTTAATCCCCTTAATACAGAGCAACGCCAGAATTTATACCTAGGTTGGTCTTAACACTAGCGGCAGAGAACACCAACCAGTAGTCTAGTCCAGGTAGTCTTTGTATTCAAATCACACTCCCTCTGGCCCGGCCCTGTGTTTAGCACAATCCAGACCATTTTCTACAGGCCACGTGAGCTCTTTATACTGGGTTTATTACGTGTTATGTTTCTCTAAACCTTCATCCCTGAGGTTAAGCGGGAGCAGTTGCCTAAATTTTCACCAGGTGGTAGGCACCAGGGTAAATTGGAGAAGGTAAGATGCGGATTGACAATTTTTTTCCCCAAATACATTATTAAATACATATTAACAGTTCATCATTTGTTTATGTTAAATTGGTGGAAGCCCTGATACTTACGTTCTTTCTCTAAAATCTGAACTTGAGTTTTCTCACCTGTGGGCTATGGATTAAATTATCTGCAAATAACCTTCCAGGCACAAACTGCAAAATAGATTTTATTATTCCACTTCCCACAAATAGCTCCTGGTGCTTGATGAATGCTGAACAAATAAATGTAGAGAACTTAACAGGAGTGTTTGAGAGTGAAGCGCAGCGTAATTTGGAACTCCTATTTTACCTCTTACGAGTCCGTTTCAGGTGTCAAAGTGTAGTGAGGGAGAGACCAACTTTGCTCCGCTCCAGCAAAGGGACAGCAGAGCTTGTTCCTCAGGAAATTCGGATCGCATCTATAAATTTCATACTCACTCTCGCTATCCTTTGCTCTCCAACTTGGCCCCTGAGGGTGGGTTGGCGAGTTGGGAAGGGCACCATGCGCCTTTAAATGCTAATGAGAGTCAATGCCCAACTCAGGAGCCAAGTTTCCCCACCCTCTTCCCTCGCCCGCCCTTCCCTCCCAGCCTGGTGCACCGCCTAGAAAAACTTCTGCGGGGCCATTTTTGGGGCAGTAAGATCGAGCGAGGAGCCCAAGAGCGAGGGCGCAGCCCGAGAGCTCGAGCCGCCTCCGCCGCGAGACCCCACCTCGGCCGCCGCCGCCTGCGCCGCGAGATACCCACCGGCCTCACGGAGAACGAGCCCCGGCCGCCGCGACCACCAGCCGCACTAACCGCCGACCAACCGCCACCGAGGTGCCCGAGTGAGAGCAGAGGAGGCGGCATGAGCGAGGCGGGCGAGGCCACCACCACCACCAACCTCCCGCAGGCTCCAGCGGAGGCGGCCGCCGCGGCCCCCCAGGACCCCGCGCCCAAGAGCCCGGCGGGCAGCGGCGCGCCCCAGGCCGCGGCCCCGGCGCCCGCCGCCCTCGTCGCGGGAAACCCCGGTGGGGACGCGGCCCCCGCAGCCGCGGGCACCGCGGCACCCGCCTCTTCAGCCACCGCCGGCAGCGAAGACGCGGAGAAAAAAGTTCTCGGTGAGTCAGGCCGGGGAGGGTAAGGACTGCTCGCGGCAGGGCGGGCGAGCGGCTGGCTGCCAACCACGTGTGCGCAGCTCCCGCCGCCTTTCCCACTCAGGCGGTAGAGGCTGACAATCCGGGGTCCCCCGGGACCCTGGGTCCCCAGCGCCGGTGGCCACTGTCCTCCCGCTCTGCAGGCGCTCCCAGGTAAGAGCGCCGCGCCCTGCGCCGCTCGCCGTCCTGTGCGCGTCCCCTGTGGTCTTGGGCCAGTAAGTTATGGGCTTAATGTCTGTCATCCGAGCAGATACTGTCTCAGATTCCTGTAGTAGAGAATGTCCCGGTCCGAAGAGAAAAGAAGAGCAGCGGTAGGGATGCCTGTGGATGCAGGGGAGGGACAGACACGTGGACTGGGATTTAGGGGTCTAGGATTTAGGAGTCTTTGCTTGGGATCTGGGGAAGGAAAGGACTTCCTTTGGGGAGGAGTGAGGCGCTGGAAGGAGACGGAGGGAAAAGTGAAAAGACTTTTTGCTGGGAAGGCTCAGGTGTCAGTCCCTGACGCCCTTCCCGCATGGGCACAGGAAAGACGCATGGGCACAGGAAAGACGCCATACTCATGTCGGCCACATGCCGACAAAGAGGTGTTGCAATCCTCCCCGGGAAACTTGAGTGTTGGTCCCATGCCCTCCTCCCTTTCTCTGTGCCCTCTGCTGCGAAGAGCCATTAAATGTGTCCACCAATCGCTACACGTGTTCCTCTTCCTGTACTGTGGGGACGCACGTGGTCGAGCAGCTGAAAAAATTTCCTCGGAAGTGTGGGCAGAACGTTCAAAACAGCATTACCTTGGGACTTAGTAAGGGAAACAGGAAGATGAGACGGTCAGGTTTGGGGCAGAGGATTAGGAGGGGTTTCAGTGGCGGTGGTTGTTTTTGCCGCGCATTTCAGCTTTATCTCCTCCGTTTCGTTATGCCTGTGTGAGGCCTTAAACAGGCTTGCAAAGCATGTAGGTGGTGACTAAGTTCACTCTCTTTCAAGCAGGAAAGTTAACAGGTGGGTGTAGGATGCTTCAGAGAAATTTTCAGTATTTTGGGTGGGCGAAGGAGCCCTGGTGGCGCTCTGGCGCTGACTGAAAGGTGGGCCAGCTTTAGGAATCCACCAGCCGCTTCTCAGGAAAAAGATATGGACGCCTTCTTCCTCGGTAAACATCATAGCCTTGGAAACCCATGGGGTAGTTCTGCTCTGTCCTCTATGGTCACTATGAGTCGGAATTAGAGCGACTCCATGGCAATAGGTATGGTTTTGGTTTTGGGTGGGATGTGTTTGTCAGATCTCTCTCAGCCTTGCCTGCAAATTAAGAAGAAAATTGAGGGAATAATGTGAAGAAAGTGTTACACGATTCCATGTTCCCAGCTTGAGAAGCCTATTTTTTCCAGTGCTTTTACTCAGGCACTGTCAAACAACACGCTAAATGTAACCTGGGTAGATTAAGAAAACAAAATAGCCCTCTTTGTGCGGTGTTAAAGTTGCCTACATTTAGTCAATATTGTATTGTGGTATTGTTTCCAGCAAGAATTTCTTGGAATACTTCCATGCAAAATGTCACAGAGAGACAACCTTGGGTTGTTCAAAGCAATGTTAAGATATATTTCTGAATGATGCACCTCATTTTTGTATGTATAAAAGAACTTTTGCTGTTTTTCACTTGATCCTTGTTCCCTTCTGAGATAGGGGATGAAGGTATCTTTAAAGATGGAGAAAACAGGTAAAGTTAATTTCCTCAGTCACCAACCAGTACTAAGCCTCTACCAGATGTGGCCCTGGGATCTTTGGTCTTTTCATTATAACTCCAACTCTCTCAAAATGGACAACCTTGTACATGACCCTTGCACAGTTTGTCTCTGTCCAGTGTGTTCTGCCCCCACCTTTCCTTTGTCAAGCAAACACTTGCATCCCTAAGAGGTGCTAGGCATAATCCTGACTGAAATGGAAGTCTGTTCTTGGCTTCCCCCATTCTAGTTTTTACTAATGGGCCTTCACTTACAGTGAATATCACTTAGGTCAGAGAAAATTGTTCACATGAGTAAAACAAAACATCCGTTCTAATGAACATTAAAACCAATTGCTATTGAGTTGATTCTAATTCATGGCAACCCCATGTGTGTCACAGTAGAAATGTGCCTCACAGGGTTTTCAGCAGCAGATTTTTTGGAAGTAGATTGCTAGGCCTTTCTTCTGAGGTGCCTCTGGGCGTAGTCACACCTCTAAACTTTCAATTAGCAGCGGAGTGGGTTAACCATCTGCACTACCCAGGAACTCCTCTGATGAACATTATGGAAGCTTTCTGGTCTTTCCCAGCCCCTCTCCCTTTGTGTATGTGGGTTGGATTTATGGTTTTAAAGAAGCAATAAGTGTGAGTGAATGTACTTGGCCAATGAAGCCCTCGGAAATATTTATGGAATTAGGATTTTTTTTTCTTAATAATCATCCTGATTGAAGTTAGAGTTGAAAATCATTTCTCATCTTCTCCCCCCCCCCCAGTTATTTAGTGTTGCTTTTCTAATCAGGATCATCCCTTTGACAGTCCTAGATATTAACTATATAAAACGAATCATAGCAGTTTCTAACTTTATATTTTCCTAGGCTTAGTATTTGGGCAAATGAAAGGAGGCACAAAAAATAAATCATTTGGAATAATGTGTGACTTAAAAGCACATAATTTTTCAAAAACAGGTCTCTTCTGTGCACTTTTGGATCTAAAGCATCAAATTTTTTTTTCCTCCTTTGCCCTGCTGCTCTAATTAGAATGACCTCAAACTAAAGATTCCGGTGGTTTGATCTTCCATAATTGGAATTAGAGCTGGAGAACACTTAGTCAATGTGGGATGAATGACTTTGCTTAGAGTCATAATGAGTTTTTTTTTTTTTTTTTTAAACAAAGAGAGCTAAAATACTTCTCATTATCAGTCTAGCAAAACTCAGAACTAACCATGCCTAGTCCTAACTACAGTCTTAGCTCCAAATTTAAAACCCAAACCTTACTATTTATGCTTGGAAGTTATAAACTATTTTAGAGAGAGGCAGCATGGTTTAATGCAGTTACTTTTCATCCTCTATTAAGCTTTTTTTTTTTTTTTAAGGTACTGTCTTCTCAGGTTTCCTGTTATATCGAGTCTTCATAATTGCTTTATTCGCATTCACAGTTGATTCAAAGCGCCGTATTTGAGATGGTTGAAATAAAAGCGAGTCTACAAAGTACAAAAAATCTGACCATACCATTTCTTTTAGATTTCTTCTCTTAAAGAATTTTATTAAAATCAGGTGCTTTAGAGAATTGGTCCTGCTCATGACAGAAGTTAGGGACAATAACCAAGTTAAAGAGGGGAATTTTATAGAAAACGCTGAGTTGGATTCCTACCAACTACAGCGAGTAGGGTAAACAATGAAACAGAAGCCCAGAGTCATCACTGTGGTTTGAAAAGGCCTGTTACATCACGCCTGGGATGGGTAAGTGCAGAGCTGGATTGAGAAAGCATCAGTTCTATTATTACCCTTGACTCTTCTGCTAGGCTCCCATTTGGCTACTAGACAAGTTATTTTATGTCTTTGAAGATTGGCTATTAACAAGGAGCTGCTGTGTCAGTTACTAAGTTTGCCTAGTATTTCAAAATGTGAAAGTTGTGTGGCCTTAGTACTTCTTTCCTTTACCTACCTTCTCTTTCATTGTGGCCTGTCTTTTTTAATTACAAAATTATTCTGTGTTGCTACTTGGAATATTAATCTTAAAGAACAATTTGTTTTCCTTTAAACAATGTTTCTCAGTTGTAGTTACTGCAGACTCATGGATTTACGACCACTGTTTATGACTTTACTGAAAAGTTTAACAAGGAAGGAAGATTTTGCCTTCTCTGAAAAGTATTTCCTTGTGATAACTTACTCTATTTTCTTTTCCTAATATATTTTGGAATGAAGATTTTATTTGTTTCCTCAGGTATGTTTGGGCTTTATATAATGCTATCAAGACCTTAGTGATAGAGACTTATCTCTTTGTAGGTCAGATACTAATTTATCTGCTTAATCCTATTTTAGCCACCAAAGTCCTTGGCACTGTCAAATGGTTCAACGTCAGAAATGGATATGGATTTATAAATCGGTATGTGTACATGTGTATCTTTACATGTCTTAAATACATACTTATGTTGTAACACCAGCAGTTAATAAGTCTCTTACCGTGCTTTACTAAATAGCATGTATAAGTCTTAAAATTTCTGAGCATTATAAATAATCTCATTTTTAAGCTACCGGTCATTGAACATTCTTAATTAAAATACCTTTCTAGAATGGTAATAGGTAACTTCATAAAATTTAGCCATTAAAGGAAAAAAAATGAGGGGAGTTAAAATCAGAAGTGGGGAGGGCCTTAGGATAATTGAGTCCATAGGGATAATTTCACAGATGGAGAAATGGAATCTTAGACTGGTTAAGCAACTTTGCTAGGGTTGCACAGCTAGTGAGTAATCAAGCTGGATCTGTAACCCAGGTCTGGTCCAAGTCCTGTATAGAAACTGTAGTGTTTTCTTTAAGCCATGGTAACATCTCACTCTAAGGAAGTGAGAATACAACTGCAAGCTGTTGGGAGTACTGTGATGTTTTTAGATGATATAATTGTTTTCTTTGTTGTTAAGTGGTTTTTCCTCACTTCTTGAGAAAATTCCTTAAGTGTGTTCCTTGTCTGTTTTGGTGTTGGGCCGGGGCAAAGGGAGGCTGTTTTAAGTTTCAGTGTAAGGAGAGCCTAGTTCACAGCTGTGCGGTGTCCTTTTAACTGTCTTGCTTTGCTTTTGCTGGGGGGGAAGTCTGGGGCTCTGATTACATACCGCGTGATTTAGGAAGACGTGAGGGGAAAGAGATGTTTCTCTGTGTTGAATCCAAGCACCGTGCTAATGTGGAGGAGTAAGGTGGGTATCCTGCAGGGTTAAAAGTTTTCAACGATGACTGGTTAGGTGCCTGACTTGAGTTTAGAGGATAAATAAAAATGTATATTGTATTTTGAGGTTGTGGGAAATAAATGTATAAAACATCTCTGTTCTTTTAAGTTTGTCCCCATACCTACTACCTTTAATTGTGAGCTTTTTGTCTTTGACAGAAATGACACCAAAGAAGATGTATTTGTACATCAGGTAAGAGGAATAATACATGTTAAATTTGTCATGTGAAAAAAGGTATCTGTAGTCTGCTGGTGTCTTTACCAAAATGAAGTCCTATAAATTATTTTTCTGAGCTAAGCTCTTTTTGTGATTTTATTCTGGGAAGATAGCTCAATTCCACATTTTAGGATTAGCATCCATCCCATCATATTAACTGTTTTCAAAGTTTTATTTTTGCAGTCAAATGAGGTAATACTCAGACCGCTTTCTAATTTTTAAAGCCTTTGAGTCCTTAACAACAGCCCTCTGTTTCCACCTTAGCATCCTTTTCTCCTGACTGTGTGGTCCCTCCTTGGTGTTTAGCTGGAAACTCTCTGGCTTTTGCCTGGGTGGGTATTGGTGATTGTTGTTTTTGTTAGCCGCTGTTGAGTCAGCCTTCAACTCACGGCAGCCCAGTATTGCATCATCCCCACGAGTGTTGGAGATCAAACCTTGTGATACATAGGACTTTCACTGGCTGATTTGCAGAAGGAGTTTCTAGTCTGCCTTAGTCTAGAAACTCCTCTAAAAACCTGCTCAGCATCATAGCAACATATAAACTTCCACTGACAGATAGGTAGTGGCTATACATGAGGTGCGTTGGCTGGGAATCAAACTTGAGTCTCCTACATAAAAGATGAGAATTTTACCACTGAGCCTCCATTACCCTGTGGATATTGGTTACCACTCCTTATTAGAACAGCTGTAACTTGAAGTAAATAGCACAGACAAGCTGATGGTTACAGTGTATGTACCCAAGACAGGAGAAGACTCCCAATTCCCAGGATAGTTCTCACTCCTGTTGAAAATGAGGCATGAATTAGCACGTGTCCGGATCAAAAGCCCACATTCCCTTAGATTTGAAGGAAATACAGAAAAGGGCGAATGGGTAAGATACGGAAAGCGTAGGCTTCTCTGCTATAGATATCACACTCTTTATGTTATTTAATTAGCCTAGGATGTTATTTATTATTATGTATCCTGAACTTGTTAAAGGTGCCCCAGTGGCACAGTGGTTAAAGTGTTAGGCTGCTAACTGAAAGGTCAACAGTTTGAACCCATCAGCAGCTCTTCGGGAGAAAGATGTGGCAGTCTGCTCCCATAAAGATTATAGCCTTGGAAACCCTATGGGGCAGTTCAGCTCTGTCCTGTAGGGTTGCTATGTGTAGAAACCGACTCAATGACCACACATTGTTTTTTGTTGTTGTTTTGGATTTGTTTACAAAATAGGTTAAAAGAAGGAATACCTAGTCTTACTATTATTTTTCTATATTTAGTGTTCAATGGATTGTGTGCAGTATGTGTGTAGTTCTTAGCGTGTCACGACAAGGCAAGCCAGCATGATTACCTGCATGGCCTTGTCGGGCATCTGGTTCGCTGTGTTCTTGTTTCCTTCTTTTAAGTTTGTGTGTGTGCTGGGATAGTGATATCTAAGAATAAACACTCTAGTTTTAGAGTCTATTGTTTGCATTTCTGCTTGACTGGACATATTTCAGCTATACCTAATTTGAGTAGTTTCTTGTCCAGATACAGTGACTTTTTAAAAGTCACCACAGACTGAAAGAAATTGTTGGTTATAATACTTGGAGGTTAATAGACCTTTTTGGAGAACTCTACATTTGGTGACTGCTAGAGTAAAGGACCGCATGAGTTTCTGTACCGGTGGTCAGCTTTATTAGCCCGTAAGTGTATGACCTGATTCCGGCCCCATGAAGTTGTGTGGTGAGTCACGCCAGTGTGTTGAGGCCTGCCCAGTTGAACAGGAAACAGGGAAGGGGAGCCGGCAGGGAGGGGCTGTTTTTTGGAATGGCTGAATGTTCATGCTGTGTGCACGTATATCCTGTCCTGAACTGCCTTTTTTTCCTCTGTGGGTGAGGTCTCTGCCCTGTTGGCTCATTTTTCCCCCCTCCCTCCTACTCAAAGAAGGGGAAGGGCTAGATTATACATGCCTAATCTCCTTATAAAATGAGGTTGACCTAGTTCCATAGAAACTCAGAGCCCCTTTAACTGTTTAGAGATAACCAGCCAAAGAAATGGAAATTCGTTGCAGAAATTATTCTTCCCCCTTGCATTGATGGAAAAAAGAGGCCTGTTTCTAAGCAGAGGTTTAGAGGGATATTTTCAACGCAGACTAGCTTCTTCATTAACCTTTCAGTGTATCGTCAGGAAACATATATGCATGAGTGGGTATATAAATGGCATGGTGGGAAAATATTGAATAAATATCATATATAGTACAGTGATAAGAATTCCTCCCCACCATAGTGGTAGCTAAGGAGCCTTGTTGGTACAGTGGTTAAGTGCTTGGCTGCTAACCAAAAGGTCAGCGGTTAAAACCCACCAGCCGCTCTATGGGAGAAAAGACTTGGCGATCTACTTCTGTAAAGATTATAGCCTTGGCAACCCTGTGGGGCATTTCTACACTGTCCTTTAGGGTCGTTGTGAGTTGGAATCAGCTGGACAGCACACAAAAACAACAACATATAGCATATAGTAGTAGCTGTTACCTTTGTGACCCCGTATAAATCACTTAACTGTCAACCTCATGTTTTCTTATCCATAAAATTGAGGCAGGGGGCAGATTATCACTAAAATGTTTTGATTCCTGAAAGAATTTTGTGTACTCTACCAGGAATATCTATACCCTTAGCATTTTTTCATTCCTTTTTATCTATTTTTCATTGCGGCTGTCCACACATATCATTTAATTCCTTTTCTGATTAGCAATTTCTCTAGTCTACAGAAGTCTCTGTACCTAACGTGTGTTTGTGAATGTGTGATATCTTGATGGCATTTCCTCCCTTGCTGATGGGTTTGCACTCTGAGCCTCAGAAGCTTGATGGTTTGAGGCAACTAATATATCTGGTATTATGACTAGGTGATAAGGTTATAAAGAAACTGTGTAATAACTACACACTCTGTTTATTCCACTCACCAAGGTAGATTTTAAAGAATAGCATGAATCAAAGTAAAGTGGAATACAATGTTTTGGTTTTTTGTTGTTTTGAAGCATCACAGTATTAGAAAGTCATAATAGGTTTAACAGTTTCTTCAAGTGCACTCCACAGACTTGCAAGCAATAAAATATGTGGCTGTTACTGACATATACCTCATGTAGAATTTTCTGTTCTCTTGGCAGACTGCCATCAAGAAGAATAATCCACGGAAATACCTGCGCAGCGTAGGAGATGGAGAAACTGTAGAGTTTGATGTGGTTGAAGGAGAGAAGGTGAGAACAGAGTGTGGGTGGTTGTGCGTGGCATGTGGTTTTGCTGTGCAATAAATGATCTCTCAGCCCTTTGTGAACTGACATTTGGGATTTTTGTCTAGTAGGAGGAAGTGATTTTTAATGAAAAATGTTTTAGATTATTGAATGTCATTATAAACATCCCTTAATATATTATAAAAGACATTTTCATTTCTCATTTAAAATCAAACTATTTAGGGAAGAAAAAGCATAACTTCTCAGTTGTTAAAATGACATGTTTTATTTTGGTACCAAATGTATATTCAAGTATAGATGAAAATTCAACTTTTATAGCATTAAAAATAGATGAAGACTGCTTTGGGGCAAAAGATTTCCTTTTATAAGAATTTTTCTGGTTGCAATTTGTGAATACTTAAGCACAAGTAATACAGAGTAAAGAATGTATTAATCTCAATAAAAGATTCACACTGAGTAGAAACATTGTGTTTTTTCTCTTTGGTTTGGATTTTGGGAAGCCAAAGGCATCTTGATAGACAGTATAGCAATTTTGATCAGAATGAATTCAACCCAAGTATCTGGTGGGTCATCTTGAAGCGTATCTACAGAATTATGTCTATGCTATTATATATTTCATTATGAAAGCAGTAGTATCCTTTATGAGTCCCTGGGTGGCACAGACAGTTAAGCGCTTGGCTACTAACAAAAAGGTTGGCAGTTTGAACCCACCCAGGGATGCCTCAGGAGACGAGCCCTGGTCATCTGCTTCCAAAAGGGCACAGCCTTCAAAACCCTATGGAGCAGTTCTAGTCTGTGCACATGGGGTTGCTGTGAGTTGGAATCAATTCAGTGGCAACTAACAGCAGCAGTATCCTTTAAGCTTTGTTTTGTAATTGACAGTCTACTATAGATATCATTAAAACAAAATTAACTGTAAGAATAGAAACATTTTAAAATTGTATATAGTAGAACTGCCATGGCAACTAATTGTGGCCCCTGAATTATAAATTAACTAGGTGAATGACTAGTCAACTACTGTATACACACACACACACAGAGACCCATGCACCACTCCATATTCTGTATGTTTTGGGGCTCAAACTGTTCTCTGTCTTAAAAGAAAAACACTTATTTCACTTGCTATAGAAATTTAAATGGACACCACTACCAATGTGATCTGGAGGGTATCTTGCAAATCTCTCGAAGTTTCAGATCACCCTCCAGGAAATGGCTGGCCAATTTTGATCACTGATATCCCACTTAAATCTTAGGATTTTGTTTTGCCAGGTTAATGTTACCTCTGGGTGTGGTCAAAACTTGAGGTTTTACAAATTGATTTTAGAATGGGAACTATACTCTTGAATCTTCCTTGCCCCAATTTTTCTTGTCTTTTGAAGCATTATTTTATCTATTTGTCTAAATGAAAATTAGAACTATACATCTGTTTCAGGACTTATGTTGCTGTTGTGTGCAGTTGATTGCGACTCAGCAACTTTTAGGAAGGACTAAAAAGGGAGCAGAGCCCTGTTGGTGAAGTGGTTAAGAGCTCAGGCTGCTAATCAAAAGGTCGGCAGTTGGAATCCACCAGCTGCTCCTTGGAAACCTTATGGGGCAGTTCAACTTTGTCCTGTAGGGTCGCTCTTGAGTCGAAATTGACTCATGGCACACAAGAACCGCAGCAGAAGTAACAAAAAGTAACTAAAAAAAAAAAAAACCCTTCCTTCCTGTTTCTGCCAAGATGGAAGAAGTTTGACTCACAATAAGTTAGTGCTGGACAAAGCCACATGAGCCCATGAATAGTGATTTTCTTGGTACTTCTTAGAGTAACATAGGTTGGGATATTTTCTTAAAAGATAATAGTATTTCAGTTCTTTCCCATTGAGGCATGTTCTTCCTGGTCCAGCAGTACCTCTACTTTTACAGTTATATTCATCGGCTTATGCTCTTTAAAGAGTTACATACTGCTCTTGAACATATCTAATCACACAAGAAGGCAAGGCTTAGCTTGTGCAAACAAACCAGAAGCTGTGTGCATTTACATTAGAACATCAAGCACACTTTGCTCACCTTTTTAAAACTTGGGTGGATTGAGGTCACAATAGGAATTCTTTGTATGTTCTGCCAGTCTAACCCTCTGGCAGTTGAAGGCTATTTTTTGGTTTAGGTTAGCTTCTTTTTAATTTTGAGGCCATCCTTGTTTATTCTGTTTCTCAGGGTGCAGAAGCAGCCAATGTGACTGGCCCGGATGGAGTTCCTGTAGAAGGGAGCCGGTATGCTGCTGACCGCCGCCGTTACAGACGTGGCTACTATGGCAGACGCCGTGGACCACCCCGTAATGTATGTTGTCTCTGCTACTAAGCAGCGATTGAAAATTTTTTACACCCGAAGTGAAGTGTACATGCTTGAAGCAGATAAATGCCACGTCTTCTCCTGGAGTCAGGACAAGTGATTTTTTTTTTTTTTTTTAATTTTGTCATTTGAGGGGACATTTTCAGTGCCCAGAATTTACCCACAGCCACTGGTCTCACTGCTTTGGAAACTTGCCATTCAGAGGTTTTATCAGAATGTATTTGGCTACAAGTAACACATTTAATTAATCTTGTAGCTGGAAAGCTTAATGAAGATCAGCAGCGTCAAGGTTGTGTAAAAGGCTTTGCTCTTCATTAGGCTTTTATCTGCCAGAACCTAGTCATGTGGCAGTCGCTGGCAGAGGGGAATGGGATTTCTGTGATTGGCTTAAACTGATTATTCATCCCTTGGGGCTGGCACTGTTGACCTCTAGGAAAATCAGTGTTTGATTGGTAAGGAAGAACAGGGAATAGCTCTTGAACAGGCAGTAATCAGTGCTGGCCATTGAAGTATTAAATAATTTAGTAATTAAGTAGCTATTTTATTTAGCATGGAATTTTCCCATTCTTTTAAAGTAAAGAAGCAGTAAGGAATTCTCTGGAATTTTAGTTTCTATTCTGAATCCAGGTGAAAGGGTTTATAAGTAAGTCTAGCTGGAACTTCCTTAGGAAGTTCCAATTAGGAGTTTTCTCAAGGCACCCAAATTGATCCCAACTCACTTGTGGTCATGAGGGGCACCCTCTTGGATTTGAATCAATTTTTGGTGTTTCTAGATTTAGTAGCTGGGATTGGCATCAGAGAATAAAACTGATGATACTTTGTGATCTCAGGATTTCAAAAACTGGAAAAATCTCACCAGAATAATATATCTGCAGATTGAGAATGATTTCTTTCTGTGTTTTGATAGATTCATGCCTTTTTGCTTACCTAAAAAAAAAAAAAAAAAAACTTTTAATAGCTTGTCTTTATTCTGTCACCTTCACACCCTGTCCAAACTGATGTTTATTAGATTCCTCAGATTATCTCATTTATCTGCTTCCATCTTTTTCTCACCCTTGTTTTGCCTTATCCTATTTGATTATAGAAAGGAGCCCTGGTGGCACAGTGGTTAAGCACTCGGCTGCTAACCAAAAGGTCAGCAGTTCAAACCCACCAGCCATTGTGCAAGAGAAAAGACCTGGCGATCTGCTCCTGTAAAGATTTCAGCCTAGGAAACCCTGTGGGGCAGTTCTGACCTGTCCAGTAGGGTCACTATGAGTTGGAATCGACTTGATGGGTTTGGTTTTGGTTTATTTGATTATAAGCTGTATTGGGGGGTATGAATAAGCTACTGTAGTATAACATTTACTATATCATGTCAACCCTTTCAGGTTCATCAGGTTGACAGAGCTCTAGCTGCGATTATTTTGATTCTAAGTTAATTCAGAAGTAAAAGTGAGAAGAACCTTGAGTGAAAATTTTTCCTTTAAAGTCTTTCCCCCCTCAGAGTCCTTGAAATTCTGAAGTCATAATGCAAAAGACACTTAGAAATAAAATTGTCAACTTCTGAAATTATACATAAATGGAGGTTTTCTGTTATAATATCTTGTAAGTCCTCATGGCTTACTGATAATCAAGAGCAAGTTTGATGATGATGGTGCCCTTGTTATTATTTTGTAAAACTCTTAAAAGATTTGGCCTTATAAAACTCAGATATAGAAAAGCCTAAAAAGGAAAACAGCTTATACGGTCTTGGATTTACTATTTTGGTGAACATTATTTATACAAATGTCTTTACATAATTGAGAATCATACCTCATGTTCATAGAGTATAGGAAGAGTGGAATGGTTTGATTTTTCTGAAATTAAAACTTACTGATAATACCACAAAATATATTTGCTCTTGATTTCACCCTGATTTGGCCCCAAGGAATGGTAAATGTTGGAATAGACACACTTGGAAGAGCTTAATATTATAAACCCTGTAAATATTCTGTGGGTGGTTGGCCAGCTGATACGCACCAGTTCTAATTAGATGGGTATTAAATTCATAATAGATTGATAGCTCTTGCTTTTCTGCTTCTTGGTGTTTTATCTACACAGACCTACTTCAGTCTCAGTGTCATTTATCCCAGGTAATCAATCACGTGGTAATCTGGGTTAAATGCATTTTTGTATAATAAAAGGGATTATTCCTTTTGGTAGATTTTTTTTTTCTTTTGGTGATACTCATCCTAAATGGTATTCTTTGGTTCTTCCCTTGCTGAAACTTCTTCTGAATCTCTGTTTCTTTGCTTCGCTAGTACGCTGGGGAGGAGGAGGAGGAAGGGAGCGGCAGCAGTGAAGGATTTGACACCCCGGCCACTGATGGGCAATTCTCTGGGGCCCGGAGTCAGCTGCGCCGCCCCCAGTATCGCCCTCAGTACCGGCAGCGGCGGTTCCCGCCTTACCACGTGGGACAGACCTTTGACCGTCGCTCTCGGGTCTTTCCCCATCCCAACAGAATGCAGGTAAAATTGCATCTGAGACTTCTCTTCAGCAGTCCTCACCCCTCGTCCTTCCTCTGCCTCCTCTTCCTCCTCCTCCTCCACCACCAGCTGCCGG
Source organism: Elephas maximus indicus (assembly GCF_024166365.1). Taxonomy (NCBI): domain Eukaryota; kingdom Metazoa; phylum Chordata; class Mammalia; order Proboscidea; family Elephantidae; genus Elephas; species Elephas maximus. Next base: position 69,452,714 of record NC_064822.1, on the reverse strand, counting down.
AAATAAAACCTTGCTTGTGGCTTCCCAATGCTACAAAATTTGAGGCAAGGCCTTTAGTCTTTCTTCAGAGGACTCATTCCACTAATGTATTTCTAAAAATACAACCACATGAGCCATACCTACAGTAGCGTTCTCTGGTAGATAAGGTAAAGGTCCTAGTTTATAAAAGAATAAAAGTAATAAGGTAAAGAGACAGATGGGATGTTTGGACTCTGGAGCTAGAGAGGCCCAGATTTGAATCCTGTCTCTGTTACATACTTCTGTGAGATTTTGCAGAAAACCAAGCTTTAAAAAGATTTATTTGTCCGTCTGTTACATGGGAATGATAGTGCCTGCACCATAGGGTTATGAGTATTGAATTAAATATAAACGGTTTAGCACAATGCCTGCAACATAGATGACATTTATAAAGTACTTAGTTTAGTTAAGATGGTGCTGATTGTTCCCTGAGGAAAACTTATGTGGAATGGAGATTGTTGGTTATGATATGATTCTCCTCTTTTACTGCAAAATAATATTAGTGCAGCTGTCATGAACTTCATCTGTGATTAATAAGCATGATACCAACTTTGTAGTTCCCAGGAAACTTGGAAAACTAGGGATAGGTCATCATTTTTGTTATCACTGGCTACAAGTTTTTCTTACTTAGTGTGCTTAGTTTTTTTTTTTAACACTAAATGTTTTGAGTGAACATTGTGTTCAGTTCTGTACTTTGCTATGCTTCTATCCCCTCATGTGTGACTATGTTCTTTTTACGTTGCTCTTGTTTTTCCCTTCCACTCTTCAGCAGCTGCCCCTGACAAATGCGCTAAAAATAACAAGTAGACATACATATATGGAGGGGCTGGGTACATGAGACATAGTAGGTTTCTTTAGGGCAGCACTCTGTGCTTCTAGGAAATGAGAACAGGAAAAGTCTGTGAGATTGTAATGCACATTTATTTTTAGTGCCCTCCTGAAGTAATCATCCTTAGTATTGAGCATATACATATATATCATATTTGCTGAGAGCATGATGTCATCCTCTTTTCCATATCTTTTGAAATAAAGGTGTATTCCACTTCAGGAATTGAGGGCTCAGATCATCAGAGCAAAACAATTTGCAGAAACTCGTTGAAAACTTTTCTCGAAAACACGTTTGTTCTCACAACTTATGTACTTAATTGCTTTTTATGCAAGCCAGATTTCTTACCTTACCCGTTTGATGTCTGAAAGAAAAGCCATCAACTTCAACAGTTTGTTACTTAGATTCTCTTTCTATTACATACTCCTTTTGGGTGCTCAGTGACTAAAGAAGTCTCTTGTAGCAAATCAATAGAATCAAGTGAAAGCCCTTGAGACTTTGTTCCATGTAACTAGGCTCCTTTAAGGCTATCGATGTGTAATGGTTTTAAAGCATTGGGAGATTTCAAGGGTGGAAAAAGTGACTGAAGTGAAACAGGAAAGTCTTTGCCACCATTTTCAACAATATATAACACTGGTATTTATTGGACAAATCAGGGGAAAAGAGTAGTATACAGGCCACTGGTATTTCTCTGATAATACCAAGGACATAATAGCATGATATTACCAAGGACGTAATTGCAGGATATATCAGTGACTGAATGATTTCCATTTTTTTTTTTTTTAAAGATAATAGTTCTACATATTTGAAAATGAAGTAGAATCAATCACTGAGTTAATACCAACTATCTGCAGCCTTTGAGAAAAGAATTATATGATGGAGGACAAGAACAACATTGTTTGGCAACTACCAAGTGGTAGGAGCTTTAAATCAATTATTCTATTCAGTCCTCCCAACGGCTTTTATGAAGTTGGCAGTGGTTTCCATATTTTTGTGAACAGATGACTAGATTTGAGTAAATAAAAAAATAGCTTAAGGTTACATGGGTAAGAAGTGGTAGAGCTTGATTTAAACTGCCTGGCTCCAAACCTGTGTTCTTCCCACTTTATCACTAGGACTAGATTCTCATCCTTTATACATATAAATTTAACTGTCAGTCCTTTTTTTTTTTTTTTGTGAATCAGAGTTCGTGAGGAAGGAGTAGGGTGGCTTGTTCAAGGAACTAAAGGGAGGCTCATGTGGTTGGGATGGAGTGAGCGAAGGTTTAAAGGGTAGGAGGTGAGATTAGGGTCGACCAGGCATACCTGGTAGACTGTGGTCAGGACATTTGGCCTGTTCTGATGTGATGAGAAGCCAGCGAAGGGGTCTGAAAATGGAGAAAATATTTAAAAGATGGTTCCAAGTATTCTGTGAAGACCAAACCATAGGGCAACAATAGAAATAGGGAGATCAGCTACTGTCATTTCATGGTGGAGAGATGAGCGTGGCTTGAACAAGAGTGCTAGCAGTGGAAGCGGTGAGAACTGGTCAGATTTGGGATGTGTTTAAATGTAGAACAAATCCAGGTGGCATAGTGGTTATGTGTTACAGTCTTTTGGTTAGCAGTTTGAATCCACCAGGTGCTCCTTGGAAACTCTATGGGGTAGTTCTCCTCTATCCTGTAAGGTCATTATGAGTCGAAATCAACTTGCAGGCAGTGGGTTTAGTTTTTTGGTTTTGGTTAAATGTAGAGCTGACAGCATTTGAAGATAATGGAGTGAATGTGGGGTGTGAGAGCAGTAAACCATACCTCTAATGTTACTGGTTTAAACAAAGATGGAAAAGACTGAGGAAGGATTGGGTTTTGGGAGCAAGGTGGAAGTTATTTGGAGGTCTTTTTGCCGTATTAAATAGGCAGAGAAATCAAAGCAGAGTAAAAGAAAGTGGTGGGAGGGATGAAGGTGTGGTTATAGATAGGGTGAGTGGCAAAGTTCTCAGGGTTCATTAAGTGATATTTGAACACTAAATGAAGCCTGGGAGCAAGTCACTCAGGTATCTGGAAAGGGGATGAACAGCAAAGGCAGGAAGGGCAAGTACAAAGGCGGAAGGGATCTGATGGGGAGAAATTGGACTATAGGTAGAATTTTGGAGTCATAAAAACATGATATTTAGAGGCATAGTGCGGGATGAGATTAAATGTACAATCAATGTGCATAGAAGAAGGATCCTGGGACTGAGCTTTGGGTACAGCAACAATTAAAGATAAGGAAGATGAGGGGAATCTAGTAAAGGAGAATAAGAAGGAGCAGTCAGGGAGAATAGGTTTCAGGAAGAAAATACTGTTGATAAGTGGAGGAAGCTAGACTGAGAATTGAGTATTGGGTTTGGTAACTTGTAGGTCAGTGGGTATGGTGGGGACAAATGTCTAATTAGAATGTATTCAAGAGAGAACAAAAGCAGAAATAGAATATACCCCTTTGAGGAAGTTTCTGTGGTGGTGGCTTTTCTTTGATATGTATGTCTATAAAGAAGTTAAAAAAATGGGGCAGTAGCTGGAGGAGGATGTGGGTTGAGACAAGGTTTTTACTTGATTTTCCAACAGGTGAGTTCCCCCTGGTCTCACTTGCCCCTTCCCTCACCAACCACTTACTCCGAAAGCCATTAGGTGGGGCAGATCAAGGTAGGCATTTGTACAGGGGAAAGGGATAGTAGGAGAGATGGAAGATTGGCTGGATATAAATAGGTAGTGTCTTAAAGATAATGAGAGCTAGGGTTCTTACTAAAGGGAAGACACAAAACTAGAAGGAACCCTGTGAACCTCTGTTTTTGGACTGGAATTGAAGCTGTTGATGAGAAATTATCTATCTGCATACATACAGACACATGTGCATATATGTATATATTTGTGTACGAGTGTTTATGTATGTATGTGATTGTATATGTACAGTATAAACACGCACTTACATAAACCAAACCTGTTGCCATCGAGTCGATTTCGACTCATAGCGACCCTATATGATAGAGTAGAACTTCCCCATAGAGTTTCCAAGGAGTGTCTGGTGTATTTGAACTGCCAACCTTATGGTTAGCAGCTGTAGCTCTTAACCACCAAGTCACCAGGGTTTCCATACTTACATATGCACATATTAAAACTGCACTAGGAGTCTTTCAGGGATACACACACATACACACACGTATATATGCATAACTTATAGCGTGTGCATGCTTGCACGTATGTGAATATTCCTTCGTTGTGTCTACTGAAAGGGCCTGAAAGCAGTGGTACCAGAATAGTATTGAACATACCTGTTGCTGTTGTTGTTCGTTGCTGTCAGATCACTTCTGACTTATAGCAGCCCCATGTGTGCAGAGTAGAATGCCATAAGGTTTTCAAGGCTGTGACCTTTTAGAAGCAAATTGCCAGGCCTATCTTCTGAGGTGGTTCTGGTTGGACTGAAACTACCAACCTTTCAGCTAGTGGTTGAGCACTTATCCATTTGTGCGCCACCTTTGGTTTCTATATGTCATTGTCCAATAAAAGGAAGCTCCTTTGGAGAAATGGCTGATTCCAGAGCTGGGACAGAGAGAGTACAATGTGAGCCCGGAACATCTTGTTGTGCCAGAAAGCAAAGAAGTACTCAGAGAATGTTGGAGATAGGTCAGAAGGACATGAGCCAGCTTGCAGGGTTTCTATTGGCCAGTAATGATAGTAACAGATTATAACCCATTGAAAAAAATAGAAAACCATGAGTCCATACAGATATAAATAAATCAATGCATATGCTCAAAATGCGATGAGGAACGAGATATTTACATACTTCAAAATTACTTCCTCACAAAGTACTCATGAATTACAAAGGGGAAAAGAGTAAACTTGCAAAGGAGGAGCCTGGCAGTCACCACCTTAGCCCCCTATCCAAGAGAACATCGTCAGTAATGATAAAAACTGAAACAGCACTACCTGGCGGGATGCAGTGAAGAGAATACAGGGCTGCTTCTGAGATTGCCCTGCCCAAGAGGTATAATCGGAACCTAACCCAAAGGAAATATCAAGCAAACCCAAAGGGAGGGATGTTTTACAAAATAACTGGCCTGTAATCTTTAACAGTGTCAAGGCCATGAAAGTCAAGTAAAGGTCGAACCACTGTTCCAGACAAAAAGACACAACAGCTAAATTCAGTGCATGATTCCAGACGGGGTTCTTTTGCTGTAGAAGGCATTATTGGGACAGCTGGCGAAACTTGAATGGGGTCTGAGGATTAGATTCTATACTTTCAACTTTTTTGTAAGTCTGTGATTATTTAAAAATTTTAGAAAAACTTTCAACACGTTTATATGCTTGGGTAGAAATGATGGAGTAGAGAGGGAAACATATTTATACTGAAGGTGAGAAGCGGGGGGATGGTTAAATTGTTCTCGTGGTCAAGAAGAGAGATACTAGGTACAGAAATGGAGTGATTGGCTTTGAATAGAAGCATGGACCACTCAGCCAGTGTAATGGGAGAGAGAAGAAAATTGATACAAATGCAGAAAAGCTGGGAGATTTGACAGGGAAAAATCATATCTTCTGTTTCTTTAGTGAAATAGAAAGGACTGTATTCACTGTGAGGAGGAGGAAGGGATGTCAATTTGGAGAATGGGAAAGAAGGTTGAGTTATGGCTGTATTGTAAAGAATTTCAAAGATTGTCGATGTGTGTTTTGTTTGTTTTTAGCTATTCTTTCTTACTTTGGAAGGTCTGTAATAAATGAATTTTATTTCCCTAGTCTACAACAGGAAACCCTGGTGGCATAGTGGTTAAGTGCCATGGCTGTGAACCACAGGGTAGGCAGTTTAAATCCGCCAGGCGCTCCTCGGAAACGCTATGGGGCGGTTCTACTCTGTCCTGTAGGGTCGCTATGAGTCGGAATCTACTCAACGGCGCTGGGTTTGGTTTTGGTGGTCTAAAATAAATTTGTTATCAAGGAGGTATATTTTTAAAAAATGTTATACTTGAATAGTTATGCACGGAGACAAAAGGAATAAATTGTGAAAGGAAGAAATCAGAGGTGAAGGTGTGGTTAAGATGTAGATGCAAAGCTTCATAACCAACTGCAGGAGAACCTTTCATGTAGAAACGATTAATGGTAGTTAGGGGATAAGGGTTTGCAAAATTAGAAGGTTGAAGTTTGAAAAGATTAAAAAGATCTCATTGCTCAAATGTAATATTCCATGTCCTGTTTTAAAATAGGTCTTCTTTCAAGAGATAAATGGAACTCTTTACATTTCAAAATGTTAACATTGTGAAATAAATCAGGTGCTTTGGGATAAGGCAGAAGATTGTTCTAGTAGGACTTGAGTTTTTCTTCCTTTCCTATCCACAGAGAGGTAATCAATAGTTTACAGTTACATCCAAGAGTACTCTGCTTTATAATGAGACATTTAACTTTGAGTTTTTGGTTTGTTTGTTTTTAATTCTGAATGTGTCTGTGTGCTCTGTATCTCTTATAGCCTGTAGCATGACACTCATTTGCAGTTCTCTCTGCCCTTGTCTAGGCTGGTGAGATTGGAGAGCTGAAGGATGGAGTCCCAGAGGGAGCACAACTTCAGGGACAGGTTCATCGAAATCCAACTTATCGTCCAAGGTACCGTAGGTATGTACCATTTTCCACCAGCTAATGACCTGTTGAAGGTCTTATGAGTGACAATAAGATAAATCAGGATGTCGTGGGTCGGTTTTGTGAGTTTATTATATAACTATGGGTTTTCAGATGATGGCGTGACATTTTCCCCCAACTTCACAGTTAGAATGTTTAGTTATCTCTGTGCCAAAGTGTTATTTTTACTGTATAACTCACATGATATGAACTAATACTTAATACTTCTTCAATTGAATGAAATAAATGGAGATTAATTGTTGAGGAGTTCAAAGGTAGTGGTGCAAGTGGAGGAAGAGTTGAATGCCACAGTATTTGGGATATTGAATATTCTAACAACTGAGGCAGTCTAGTATAGGGGTTAAGTCAGGCTGTGGACCAAGTTGACTGCTTTTAAATTCCTGCTGTGCAATTCAGAAGTAGCATGTCCATATAGGCAAGTTTCTGGGCTCTCTCAGCCTTAGTCACCAGGTCTATAAAATGGGTTTTAAGACATTATATTCAATTGCCAGTAAGGTTAAATGTACTTATGCATCTAAGATAATTATTATGGTGCCTGTATAGTAAGCCCTCAATGAATATTAGATATCTTTACTACCAGTGATGTTAATATTAGTGAAGGAATAAATTATTTTATTTGTGTTTTATCCTTGCAAAGACTGGGAATTGAGCTAGATTCCCTAAGATCCTTTTTACACTTCATATTTTAAGCCTGTTTGTCCTTTTACCCTGGCTTCGAGTAGATCTTTTTACCTGGATGATGTTTATACTACCCTGAAATTTGTTGATATGGGTTTATTGAAAGGAAAGTATAATATTTTGATAAAGGTTTTATAACAGTCTACCTCCTTTTCCTCAGAAGTTTTGTTGCCATTTTAGACATAAGCTCTCTAGTGATAAGTTACTAAGGAGCATACAAGAGATGCTCCATGGAAGTGTTTCATTGAAACAGAAAGGGGACTGTACTACCTGTGATTCTCATCTCCATCAGTCCCTGGCTTTGTGACCTTGGGGAGGTCACAGCTGACATTTTTTGACTTATGAAAGCAACAATTCCATATGGTTCAACCAAATACTTGCCTTCCCTAAACCTCTTGGTTTCCTCAATATAAACCAAACTCACAGAATTGCCATTGATTAAATATCTAATGTGAGAGCACATCTGACCCTGGATATAGTAAATGATATTTTCCTTCCATATTCCCCGTAGTCCCCACTGAACTCTGTCACAGCAGATACAAGACTACTTTTCTTCTTTTTTAATTTTTTCCCCCATCCTTAAAAACAAAACAAAAGCAAAAACCCGTTGCCATCAAGTTGATTCTGACTCATAGTGACCCTATAGGACAGAGTAGAACTGCCCCATAGCGTTTCTAAGGAGCACCTGGTGGATTTGAACTGCTGACCTTTTGGTTAGTAGCTGTAGCTCTTAACCACTACACCCTGTATCCTTAAAAAAAGTGCCTGGCAGAAACATAGTATGTGCTCAGCACATGGCTTGTCACTGCAAGTGTTTTTTCATATGAAGGGGGAAAATGGCGTGAAATAGGGTTCTTCACCAGACGTTTGCCCTGTTGGCCTGTGAATGACTGTAGCAGTGAGTACTGATCACTGGACTTTGTATCTTTAAAATCAAATAAAACATTGTTTTTGAGGACCCTTGTTCTCCTTTGTTTTGCGTTATCTACTGTAGGGCACCGCCTCACCCACGACCAGCCCCAGCTGTTGGAGAGGCCGAAGATAAAGAGAATCAGCAAGCAGCCAGTGGTCCAAACCAGCCATCTGCTCGCCGTGGATACCGGCGTCCATACAACTACCGGCGCCGCCCCCGTCCTCCTAATGCTCCTTCACAAGATGCCAAAGAGGTAAATCGAACCCGTCAGAGGGGGTGTGGTCAGATTGTCCCTGTCACGTCAAACTTTAACAGTCTAGGAATCGTTTTATATAATCTGATAACTTGACAATATAATACAATTTGCGTAAGACCCATATATTTATGTGTAGTGTAATTTCCTGGACATAACACAAACCAAATATTTGAATTCAACTAATGGTCATTCTCTGAAAGAAGTACCCATACTAATGGGGACTCAGAGCTAAAACATTTAGGGCTCTCCAAATAAAAGACAGCATTTATAGAGGGGAACTTGCCTTTTAAGTATGTGTTAAAAGCACTTAGACTTTTTGTAACTGGGTGTAGTCTTATTTAACTGCCGTTTGGAAGCCATTCTTCTGTGACATTAATTTTTGACTCAGACATGAGAGTAGTTGAAATTTTACACCATGATTTACCTTCACAGGCAGGAGCATTCAATCTTTGGACACCTTTTCATCTCGAACTTGCCATTACTATCTGAAATAATTCATTTTCTGGTTTGTGGTTTTGTCTTGTGTTTTAGACCAAGGCAGGTGAAGCACCAACTGAGAACCCTGCTCCAGCCACCGAGCAGAGCAGTGCTGAGTAACACCTGGCTCCCCAGGCACCTTCACCATCTGCAGGTAAGAGCTCAGGCTGCCCAGGGTTGGTTTGCTATTTCATTTTAAATATCATTAATTTCTCAACAATAGTACTAATCAGTCTAAACTAGCACTGCAATTCATCTGTGCACACCTCCTACCTCCTTTGGAGTTCTGTGGAAAAAGCAGTTTTGGTGGTTACGTGTCTCTGGAATCGACCTTATTTTGCTAGGCTTGTGGGCATAAACATTCAAACAGTGTTGATGGTAGTCGAATTCTCTTTTCTAGACAAGAAAGTTTTTTCTAACTATTACCGTTCAAGAAAATCTGATGCTTTACTTTTGTGACACCTAGTGGCCTATTTGATAATTTTAAAAACCATTGCCATCAAGTTGATTCTGACTTGTAGTGACCCTATAGGACAGAGTAGAACTGTCCCATAGTGTTTCCAAGGAAGCTACTACATCTTTCTCCCATGGAGTGGCTGGTGGATTTGAACCGTTACCTTTTGGATAGCAGTTGTGAGCTTAACCACTACCCTACCAGGGCTCCTGAGAATTTCAAAGTTCCTTACAAAGGCCTTTTCTTAGTAGCAGGAGACAGGTACTAGCATAAACTAGAGCTTTTTTTTTCCTCTTTTCCTTTGATAACTAGCATTATTTATTTTGAAGCAGTGCAATATATGTTTAAGAGCCAAGGAGTTTATAATCAGACTGCCTGGTTTTCAGTGCAGGCTCTACTACCCATTTTCTGGGTGATCTTGAGCAGTTGATTTATCCTCTGCCACCCTTTCTTTTAATTAAAAGCAAATTCCTTATTTATTTAATGGAAAGGGCAATGACCAAGAAATATAAAAAAACTAAAGTCTCAATTAAGAGGGGTACAAGGTGAAAAACCCAGAATGAAAGCAACTATGGCTTACAAATATTTATAATTGGGTCAGCTTTTCTAGCTGTATTTCTACCTATGTAAGTAAAATTTTAAAAACCTTTAACAAGACAAAAAAAAGTAGGACACAACAATGATGATGAAGATAACAAGCCAACCGCTCTAAACACAAGTCCTGTTCTAAGTGCTTTACACATATTATTTCATTTAACCCTTGTAACAACCCTAGTAGGTTTGAAAAGGCCTCATGTTGATAGGATGTAGGCAATTTTCTTTTATATAATTTTTCAAAGTTTTTACTGTTTTTATGTATTAACTCTTCTGACTTAATAAAAACATATTATTAAAAAGTAAGAGTTTATATTAGAAGCCCTGGTGGCACAGTGCTTAAACGCTTGGCTTCTAACCAAAAGGTTGGCAGTTCGAACCTACCAGCTGCTCTGCGGGAGAAAGATGTGGCATTCCGCTTCCGTAAGGGGTTGCAGCCTTGGAAACCCTATGGGGCAGTTCTACTCTCTTCTTTAGGGTTGCTATGAGTCAAAACCGACTCAACGGCAGTGGGTTTTTGGTTTGAAAAGTTTATACTAAATTATTTTATAAAACTAAAAGATGTAGATTTTGTTTAGAGCGTATAATAAACTTAAAAAATTTTTTTTTAGTTACATGAAAAATAGGTATTTTTTACCTTTTTATTTTCTCTTTGTCACTTTATCACTATATTTGATTTCATTTTTTTCCAGGTGACCTAAAGAAGTAATGACCATCCAAAAATACAACAAAGCAAAAAAAAAAAACCACGACCTTAGCAACACCAAAGAAACATCCAAGCAATAAAGTGGAAGACTAACCAAGATTTGGACATTAGAATGTTTATGTTATTCTTTAAGAAATAAACAACAGCAAAAGGAAAATGTCAGCAAGTTTTCCAGCAAACAGATCCCAGGAACGCCTGCACAGAAGACAAGAGAGCCACCTCCCCAGTTTCAGCAACCACTAGGTTTATATATATATTTTTCCTGGTTTTTACTGGTTTGGTAATATGAATTGAAAGAAGAAATATTAATATCGCATGGGGAGAACCCCAACCAAAGAAATCTGAAATATATAGTAAATGCTTTTTTTTCCTTATTTGTTCATTTTGAATGCTGGTGCTAAACTTCCAAGTGTCGTGATTTAAAAAGAAATTTTATACCCTTATTTATTTCTAGGATGAGGGGAAGGATAACATTTTTGCTTTCTTATGTCACTCTGTGCAGTGTGAATGATGTTCCTCAAAAATAAAATTTTTAACCTTCAACGGAAAAGCAGTGTAACTGGAATATACTTGCCTGTCTTAGCATGTGCCTTATCTTTCTTTCTCCTACTTCATTCACTTAGGGAGCCCTGGTGGTGCAACAGTTAAGAGCTTGGCTGCTAACCAAAAGGTCCGCAATTTGAATCCACCAACTACTCTTTGGAAACTCTGTGGGACAGTTCTACTCTGTTCGATAGGGTCGCTTTGAGTTGGAATCGACTTGACAGCAATGGGTTGGGTTTACAGGTTTTCATTCACTTGACTAAATGAAGACTAAATTAAAATCCAAATGTAATTTGGATTAGTGCCATTTAATAAATTTAGGCATATGAATTTGAGATAACAGAAAATGGAATCCCTCTTGGAATGTACAGCTGGAGTTTAATAAGTTTATGATCTGAGTTGGGTAGTAGGCACACTTTGTTTCGGTACCCTGTATCTCTTGAGTAATCGTCACTGAAGTGATGAACTTTCAACCCTAGGTTTTCAACACCAGCTGCCTTGTTGTATATACACATGTGTGTCTTTCAGAGGAGCTCTTTCTAACTACCCTACAAATTTCTCCCTTCCCCCAGGGGGCTGATGATATCCTCAAGTTGAGAAACACTGCGGTATATGTCCATGCTACATAGTCACTTCTCGGATGCGATAGGCTTAAATTAGATTACACTGGAGAATCAGAAATTTAAATTGCTCGATCAAGAGACATGGGGTGCTTGGGTCGGTGCACAGAAGAGATTAAAGTGCTTTTGCTCTTCATGGAGTGAATAAATGTATGTAAAAAAATACTTGTTTGACATCTTACAGTAATAAAATTCTTTAAATCTTAGAGCTGACACAGATTGGAGCTTTGGGGAGCTAGCACTTGGTTTGGTGTAAAATCAGTCAAAAAGAGAAAAAATGATCTTAATCACTTAAGAGGAGTGATTTATATATATTATGGCATAAATGTCTTATTTAGTAGGAAAATATCTAGAAAGGAAATGGGCTGGTACTGTAAGTCTCTAAAAAACCAAGTGATCTTGCCAGTGGCCATGGCAAGACTTTGTCAGCTTTTTGATTTTCCCAGGGTGACTGATGAGTCAGTCCCCAAATCACGCCATTTTCGGAATGGACATGGAAAGCTGTAATAGACATTGCATCACTGGAAAAAAAGTCCCTTCCATCAGTTGGAAACGACTTCCTGAGCAATAAAAATATTGGGAATAATCGTGTAGGTATGTTTTACATAATTTTTTTTTTTTTAAGGACACTCCTATTTTCCAGATTGGCTGTATTATTTTATATTCCTACCAACAATGTTTGAGGAATCTAGTTTCTCTACATCCTTGCCATTATTTGATATTGTCAAGATTTTTTTGTTTAGCTGTTCTAATATGCATGTAGTAGTAGTACCTTATTGTGGTTTTAGTTTGCATTTCCCTAATGGCTGATGATGTTGAAAATATTTTCGTGTACTTATAATTGCCATCTGTTATCCTCCTTGATGAAATGTCTGTTTATATCTTTTAGCAATTTTCTAGATGGATGTTTTTTATTTTTACTGTTTTGAGTTTTGAGAGTTCTTTATATAATCTAGATATGATTCCTTCATCAAATATGTGCTTTGCAAATATTGTCTTTGAGTTTGTAGCTTGTGTCTTCATCCTCTTAACAGAGCCTTTTTTAAGAGCAAAAATTTTTAGTTTTGATGATATTCAGTTTATTGATTTTTTTTTTTTGATACATGTGCTTTTACTGTCATGTCTAAGAACTCTCTACCATGTCTACTCTAGATGTGTTTTCTTCTTAATTTTTGTTTAAGATACGAGTTTTAAGTTGAGGTTTAATTTTTTTTTTTTTTGCTGATGGGTGTCCAGTTGTCTTGGCACCATTTGTTGACAAGGTTATCATTACTTACTTTAATTGCTTTTGTACCTTTGCCAAAACATAGTTGGCCATACTTGTGTGGGTCCATTTCTAGGGTGTGCGTTCTGTTCTGTTAGTCTGGTTATCTGTCTCTCCACAATAACACGTTGTCTAGATTACGGTAAATCTTGAAGTCACTTAGAGTGATTCCTCCGACTTTCAAATTTATTTTAGCTACTGTAGTATCTTTAAGGAGACCTGGTGGTGCAGTGGTTCTTGGCTGCTAACCAAAAGGTGTGGTTCTAACCCACCAGCAACACTGTGGGAGAAAGATGTGGCAATCTGCTTGCGTAAAGATTACAGCTTTGGAAACCCTATGGGGGCAGTTCTACTCTTTCCCTCCTATAGGGTCGCTGTGAGAATTGACTTGATGGCAAATGAGTAGTATTTTTGCTGTTTCATATACCTTTTTGAATAAGCCTGTATATTTCTAAAAAAAGAGAAAACTTTCCGGGATTTTGATAGGAGTTGCGTTAACCAGTAGAAGAATTTGGGGAGAATTTGCATCTTTACTATGCTGAGTCTTAGCAAAGAAGGACATTGGTATGTAGTTTCCTCTTTTTGTGCAGACTTCTGGTTTTGGTAACGGTAATGTTGGCCTCGTAAAATAAGTTGGGAACTGTTCCTTCTCTTCTTTTCTGGAGGAGATTATGTGGAAGTACTATTCTTTACACATTTGATAGCATTCTCTGGTGAAACCATTTGAGCCTAGAAATGTCCTCTCTGGGAATTTTTAAACTATGAATTTAGTTTCTTTAGTAGTTACAATACTATTCAAATTAAATATTTCAGATTGTATGAGTTTTGGTAGTTAGTACTCTTCCAGGAATGGCCTATTTCAGTCAAGGTATCAAATGTATGTGTGTGGAGTTGTTCAGTTATCCATTTATTGTGCTTTTTATTTCTGTGGGGCTGGAAGTGGTATCCCCTCTTTCATTTCTGATATTTGGAGTTTGTGCCTTCTCTCTGAATTATTTTAAAATCAGTCTTGCTAGAGATTTGTTGATGTTATTCATTGATTTAAAGAACAAGCCTTTTATCATTGATTTTTATCTGTGGTTTCCTAGTTTTTATTTCATTGATTTCTGTTCTTTGTTATTTCTTTACTTCTACTATCTTTGGGTTTATTTTGTTCTTTTTATGGTTAGATTATTGATTTGAAACTTTTTCTCATATATGATATAAGCATTTAGTGCTATAAATTTTCCTCTCAACAGTGCTTTAGCTGTGCCCCATAAATTTTAATGTTATATTTCCATTTTTATTCAGTTTAATTTTTTTTTTAATTTCTCTTTGATGATGGATTATTTAGAAGCGTGATGTTTCATTTCCAAGTGTTTGGTGATTTTTCTTTCACCTTTCTGGCATTGATTTGTAATTTTTTTTTCCGTTGTGGTCAGAGAGCCCATAGTATATGATTTTAGTTATCTTAAATTTGTTGAGTTTTGTTTTGCTTTCTGGCAAAGGATATGGTCTATTTTGGTGAATGTTCTGTGGGCTCTTGAAAACAATTCTGTTTAGTGGAGTGTTCGATAAATGTCAACTAGATCCTGTTGCTTGATGATATTATTGATATCCTTACACCAATAGAAAGGCCATATAACCAGCTAGGGCTAACAGTCTCTTCTCCATTAACCTGATACCACTGAGTTTTGGGGGAGACAAAGGAAACCTTGGACTGTACACTGACTGAGTTTGTCAAAAGACCTATTGTGAGCCAGGCTGGGTGAAAATAAGGTCATGATGTTAGCATCTCCCGCACTTTGAAACTTGCTTTGTTGGACTCATGTAGCCCTAACCTATTTTAACTCCTTCAGACATTTAAGAAATTGCATGGGGCAAAATGAAAGATTACAAAAATTTTGTGGAAAAAAAAACTAAGAAATATGGTATGATTATTTTATGAATGTCATTTTATCTTCAAAGTTTCTTGCATAAGTGAAAGATAAGTACCAGCATTGTTCTAGACCTTCACCACAATCCTGGCTGGTAGCTTGTGCTGTTGTTTGGAAAATAAGAAAAATGCAGATCCAGGTCAGCCAAATTCATTATGAAGTTCAAGCCCACAGATAGGGAGGCTAGAGAGAGGATAAGCCTAGAAATTGAAGATGTAGGTCCAAAACTCTCGCTATCTTTAACCTCAAGCCATGCCCTCAACATCAAGTTTCCTACGTCTTTGTCTGAAAAAAAAAAAAAAAAAGGAGTTTTATGGATCAATGGTTCTTACCTGGGGGTCAGAGTGAAGTCATTTCAGCAGCATTTCTACTCCCTCAAATCCAGTGTGCCATTGTCTTTGTGTGTGTGACTGTGGTAATTATAGTCACTGGCTGAGGTTTGTAATTTTTATCTGTATATACTGTAGAGGCAAGGTTATTGGAGGCAACAGTTCATATAAAGTGTTGCAACAGCATTGCATGTTGATTACAACTAATGGGAATAGGTAAGGAAAATACTGAATAAGGATCAAACATCTTGCTTACTTTGCTGGCTTAGTGTCTGTTTAGCAAAGTGTAAAATGTGACAACTCTTTAAAGTATTTTGACACATGATGAACAGTAAGACTTTATGTAGGAGAAACAGTTTTAATTATTATTCTTCCTCTTACTTCTAAGTATTGAAAAGATTATACTATTTCACGATGTTGATTTTATAAAATAAACCACATTGATATCATGAATTAATTTAAATAACGCGTGAGCAAATAAAAAAAAATGCATCTTACAAATTATCAACCCCTTCATTTCATGTGATTACCATTCTTTCCTCAGGGAACCACATTTTCCATACACGACCCATTGCCCTCTGACATACAGACCCAGTGAGTGTGTTGTTGTTGCTCTAGTATATCACATTTTAGTACAGCTTACTGTCATATATTTTAAGACTAAAATATAAGCAAATCCTTGTATTTTCTTCCAATTTTACATAAATCTCACTAAGGTAACCTCCTAACTAAGAACCAAACACTATAAATACATTATCTTTTACCATTACTGGAAAATACGCTATTTCCATTTTACTAGTGTGGAAAACAACAGCTCTGAAAAATTACTTAATATGCCTGCATCTCACAGAGTAATTAATGCTACCTGTTGTAACGAACAGCCTTGAATACCAGTGGTTTCACGTAATACATATTTCTTCTTGGACATGCCTGGTTGGGTGACTCTCCTGGGCAACTCTCCTCCTAGTGGCTGCTTAAGAATCAAGTCACCTTCCATGCTGTGGCTCTGTCATCTTTTAATATGTGGTTTCAGCTTGTTCTGGTGTCATTCAGCCAATAGGTAGGGATATGAAAGAGCAATTCGGCCTCAGAACAGAAGTGACATATCACTAATGCTTACATTCCATGGGCAAGAGCTAGTCACAAGGCTGTACCTACAATTAAAGGGGCTGGGAAAGTAGGAACTGTGCCTGCAGAGAAGAAATAGGCTAGGTGACTAGAACCAGTCTCTACCACAATTCCAAAGCACAAACTGTTAAGAGCAGGATCTGGCTTTTAGTCATGGCCTCTCTGACTTTAATACCCATGCTTTTCTCTTTACACTACTTTTTGCAGGGCAAAAAGAGCCTACAAAAGGACTAGCCAGCTCTTCCTGCTTCACTTTGTATGGTGGGCTTATGATGAAACCAGGATCTGGTCCTCACCTTTGTTTATTCATAAACTTTACTTTTTGTCAGCTCACAAAGAGTTGTTTAATAGTATGTTTACAAATATGATTTGTTAGAAATGACATTTTTATACTCTACATTTTAAAACACTCCAAGGGATCTTAAAAGCTTGCAAGCAGCCATCCAAGGCACAACAATTGGTCTCTGTTCACCTGGAGCAACAGAGGAAGAAGGAGAGTCAGGAATAGGAGGAGGTAACGGGTTGTGTGGCTAATTGTCTCCATGAACAGCTGCCTATTTTGCCATGAGACCAAATAACTGGATGATGCCTGGCTACCGTTCCTGAGCATTTTGATCAAAGATCCTATAGAAGAATCCTGATCAAAAGAGGGAAAATGCAGAATGTAATTTCAAATTCTCATGGAATCCAGACATTCTGGAGCAATGGAGGATAGATGAACCCCCAAAACTATTGCCCTGAGAAAACCTTTAATCAGACCAATAAGCAACATTATGATGAACAGAGGAAAGACTGAAGTTGTCAAGGATTTCATTTTACTTGGCTTCACAACCAATGCCCATAGAAGCAGCAGCCAAAGCAAATGATGTATTGCCTTGGGCAAAGCTGCTGCAAAAGACCTCTTTAAAGTGTTAAAAAGCAAAGATGTCACTTTGAGGACTAAGGTGCGCGTGACACAAGCCACGATATTTTCAATTGCCTCATATGCATACAAAAGCTGGACAATGAATAAGGAAGATCAAAGAAGAATTAACGCCTTTGAATTATGATATTGGCAAAGAATATCGAATATACCATGGACTGCTAGAAGAATGAATAAATTTGTCTTGGAAGAAGTACAGCCAGAATGCTCCTTAGTAGAAAGGAAGGCAAGACTTTGTCTCATGTACTTTGGACATCTTATCTGGAGGGACCAGTCCCTGGAGAAGGACATCGTGCTTGGTAAAGTAGAGGGCAAACAGAAAAGAGGAACACCCTCAACGGGATGGATTGACACAGTGACTACAACAGTGGACTCAAACACAGCAACAATTGTGAGGATGGCGGAGGAGCAGGCAGAGTTTCATTCTGTTGTACACAGGGTCACTTTGAGTCGGAACCAACTCGACATCACCTAACAAGAACAAGAACAACTCAGATCACTTCACTGATATGGTGTAACATAGATAAGTCCTTAACGGGATTCCTAATTTCAATGCATTTCTTAATCACTTCTTAGAGACTTAGTGCATAATTATATCTTTATTAAAGTTTACTTTTATAAAGAATTTGGTACAAGTATGTGTTTAATAAAGCATTTAACTTGGAAAGAGAGGATCGTGGTTCCAGTCTTGACCCTGCAGCTTATTATCTGTGTGGCCATGGACATCAACCACTGAGTCTCAATTTCCTACAGTAAAACAAACAATGACAAGAGCCAAAAAAAAAAAAAAAAAAGTCCTTCACTTTTTCTCATCTTCTTCCATATTTGACAAACATGTACCATGCTTTGTGAATATGTACCATGCTTTGTGCTAGGGTCAAGATAAATTGTGGCCTCTGCCCTCAGGGAGATCATACCATAATAGGATGAACAGACAAGCAAACTACTATAAATGAGAAAAGTACTGAGTGCTCAGAAGACAGAGAAAGATACTCTTCCTAGGGTAGAATTCTAACTGAAGGCTTTTTGCTATTTACTGCTGACAACTGACCCTGACTCATGGCAATCTCAAGCACAATGAAATCAAATACTGTCCAGTCCTGAGCCATCAAGATTGAACTGTTGTGATTCATAAGGTTTTCATTGGCTGCTTTTCTGAAGCAGATCACCAGTCCTTTTTTCCTAGTCCCTCTTACTCTGGAAGTTCTGCTGAGGCCTGTTCAGCATTATAGCAACATGCAAGCCTCCACTGATGGATGAATGGTGGCTGTGCTTAAGGTGCACTGGCCAGGAACTGAACTGAGTCTCCCACATAGAAGGTGGGTTCAATTCTACCACTGAACCACCAAAGACTCCACAAGTAAAAGTTAAGAAACACTTTTCAAAGGTGAGCTGAATCGAGAAGAACCAGTAGGAATTATTACATAAATTAGGAGTGGAAGTGCATTAGAGATAGAAGGAGCAGAGAGTGCAAAGGCCTGTTGAAGGAGAAGACTTAATGTTTGTTTATTTATTTATTTTTGGTAGAGAGTATTAAAAAACCCGATGCTGTCGAGTTGATTCTGACAGTAGAGCTGCCGCATTGGGTTTCTAAGGAGCAGCTGGTGAATTTGAACTGCTGACCTTGTGGTTAGCAGCCAAACTCTTAAACACTGTGCCACCAGAGGGTATTAGTAAGGGATATTGGGCAGTAGGAAGAGTATAAGTTTAGCGTTTATGGGGATTCATGAAGATCATCAAGAGATTCCATTCTTTAATAACTTAAAAATTTTAAATGGGGGAATTACATGGTGTTATGAATTAAATTGTGTCCCCCAAAAATGTGTGTCAACTTGACTAGGCTATGATTCACTGTATTATGCAGTTGTCCACCATTTTATGATCTGATGTGATTATTTTATGTGTTATAAATCCTAACCTCTATGATGTTAATGAGGCAGGATTAGATGTGGTTATGTTAATGAGTCAGGACTCAGTCTACAGGATTATGTTGTATCTTGAGTCAATCTCTTTTGAGATATAAAAGAGAGACTTGAGCAGAGAGGGAGGGACCTCATACCACCAAAAAAGAAGAGCCAGGAGTGGAGTGTATCCTTTGGACTCAGGGTCCCTGTCTGAGAAGCTCCTAGACCACAGGAAGACTGATGACATGGACCTTCTCCAGAGTTGACAGAGACAGAAAGCCTTCTCCTGGAGCTGGTGCCCTCAATTCTGACTTCCAGGATCCTGAACTGTGAGAGAAAAATTTGCTAAAGTCATCAACTTGTGGTATTTCTGTTACAAACAGCACTAGAATAACTAAGACAAATGGTAAGACTTCTTTCTGGAACAAACATTCTGGTAGCAATGTGAAAGATTAGAGGGTGGGTGAGGCTGAGGAATGGAAGACAGGAGACTCTTGCAGAAATCCAGGCCAAAAAAAACAAACAAACTCAGACAGTGGAAAAGAGAAAGAAAAAAAAAAAAAAGATTAAGAGAGATTAAGGTGGTATAAGCCCTGTGCTTGATGTCATTTAACGGGGGGTGGGGGTAGGCCTGAAAAGAACGACAGGCATCTAGGGCAGTTCCCAGCTTTCTAATTAAGTGGATGTGGTACTCCTAATTTGAAACTCGCAGACCCTTCGGGAGGCAGGTAGCTATTTGGAAAATCATAGCCGAAGAGTGTTTAATTAGTATAAATCTGTAGGGAATTATTTAATGGCATATGTTAAAACTGTTCATTTCACTGTTATCAGTGAGGTAGGTGAAGGTACAGAAAGTTTTTTTTTTCCCCCTTAAATCAATTTGTTGTTTACCAAATCTCAATAACATAGCCAACCAGAAAGGTATATATCAGAATTTTGAATCAAGATTATTATTATCATTTTTTGTTTGTGAAGAAGTTATTGGAAAGTACAAATTCAAATTGTTTTCAAGATAATTTTCAATGTTTTAGCTGAAGAGGGCTGAAATAAACAAGATTAAATTTTGAAACATAAATGTACAATTCACTACAGATTGTTACAAGTATAGGTTAATAGAAATCTAGATTATTATTAATAATATATAATAATAATGTGATAATTATCATTTATGTCATGTTTTTGATTTTAAGAAGTATATTTTCTTTCTTGAACTTCTCAACTACTCTGTGAGGTAGGTATTTTTACATATAAAGTATTTATATCTACATTTATATTTTACATATAAATAAACTGGGATTTAGAGAAGTTAATTTTTTACTTAGTATACGGAAAAATTTTCTGATAATCGGAGCTGTTAAGAATAGAATGAGCTACCTGTTGGCAGGTCCTCAGCAATACAAAAGCGTAGAGCTGGACGACCACTTGCTAGAGATGTTCTGCTGTGGGAAATGGCTTCAGTAGTTGCGAATGTGAGCCAAATGATTTTCCGTGTGTGTGTTCAAGGATTAGAGAATCATGGAGTACGAAACTTGACAAAGACCTGGAGCTAATCTAGTCCAATTTATTCATTTTACAAGTGAGAAGATGAAGCTCAGCTAGGTCAACATGCCAAACTTGACCCAGGCTATGGACCCTGACTGCAGGTCAGTGACCTTTAAACTACACTAAATGATTCTATGAGAATCTTGGGAAAAGGAAGAAAAGGGGAAGAAAGGAGTGGGGCCAAGTGGCTGGCAAAATGTCCCAAATCAGCACATTATTCTCCATGGGGAGCATGGGTGTTCTTTGCCAGAATAAGTAATTGGCAAGTTGGGTATTTCTTTTATGGTCAACAACATTTATTGATCTTTTACTATTTGTAGGAAACAGAATATAAAGAGGTATGAGATACTATTACCAGTTGCCTTTGACTATGACACATCATGACTGCAGGTGTGTCAGAGTGGAACTGTGCTCCATAGGGTTTTCAAATGGTGATTTTTCAGAAGTAGATTACAAGGACTTTCTTCCAAGGCATGTCTGGGTGGACTTGAGCCTCCAACTTTTTGGTTAGCAGCCAAGCTCTTTAACTGTTTGCACCCCCAGGGACTCTGGACCTTATACTAAAATCTCTCAAAAACAATATGTGGTAGGCAGAATAATGGATCTCCAAAGGTGTCCAGTCCCTAATCCTTGGAATCTGTGAATATGTTACTTTACATGGCAGCAGGGACTTTGCAGATGTGACTAAGGTTACAGAATTTGAGCTAGAGAGATTATCCTGGATTATAACTGGGCTTAATCTAATCACACAAATCCTTAAAAGCAGAGAAACTTTCCCAGCTGTGGCCAGCGGGAGAAAGACTTTGGTTGGTTGAATCCGCAGATGCAGAACCCGCGGATATGAAGAGCCGACTGTAGTGGAGGTATTTCTCTAAAAACTGTACTAGACATCCAGTTGCATTGCTTTGGAACTGTTGTAAGAAGGATTCGACCCACTGTTGCTGGCATTAAAGATGGAGAAAACAGAATTGTGAATAAAAAAATGTGGATGGCCTCCAGAAGCTGGAAAAGGCAAGGAAATGGATTCTCCTCTATGGCCTCCAGAAAGAAACACAGCCCTGCCAACACCTTGATTTTAGCCCAGTCACACCCATGTTGGATTTCTGGCCTATAAAATTGTAAGACAATAGACTTGTGTTGTTTAAGCCACCAAGTTTGTGATAATTTGCTACTATGGAAGCAATAGAAAACTAATGCACGATGTAAAAAGAAAAAACATATATTTGGGAAATTCAGTACCCATAATCCAGATTCTCTAGGGCATACCAACCTGGGGATAGAGTCCCACGGACAGTAATAACTCAGGTTCCCTTGGGTTGGTTGCAGAATCTGTGATCTTTCTTAAAAGACTTCTTCCCGAGCTATCCCTGGGAGACCTTATAAATGTTCCATCAACTCAGTGCCCAGCTACTACATAGAGTCTAGGATTTTCTTACTCTGGTTTAGGTTCCCTCTGGTGATGTCTAATCTTCTCTCATTGGTTGAGAAGCCCCATTGAGGTGTCTGGTATTATTGCAGAGACTACTGATAACTCTACACCACAGCTGCCATCAAAGTTGCATTGTTCCTTTGTGCCAGTGCAAGCGGTCCAGGTAAGCCACAGGAGCCTGTGACGCTATCTTCTATTTATGGCCACTGCTGCCCTCCTGTGGTGAAGTTGGGATGTGTTTCATATAAACTTGAAATAATCCATCTGCCTTGCTTGTGTTAAATTCCTTTCCAACAGTTCCAAAGCAATGCAACCGGGTGTCTAGTACAGTTTTTAGAGAAATACCTCCACTACAGTTGGCCCTTCATATCCACGGGTTCTGCATCTGCGGATTCAACCAACCAAAGATCGAAAATATTCGGAAAAAAGATTTTTTGCAAAGAGTAAAACTTGAATTTGCCACTAGCCAAGCGCTAAGCCAAATCCAAGCGAATGCAGTGATGTGTAGGCGTACCCTGCTGTGGCCTCCCGTCATCTCACAGATCCTCAGTCTTTCTCCAGTGCTCGTTGTTGGAGCACTGTTCGTTCCTTCACTACTTGTATTGTGTGCACCCTTTGTTTCTGTGAAAAATGGCTCCTAGAAAGCAAAGGAGTGGTCAAAGCAGTCCCTCAAAGACGAAGTGTGAGGGGCTGAGGAGAAGGAGAAGAAGGAGCTGAAGGCTAGTAAGGGCTGGCTGGCTAGCTCTGGAAAGAGCTACAGCCTCAAGAACCTAAAGATCACGGGAGAATCTGCATGGACTCATGGCCAGGCAGAATCAGCATCCCCAGGAGAGCTCAAGAAACTCAGAGAAGAGAAAGGCTGCCTTCCAGAGCAAGTCTTCAATTGTGATGAAACAACTACCTGCATAGCATTTACTTTTTATTATTATTATTATAAGTGATCTAGGGGTGATTTAAAATATAGGGGAGGATGTGCATAGGTTATATGCAAATACTGTGCCATTTTGTATAAGGTTCTTGAGCATCCACAAATTTTGGTGTCCACGGGGGTCCTGGAACCAATCCCCCTCAGATACCAAGGAATGACTGTGGTTGTACCTACACTCTCCTCTGCCTAGGACTCGGTTATAAGTCACCAGCCCAGAGCTAAAGGACACAAAGAGTCCAACACATACCAAAACCCAAACTATTCTTAGTTATTGGGCAAAGCCTTCAAACTCTGTTCTTTTCCTTACAATGTAATTTCCCAAGGGAGATGCCATGCCTTATGGAAATAGATTGCAGAAGCCCAGCAGACTTCAGACTTCAAGCGGGAATCTGTCATCACAACCGCAGAAGCATACAAGTGAATGCACTAAGTAACACGCAAATGGAGGGCATTGCTATCGAATCTAGAGGCGAGCAGGATCTGGTAGTTAAAATTCCTGTGCAATAAACTGGAGAACGATGTGAGCCCCAGTGTGTATTTTAGTGGGACTTCCTACCGTTTAGTACTTAACATGGGCAGAGCAGATAATGGGCACTCAATAAACGTGTATGGAATTAATAGCAAGGCAGAAATAACCATGTGGCAGGTATGCTGGGACTGAAGCACTGCTGATGTTGAGTCAGAGAGCCAGAAATCTGAGATGGAAGTAGTAATTGAAATTGTAAGGGGATGAACACATGGAGAGAAAAGAGAAATGATAAATATCGGGCCACCTTGTTCATGAATATATGTGTGGGACTAGCCACAGATACATACCTCCTGTTTATATCTGCTATTTTAACCAGAACTCTCTGTATGGCATGTCCTCAGGTGGTTTTATGTCAGGACATTACTATTTCCACTGTTTTCTCTATCTCAGGAAAAAAATATATATATAAAATTGGAATTGCTCAATAACATTGGAGGGCAATTTTTTGTTTCTGCCTCTTTGTTATATTTTCCTTTTCAAAATTCTCGGTCCTAGAGACTGAAATTTCTATTGATATAATGGTTCCTTAACAATAGCCAGATTTTAAAAACAAAATCATGTGCATTACCTTTATTGACAGACTAACAAGTATCTAGTAATATGCTAGGGTGCCATGGGAATTAAAAAGATGAGTAAGTCACAGGCTCTTCCCTTAAAGAGATTGTGGTGCCTACAGAGGTAGAGTGGGAGATTAAATAATATAAAAAAGCTCACCTAAATTCCTTTGGCTTTTATTCATCAGTTCTAACACAAAAATGAAACTTCATTCTGTTTTAAAAGAGCTCTGAAGGAAATGAATATTTCAATGAAGGACACCATAAGGACTGAAGTACCTCAATCTCTAAATACTCCATATTACATTGCAGCGAATTTCCTTCTGTCCTAGTGAATTCCAGTTTCTGTTTGGTATGCTCTCAAGGCTGAACAAACTGGTCACCTATTCAAGTAATATATGACCTATAATTCTTTATCAGAACTTGTATAGATATGAATATCTAATTGGAATTCTTCCAGCTATGCATTTTCTTGAATGTTTCCTATAATTGTAAATTCCACGAGGAATTTACAAGAAGTAAATAACTTCTTTATTTACTACTATGTCCCCACAGGAGACAAGCACAAAATGGGTATTTAAAAAACATACGGTAAATGAATTGACGATTAATTACCTACTCCTGGGGTTTTCATTTCCATTTATTCCTTCTAAGTTCTCCATGTAGCAACGCTTGTACACCCAGCAAACGGATGGGGTGGACAATGTCCCTGTGGCGACTAGTGACCCTGAAGTTCTAAACCATTTTAAGCGCCAATGACGGTAGCTGCCATGGGATGGGACACGAGGTGGCGCTGTTGCCGTTTATAGCAGCTTTCCATTTTCACTTGGACTGGAGTCTCCTTTATACTGGACCACCTAGCAATCACTAGGGCAGGAAATTAGTATCTAGATCAGTTCTAAGTCCAGCTTTTATAGTTTCAGCAGAGGTTGCCCAACGGCTGGTGCTGCGAGTCCCGGAAACCCCGGTGCCCTTAGAGTTCCCTTGGTGGGGAGCCCGCCCAAACTCCATCCTTTAATGGCAGCCACGCCCCATAGTGGGAGGCGGGACTGAAAAGCATTTCCTTGAGGCTGGCACACCTTGCCCTACCCAAACCGCTCGTTTATTTCCGCCCCCCCCCCCGGCCGGTTCCATCCGAAACCAGAGTGACCGGAGGAGGGACACGGCAGTGAATACGGAGTTTGGGGGTATGAAGGATGGAAGGGGGACAGTAGTGATGGAGCTAGGGTTGGACATGGAAGCTGGAGAAGAAAAACGGGGAAGGCTGGGAGTGGGGCGGCTGTAATCAGCTCTTTGTATTTTGCGTGAACAAAGAGTAGTCACCAGGTGAATTAACCTGTATTTCTTTGGAACAAACATCTTGAGGTTTTTGGCATCTGTGCAGTTTGGCAAGGGAGCAGCAGTAAGCAAACCCATGATGAGGTGCTTCCATTATTCCCTGAGAGACAAGGAGAAATGAGGTAGAACAACGCAGGGAAAAGGAGTTACAAGACTACACAGTCTTTAGTATGTGTGGCTTTGGGCTCACTGGCTCTCGGTTTCGGCTTCCCCATTTGTACAGCAGAAATAATAATGTAATTACCTCATAGGGTTGTTGTGATATTTAAATGAGATAATATGTGTGACCAGGCTTTAAAAACTGTGGTGATATCCTGTTCCTTGATGGGAATTTTTGCTTTCTTCCTAATCTGTCTTCCCTTTTCCAATCTTTCTTTTCTCACTATTAAGCCTTCAACTTCATCCCCATTTTGTCTCTTTTCTTTGCCTTTCATTTCCCAGGTCATCTTCTGTGGTTGTTGCCTCCTCTGTAATGAATTCTATCCGGATCTGACTTTCTCATACATTTCAGACCAAGCTTTCTTCCCACTACCTAGTGTTAGCCATCAGGGTGGAAATAAAGGAAGTGAGCTTCTGCAACATACAGTGCCTGAAAGCAGAGCTTTGTAAAAAGTGCTGCTGGCCTGATTTATCCTCCTCAGGGCACCGGAATTTCCACTGACAGCCACATAAGGGGGTCATCCAGACCTTTTAATGAGTTATCATGAAATATTTGCTCAATGGCAATCTTACGCTTCTTCAGTGCCTCCACTACCAGGTATCTCGTTATGTACCCACTTGAATTTAGTCGAGCATTACATCTATTTCAGTCGTCTTCTGGAGAAGTTTTGTTTTCCCACCACCTCACATCCAGCCCCGCAAGCATGTGCTCCAGACTTCTACCGGGAGCTATGTGATTCTGCAGCTCTGTTTTGTTTTAACCTGAATGTATTAATTTGCCTTTGCTAGTGTGACAAATTATCACAAATTTAGTGGCTTAAAACAACACAAATTTATTATTTTACAATTCCGTAGTTAGAAGTTGGGAATGGGTCCCCTGGGGCTAAAACCAGGTGTTAGCAGGGCTTCTTTCCTTTCTGGAGGCTGTAGGGGAGAATCTGTTCACAGATGAAGAGGAATTTTGCCCCAGGATGGAATATGCCTAAAGGCTCACCCGTATATGATTTAAATGATACAGAAATGAGATTTTGGAGTTGGAGTTGATTTTAAGACTTTTGGGATAATGTGATGGGGTGAATGTGTTTTTCACGTGACAAGTACATGAATTTTTGGGGGCCAAATGGAGCCCTGGTGGTGCAGTAGTTAAGAGCTACAGGTACAAACCAAAAAGGTTGGTAGTTCGAATCTACCAGCTGCTCCTTGGAAATGCTATGGGGCAATTCAGTTCTAGCCTATAGGGTTGCTATGGGTTGGAATTGGCTCAATAGTAACAAGTTTTTTTTATTGTTTGTTTTTTCTTTTTTTGGTAAAAGGTAGAATGTTAGGGATTGGCTTGTGTCCCCCCAAAATATGTGTCAGCTCGGCTAGGCCACGATTTACGGTATTGTGTGGTTGTCCTCCATTTCGTGATCTAATTATGCTCCATCTTGTGATGTGTTGTAAATCCTAACCCATACCTGTAGTTATAATCCCGTTTGTGAATGGGTTGGTTGTTATATTAATGAGGCATGATTAGTTTATGTTTGTTATGTTAATGAGGTAGGATTAGGGTGTATCTTGAGTCAATCTATTTTTTAATATAAAAGATATTGAACAAGCAAGCTAAGTAGTACAAATGGGAGAAGAGAGATGCCAAGCCAGATGAAGATCATCTAGGAGCAGAAGCTCAGAAGAGACAAGGACCTTCCTTCAGAGCTGACAGAGAAAACCTTCTCCTAGAGCTGGCACCCTGAATTTAGACTTCTAGCTTCCTAAACTCTGAGATACTTGGAGTTGATTTAAGACTTTTGGGATAATATGATGAGGTGAATGTGTTTCACACGTGGCAAGGACATGAATTTTTGGAGGCCAAAGGGTGGGGTGTCATGTGTTGAATTGAGTCCCCCCAAATTTGTGTCAACTTGGCTAGGCCATGGTTCCCAGTATTGTGTGGTTGTTTCTCCATTTTATGATCTGATGTTATAAATCCTAGCCTCTATGCCTGTGATTATGGTCCCATTTGGAAGTGAGTTCTCCATTACGTTAATGAGGCATGACTGGGTTATGTTAATGAGGATAAGGGTGGGAGGTACCACCCTTGCTTGAGTCATATCTTTTATCTTACAAGAGATAAAAGGAGAGAGAAGTGAGCAAAGAGAGGAAGGACCGCCTACCACCAAGAAAGAAGAGTCAGAAGAGGAGTACATCCTTTGGATTCAGGGTCCCTGTGCTGAGAACCTCCTAGACTCAGGGGAAGATTGATGCCAAGACACATGGGGATCTCAAAGGAATGCGGGGCTCTCAGATGTTGAAAGGAGACAAGGACCTTCCATCAGGCAGAGAGAGAAAGAAGGCCTTCCCTTGGAGCTGGCGCCCTAAATTTGAACTTTTAGCCTCCTAAATTGTGAGAGAATAAATTTCTGTTTATTAAAGCCATCCACTTGTGGTATTTCTGTTGTAGCAGCACTAGATAACTAAGAAATAATTTGGTCCCTACAAGAGATGAAAGCAGAGAGAAGTAAGCACAGAGAGAGGGACCTGAATACCACCAAGAAAGAAGAGCCAGGCCAGGAGCAGAGTATATCCCTGCACCTCCTATACCTGGGGGAAGATTGATGCCAAAACATACGTAGATTTCCAAGGAATGCAGGGTCCACAGATGTTGAAAGGAGGCAAGAACCTTCCCTCAGAGCTGACAAAGAGAGAAAGTCTTCCCCTAGAACTGGCACCCTGAACTCAGATTTCTAGGCTCCTTATCTGTGAGAGAATAAATTTCTGTTTGTTAAAGCCATCCACTTGTGTTATTCTGCTTCCTTTTCCAGCTTCTAGAGATCGCCTGGATTCCTTGGCTCATGGCTCCCTTCCATCTTCAAACCCAGCAATGGTCAGTCAAATCTTTCTTATTTACACACTCTGCACTGATATTTCTGCCTGCCCTCTCTTCCACATTTAAGAACTCTTATGATTACATTGGGCTCACTCCAGGATAATCTTATTTTAAGGTGCATTGATTTGCAAATATTTCCATCTGTAAACTTAATTCTCCCTTGGCATGTCCACACATTCTGGTGATTAGGATGTAGACAACTTGGAGGACCATTATTCTGACTGCCACACCTGAACTTTCTCTGGTTGGGGTCTCTTGTCTTATTTTTGTTCCAAAGATCAGCGTTTTGCCTGCTATATCAAGAACTTTATGTCCCTCTTATGAAGAGAAACAGCATTTTGCCTGATGATAGGCTAAAAATGCTTCCCAATTAAGCAGGAATCTGGGTGCCTTGATGGTTGTTATTGCTGGTTTTTGCTGCTGTGGAGTTGGCCCCCGACTCATGGAGACCACATGCTGCCTGGTCTTGCCGGATTCCCATGATTGGTTGTGGTTTGGACCATCGTGACCTATAAGATTTTCATTGGCTGATTTTCAGAAGTAGATCACCAGGCCTTCCTTCTAGTGCACCTTGGTCTGGAAGTTCTGCTGTATCATAGCAACAAGAAAGCCTCCACTGATAGACAGGGACAGGTAGGGCCGTGCATGAGGTACATTTGCCAGGAATTGAACCCAGGTCTCCTGCATGGAGGGCAAGAATTCTACCACTGAACAACCAATACCCTCGTGTGCCTTGATACTTTCTGCATAACACGATTAAAATGTAGAACAGAATTCAAATTTACACACACACACACACACACAAAAGGTCAGACTTACTGGTCTGACAGAGACTGGAGGAACCACCAAGACTATGGGCTCCAGACACCCTGCTAACTCAGAACTGAATCCACTCCTGAAGTCCACCTTTCAGCCGAAGATTACACAGACCTATAAAACAAATAACACATGTGAGGAATGTGGTTCTTAGTTCAATCAAGTACATGAAACCGAATGGGCAAAACCTGCCCAAAAGCAAAGATGAGAGGACAGGAAGGGACAGGAAACCAGAACAAATGGACATGGGGAACCCAGGGTGTAAAAGGAAAGGGGGAGAAGAGTGCTGACACAAAGCAGGGATTGCAACCAATGTCACAAAATAATTTGTGTATAAATTTTTGAATGAGAAACTAATTTGCACTGTAAACTAAAGCACAATAAAATTTACAAAACAGAAACAAACTATCCCTCATTCCCCTTAATACTCCTAGTATTACAGTTTTATGCTTTATGCCCAATTAATCTGTACAGGTTATTTTTCTATAAGAATGACTTTCAGATTCAAATAATGTTATTGTCATAGGTGAATTTAACTATTTATCTATTCAACAAGCATATGAATCCTGATATATGCCAGGCACAGTTCTAGGTTCTAGGAGTATAGCAGAGAACAAAATAGACAAGTCCCTAAATTCTTGTTCTCATGAAGGTTTCATGCTTTTTCTTCTGTTACTTTGCATTTCTTCCTCCCCACTAGCTTAGGTTTAGCTGTTCTCCGGGTCCGTGACGTGGTTCCTGAGTTCAGATGTGGCTACTGCTCTGTGCCTCCTTCTGGGCTGTGCTAAGGAGGGACATAAAGAAGATGACTACAAAAAAAATAGTTGTCATCATGTCTACTCTGACTCATGGCGACCCCGTGTGAGTTATAGTAGAACTCTTCGCTGTAGGGTTTTCAATGGCTGATTTTTCTCTTTCTTCTGAGATGCCTCTGGGTGGACTCGAATCTTCAACATTTCAGTCAGCTGCTGAGAAAGTTGACCATTTGTAACACCTAGAGACATAAAGAAGACAGCTCTGCTCTCAAGGAAATTACTATCTAGTTGGAAAGAACAAGAAATATATTAGGTGAATGTGGTGCAGTGGTTAAGAGGTTGGCTGTTAACCAAAAAGTCAGCAGTTCAAATCCACCAGCCACTCCTGAAAACCCTATGGGGCAGTTGTACTCTGTCCTATAGGGTTGATATGAGTTGGAATTCACTCAATGTAGGTTTTTTTTCTTGGTGGAATAAGTAGTTTGATTATTAAATGCTATATATTAGCACATCATGTCTTGGACATCATTTCTTACTGTGGAAAAAGGAAGTAGAAAGAAATAAACAAGCCCAAAGCTAATTATAAGTATAAAAGAACTCAAAAAACCAAACCCATTGCCACTGAGTCGATTCCGACACATAGGGACCCTATAGGACAGAGTACAACTGCCCTGCAGGGTTTCCAAGGCTGTAATCTTTATGGAAGCAGACTGTCACATCTGTCTCCAATGGAGTGGCTGGTAGGTTTGAACCACTGACCTTTTGATTGGCAGCCGAGCACTTTAACCACTGCACCACTAGGGATCTGAAATCCGTTTTAAGCTCCAACAATCTCTTTGTGAGCCAAGACAAGGTACTTACCTCAGTAGTCCTACTTGTTTTTTCTCTCTGAAAATCAAGGATGAACTGAGAACTCTCTGAGTATTCTTCTAGGTTTAAAAGTCTTTACTTTTTAAAAATTTTTCAATTAACAGACTTCAATTTTAGAGTAGTTTTACAGAAAAATTGAAAAGGAAGTACAGAGAATTCCCATATACCCTCTCTCTCCCCTCCACGCTGTTTCTCCTGTTATTAACATATTGCCTTAGTGATACATTTGTTGATGCATAATTATTAACTAACGTACATAGTCCATTAGAGTTCACTCTTTGTAATGTAGAGTCCAGTGGGCTTTGACAAATGCATAATTTGTAGCAACAATTATAGCACCAAGCAAAATAGTTTCACTGCCCTAAAAAATCCCTGTGCTTTACCTCTCCATCTCTTCCCCACCCCTACCACACCACAACCCGTAATCTCTTTATTGTCTTCATATTTTTTCCAGAATGTCATGTTGGAATCATACAACATGTAGTCTTTTAAGTCTGGCTTCTTTCATATTGCAGTTTGATTTACATTTTCTTTTTTTTTTTTTTGCTCATGTGGAACCTGTACATAGACTGAAAGGCAGTTGTTTGAACAAAACGAGGGGATATTGCATGGTTTAAAGTCAGGAAAGGTGTGTGTCAGGGTTATATCCTTTCACCATACTTATTCAATCTGTCTGTATGCTAAGCAAGTAATCCGAGAAGCTGGATTATATGAAGAAGAATGGGGCATCAGAATTAGAGGAAGACTCATTAAAAACCTGCGATATGCAGAAGACACAACCTTTCTTGCTGAAAGCAAAGAGGACTTGAAGCACTTACCAATGGAGAGCAAAGATTACAGCTTACACCTGTAATACAATGGCTTACACCTTAACATAAAGAAGACAAAAATCCTCACAACTGTACCAATAAGTAACATCATGATAAACAGAGGAAAGATTGAAGTGGTCAAGGATTTCATTTTACTTGATCCACTATCAACGTCCATGGGAGCAACAGTCAAGAAATCAAACAACATATTGCTTTGGGTAGATCTGATGCAAAAAACCTGTTTAAAGTGTTGAAAAGCAAAGATGTCACTTTGAGGACTAAGGTGCACCTGATCCAAGCCATGATGTTTTCAATCGCCTCATATGAATAGGAAAGCTGGGCAATGAATAAGGAAGACTGAAGAAGAATTAATGCCTTTGAATTATGATGTTGGTGAAGAATATTATATACCATGGACTGCCAGAAGAACAAACAAATCTGTCTTGGAAGAAGTACAGCCAGAATATTCCTCAGCAGCAAGGATGGCAAAACTTTGCCTCACATACTTTGGACGTGTTACCAGGAGGGACCAGTCCCTGGAGAAGGACATCATGCTTGGTAAAGTAGAGGACAAACAGAAAAGAGGAACACCCTCAACGGGATGGACTGACACAGTGGCTGCAACAATGAGCTTAAGCATAGCAACAATTGCGAGGATGGCACAGGACCAGGCAGTCTTTCATTCTGTTGTACATAGGGACACCATGAGTCAGAATCAGACTCGGTCGCATCTAATAACAGCAACAACAACCTATGTTTGTGGTTTGATAACTTATTTCTTTTCATCACTGAACAGTATTCTGTTGTATGGGTTTACCACAGTTTGTTCATCTCTTCACCTATTGAAGGTCATTTTGGTTGCTTCCAAGCTCTGGCAAGCATTAATGAAGCTGCTACAAAAATCCATATGCAGATTTTTTTTTTTATTAACTTTTATTGAGCTTCAAGTGAACGTTTACAAATCAAGTCAGACTGTCACATGTAAGTTTATATACACCTTACTCTGTACTCCCACTTGCTCTCCCCCTAATGAGTCAGCCCTTCCAGTCTCTCCTTTCGTGACAATTTTGCCAGCTTCCAACGCTCTCTATCCTCCCATCCCCCCTCCAGAGAGGAGATGCCAACACAGTCTCAAGTGTCCACCTGATATAATTAGCTCACTCTTCATCAGCATCTCTCTCCTACCCAGTGTCCAGTCCCTTTCATGTCTGATGAGTTGTCTTTGGGAATGGTTCCTGTCCTGGGCCAAGAGAAGGTTTGGGGACCATGACCGCCGGGATTCCTCTAGTCTCAGTCAGACCATTAAGTATGGTCTTTTTATGAGAATTTGGAGTCTGCATCCCACTGATCTCCTGCTCCCTCAGGGGTTCTCTGTTGTGCTCCCTGTGAGGGCAGTCATCGGTTGTGGCCGGGCACCAACTAATTCTTCTGGTCTCAGGATGATGTAGGTCTCTGGTTCATGCGGCCCTTTCTGTCTCTTGGGCTCTTAGTTATCGTGTGACCTTGGTGTTCTTCATTCTCCGTTGCTCCATGTGGGTTGAGACCAATTGATACATCTTAGTTGGCCGCTTATTAGCATTTAAGACCCCAGACGCCACATTTCAAAGTGGGATGCAGAATGTTTTCATAGTAGAATTATTTTGCCAATTGACTTAGAAGTCCCCTTAAACCTTGGTCCCCAAACCCCTGCCATTGCTCCGCTGACCTTTGAAGCATTCAGTTTATCCCGGAAACTTCTTTGCTTTTGGTCCAGTCCAGTTGAGCTGACCTTCCATGCATTGAGTATTGTCCTTCCCTTCACCTAAAGCAATTCTTAGCTACTAATTAATCAGTAAAAAACCCTCTCCCACCCTCTCTCCCTCCCCCCCTCATAACCACAAAAGTATGTGTTCTTCTCAGTTTATACTATTTCTCAAGATCTTAAAATAGTGGTCTTATACAATATTTGTCCTTTTGCCTCTGACTAATTTCGCTCAGCATAATGCCTTCCAGGTTCCTTCATGTAATGAAATGTTTCAGAGATTTGTCACTGTTCTTTATCGATGCATAGTATTCCATTGTGTGAATATACCACAATTTATTTAACCATTCATCCGTTGATGGACACCTTGGTTGCTTCCAGCTTTTTGCTATTGTAAACAGAGCTGCAATAAACATGGGTGTGCATATATCTGTTCTTGTGAAGGCTCTTATTTCTCTAGGGCATATTCCGAGGAGTGGGATTTCTGGGTTGTATGGTAGTTCTATTTCTAACTGTTTAAAATAACGCCAGATAGATTTCCAAAGTGGTTGTACCATTTTACATTCCCACCAGCAGTGTCTAAGAGTTCCAATCTCTCCGCAGCCTCTCTAACATTTATTATTTTGTGTTTTTTGGATTAATGCCAGCCTTGTTGGAGTGAGATGGAATCTCATCATAGTTTTAATTTGCATTTCTCTAATGGCTAATGATTGAGAGCATTTTCTCATGTATCTGTTAGCTGCCTAAATATCTTCTTTAGTGAAGTGTGTGTTCATATCCTTTGCCTACTTCTTGATTGGGTTGTTTGTCTTTTTGTGGTTGAGTTTTGACAGAATCATATAGATTTTAGAGATCAGGCGGTGGTCAGAGATGTCATAGCTGAAAATTCTTTCCCAGTCTGTAGGTGGTTTTTTTACTCTTTTGGTGAAGTCTTTAGATGAGCATAGGTGTTTGATTTTTAGGAGCTCCCAGTTATCTGGTTTCACTTCGTCATTTTTGGTAATGTTTTGTATTCTGTTTTTGCCTTGTATTAGGGCTCCTAAGGTTGTCCCTATTTTTTCTTCCATGATCTTTATCGTTTTAGTCTTTATGTTTAGGTCTTTGATCCACTTGGAGTTAATTTTTGTGCATGGTGTGAGGTATGGGTCCTGCTTCATTTTTTGCAAGTGGATATCCAGTTATGCCAGCACCATTTGTTAAAAAGACTATCTTTTCCCCAATTAACTGACACTGGGCCTTTGTCAAATATCAGCTGCTCATATGTGGATGGATTTATATCTGGGTTCTCAATTCTATTCCACTGGTCTATGTGTCTGTTGTTGTACCAGGTACCAGGCTGTTTTGACTATTGTGGCTGTATAATAGGTTCTGAAATCAGGTAGAGTGAGGCCTCCCACTTTCTTCTTCTTTTTCAGTAATGCTTTGCTTATCCGAGGCTTCTTTCCCTTCCATATGAAGTTGGTGATTTGTTTCTCTATCACCTTAAAAAATGACATTGGAATTTGGATCGGAAGTGCATGGTATGTATAGATGGCTTTTGGTAGAATAGACATTTTTACTATGTTAAGTCTTCCTATCCATGAGCAAGGTATGTTTTTCCACTTAATTATGTCCTTTTTAATTTCTTGCAGTAGAGCTTTGTAGTTTTCTTTGTATAGGTCTTTTACATCCTCGGTGAGATTTATTCCTAAGTATTTTATCTTCTTGGGGGCTACTGTGAATGGTATTCATTTGGTTATTTCCTCTTCGATGTTCTTTTTGTTGATGTAGAGGAATCCAGGTGATTTTTGTATGTTTATCTTATAACCTGAGACTTCCAAACTCTTCTATTAGTTTCAGTAGTTTTCTGGAGGTTTCCTTAGGGTTTTCTGTGTATAAGATCATGTCATCTGCAAATAGAGATAGTTTTACTTCCTCTTTGCCAATCCGGATGCCCTTTATTTCTTTGTCTAGCCTAATTGCTCTGGCTAGGACTTCTAGCACAATGTTGAATAAGAGCGGTGATAAAGGGCATCCTTGTCTGGTTCCCGTTCTCAAGGGAAATGCTTTCAGGCTCTCTCCATTTAGAGTCATATTGGCTGTTGGCTTTGCATAGATGCCCTTTATTATGTTGAGGAATTTTCCTTCAATTCCTATTTTGGTGAGAGTTTTTATCATAAATGGGTGTTGGACTTTGTCAAATGCCTTTTCTGCATCAATTGATAAGATCATGTGGTTTTTGTGTTTTGTTTTATTTATATGGTGGATTACATTAATGGGTTTTCTAATATTAAACCAGCCTTGCATACCTGGTATAAATTCCACTTGGTCGTGGTGAATTATTTTTTTTGATATGTTGTTGAATTCTATTGGCTAGAATTTTGTTGAGGATTTTTGCATCTATGTTCATGAGGGATATAGGTCTGTAATTTTCTTTTTTTGTGGTGTCTTTACGTGGTTTTGGTATCGGGGAGATGGTGGCTTCATAGAATGAGTTGGGTAATATTCCGTCATTTTCTATGCTTTGAAATACCTTTAGTAGTAGTGGTGTTATCTCTTCTCTGAAAGTTTGGTGGAACTCTGCAGTATAGCCATACGGGCCAGGGCTTTTTTTGTTGGGAGTTTTTTGATTACCGTTTCAATCTCTTTTTTTGTTGTGGGTCTATTTAGTTGTTCTACTTGTGATTGTGTTAGTTTAGGTAGGTAGTGTTTTTCCAGGAATTCATCCATTTCTTCTAGGTTTTCAAATTTGTTAGAGTACAATTTTTCGTAATAATCTGATATGATTCTTTTAATTTCATTTGGGTCTGTTGTGATGTGGCCCTTCTCGTTTCTTATTTGGGTTATTTGTTTCCTTTCCTGTATTTCTTTAGTCAGTCTAGCCAATGGTTTATCCATTTTGTTAATTTTTTCAAAGAACCAGCTTTTGGCTTTGATAATTCTTTCAATTTTTTTTCTGTTCTCTCTCTTTTTTTAATTCATTTAGTTCAGCTTTAATTTTTATTGTTTGTTTTCTTCTGGTGCCTGATGGATTCTTTTGTTGCTCACTTTCTATTTGTTCAGGTTGTAGGGACAGTTCTCTGATTTTGGCTCTTTCTTCTTTTTCTATGTGTGCATTTATTGATATAAATTGGCCTCTGAGCACTGCTTTTGCTGTGTCCCAGAGGTTTTGTTAGGAAGTATTTTCATTCTCATTGCATTCTATGAATTTCCTTATTCCCTCCTTAATGTCTTCTATAACCCAGTCTTTTTTTCAGGAGGGTACTGTTCAGTTTCCAAGTATTTGATTTCTTTTCCCTAGTTTTTCTGTTATTGATTTCTACTTTTATTGCCTTGTGATCTGAGAAGATGCTTTGTAATATTTCCATGTTTTGGACTCTGCAAAGGTTTGTTTTATGACCTAATATGTGGTCTCTTCTAGAGAATGTTCCATGTGCGCTAGAAAAAAAAGTATACTTTGCAGCAGCTGGGTGGAGAGTTCTGTATAAGTCAATGAGGTCAAGTTGGTTGATTGTTGTAAGTAGGTCTTCCGTGTCTCTATTGAGCTTCTTAATGGATGTCCTGTCCTTCTCCGAAAGTGGTGTGTTGAAGTCTCCTACTATAATTGTGGAGGTGTCTATCTCACTTTTCAGTTCTGTTAAAATTTGATTTATGTATCTTGCAACCCTGTCATTAGGTGCATAAATATTTAGTATGGTTATATCTTCCCGATCAATTGTCCCTTTTATCATTATGTAGTGTCCTTCTTTATCCTTTGTGGTGGATTTAAGTTTAAAGTCTATTTTGTCAGAAATTAATATTGCTACTCCTCTTCTTTTTCACTTATTGTTTGCTTGATATATTTTTTTCCCTCCTTTGAGTTTTAGTTTGTTTGTGTCTCTAAGTCTAAGGTGTGTCTCTTGTAGGCAGCATATAGACGGATTGTGTTTCCTTATCCAGTCCGAGACTCTCTATCTCTTTATTGGTGCATTTAGTCCATTTACATTCAGCGCAACTATAGATAAGTAAGCGTTTAGTGTTGTCATTTTGATGCCTTTTTATGTGTGTTGTTGACAATTTCATTTTTCCACTTACTTTTTTGTGCTGAGACGTTTTTCTTTGTAAATTGTGAGATCCTCATTTTCATAGTATTTGGCTTTATGTTTGTTGAGTCGTTATGTTTTTCTTGGCTTTTATTTTGAGTTATGGAGTTGTTATACCTCTTTGTGGTTACCTTAATATTTACCCCTATTTTTCTAAGTAAAAACCTGACTTGTGCTGTCTTATATCGCCTTGTATCCCTCTCCGTATGGCAGTTCTATGCCACCTCTATTTAGTCCCTCTTTAAGATTATTGTGATCTTTTACATATTGACTTCAATGATTCCCTGTTATGAGCATTTTTTTTTTAATTAATCTTAATTTGTTTTTGTGATTTCCTTATTTGAGTTCATATCAGGATGTTCTGTTCTGTGACCTTGTGTTGTGCTGGTATCTGATATTATTGGTTTTCTGACCAAACAATTTCCTTTAGTATTTCTTGTAGCTTTGGTTTGGTTTTTGCAAATTCTCTAAATTTGTGTTTATCTGTAAATATCTTAATTTCACCTTCATATTTCAGAGAGAGTTTTGCTGGATATATGATCCTGGGCTGGCAGTTTTTCTCCTTCAGTGCTCTGTATATGCCATCCCATTGCCTTCTTGCCTGCATGGTCTCTGCTGAGTAGTCTGAACTTATTCTTATTGATTCTCCCTTGAAGGAGACCTTTCTTTTCTCCCTGGCTGCTTTTAAAATTTTCTGTTTATCTTTGGTTTTGGCAAGTTTGATGATAATATGTCTTGGTGTTTTTCTTTTTGGATCAATCTTAAATGGGGTTCGATGAGCATCTTGGATAGATATCCTTTCGTCTTTCATGATGTCAGGGAAGTTTTTTGTCAGGAGTTCTTCAACTATTTTCTCTGTGTTTTCTGTCCCCCCTCCCTGTTCTGGGACTCCAATCACCTGCAGGTTATCCTTCTTGATAGAGTCCCACATAATTCTTAGGGTTTCTTCATTTTTTTTAGTTCTTTTATCTGATTTTTTTTCAGCTATGTTGGTGTTGATTCCCTGGTCCTCCAGATGTCCCAGTCTGCATTCTAATTGCTCGAGTCTGCTCCTCTGACTTCCCATTGCGTTGTCTAATTCTGTAATTTTATTGTTAATCTTTTGGATTTCTGAATGCTGTCTCTCTATGGATTCTTGCAACTTATTAATTTTTCCACTATGTTCTTGAATAATCTTTTCGAGTTCTTCAACTGTTTTATCAGTGTGTTCCTTGGCTTTTTCTGCAGTTTGCCTTATTTCATTTCTGAGGTCATCCCTGATGTCTTGAAGCATTCTGTAAATTAGTTTTTTATATTCTGTATCTGATAATTCCAGGATTGTATCTTCATTTGGGAAAGATTTTGGTTCTTTTGTTTGGGTGGTTGTAGAAGCTATCATGGTCTGCTTCTTTATGTGGTTTGATATCGACTGCTGTCTCTGAGCCATCACTAAGATATATATAAAAAAAAAAGATATAGTAGTGATTTATTCTGTATTTGCTCACTGAGTCTTATCTTGTTTTGTTTTCTTTCAATATACGTGGATGGGCTACTAGATTGTGCTGTCTTTTTTGTTGTAGCCCTTGACTTGCTTATGACCTATTACCAGTTGGTTTGGGCTGTTGCCAGATATATATGCCTGAGTCTATTCACTATTCTTGAGTAGAATCTGGTTTGGGGTCATCAAGTGTGTGCTGCACCCTAACACCTATCCACCTTGAGAAGTAGTGGTGATAGTTGTGTGCACCAGATTCTATTAGCAGCTGAGGTTCACATTCCAGGGGGGGCAGGATGCTGACAGGCTTCCCCCAAGTGTCAGTGAGGTAGGTGTGTC
The DNA here is from genome assembly GCF_024166365.1 of Elephas maximus indicus. NCBI lineage: Eukaryota > Metazoa > Chordata > Mammalia > Proboscidea > Elephantidae > Elephas > Elephas maximus. The sequence goes on along the minus strand of NC_064822.1, from coordinate 69,413,321 downwards.
TCTATTCCTATAGCACCTTGGTGGGAGGGCACTGCAGCTGTATCTTAGGCCCCCAATGCAAGTACCTCTACTGATTGGTAGGTGTCACCCTCCTTAGACCCCTAAAGCAAGAGGCTAGGTGGTCTGGGGGGAGCTTCAGCCCTCAGTTCCCTGTTGTGGGTCAGTTAGGGCTCTGTTGAATAAGCAGAGATATCAGACCTGAGGAACTTGTCTTTTCCAGTAAATCCGCTAAAAAAAATGCAGTCAGATCCCTATCGGAACTGCCTTTGCATTATAACAGCCACCTTGTTCCCTGTAAGGATGAAAGCCTGAGATTCGGATCATATATGCTTGGCTGGAGCTGGTTCTGTGTTTTTAGTCCAATTAGGGAAAGATTTTTGGTCCCTGGGTTTTTTGTGGTTGCTTCTCTCAGGCCGGAAGAATGGGTTAGGAAAAGACCAAAAAAAAAAAAAAAAAAAGGGAAAAGCAAAGCCGCGGAGCCGGAGCTGTTCTCCCTCTGGCTCAGGAAATTCCAATGTCAGTGAAGCTGCCTGGGAAGGGGAGGGGAGGGTTCAGAAAAGCAGGAGAGTAGCACCCCGGAATATAGCCAAAGTTGCTTATCTTGCTTGGGATGACTATTTTATCTGAGATTCCCGAGGGGCGTGTCTCCTATGTGTGCTGGCTGTGTGGAGATTGTCCCCGAGGGTCTGGCCCACTGAAGCCGTGGTCAGATCCTCCGCTGCCAGTCCAAAGCCCAGTGTCAAGGTTCCCCTGCTGGGAAGCTGCACTACCAGCTCCAAAATCAGTCGCTCCCTCCCGGGGACTTCTCGTCCTGCCAGCTGCGTTGCTGCGCCACCCGCACGGACTGGCTGGGCCCCCTCCCGGGGTTTGTTCAGGGGAGTAGGGCTGTGCCCCGCATTTGTGCCCTGACCAGATGCCGCATTCAGCTCCCCTGTGCCCAGTCCAAAGCCCGGCGCCAAGGTTCCCTGGCAGGGATGCTGCACTCCCGGCTCCAAAACCAGTCACTGCCTCCCGTGGACTTCTCCTCCCACCAGCCACTTGGCCATGCTGCCCATGCGGACTGGCTGGGCCCCCTCCCGGGGTCAGTTCAGGGGGCTAGGGCTGCGCCCCGTGTTTGCGCCATCACAGATGTCGTGTTCAGCTCCCCTGCGCCCAGACCTAAGCCCGGCGCCAAGGTTACCTGACTGGGACGCTGGCTCCAGGCTCCAAAAACAGTCGCTGCTTCCCCGTAGTTGTTCGTTCTCCGTCTCTGTCACTCAGGTCAACTCTTTAAATCTGTGTTTGTTGTTCAGGGTTTGTAGATTGTCATGTATGTGATCGATTCACTTGTTTTTCCGAGTTCTTGTTGCAAGAGGGATCCGAGGTAGCGTCTACCTAATCAGCCATCTTGGCCCCGCCTCCCCATATGCAGATTTTTGTGTGGGCATAATTTTTTAACCCATTTGGGTAAATACCTAGGATGATGTTTGCTGGATCCTATGGTAAAACTATATTTAGCTTTATAAGCTGCTGTCAGACTGTCTTCCAAATTCGCTGTGCCATTCCCACCAGCGATGAATGAGCATTCCTGTTGCCCACATCCTCTCCAGGATGTGTTGTTGTCAGTGTTTTGGATTTTAGCCATTCTAATAGTTGTTTAGTAGTATCTCATTGTTGTTTCAATTTGCAATTCCCTAATGACATGATGTTTCGCATTTTTTCATATGCCTATTTTTTTTTTATTTGCCATCTGTATATCTTCTTTGGTTAGGTGTCTGCCACTGGCCAGTTAGAGGCTATAGCAGCAAGAAAAGACTTATCTGAGAAGTAGAAGTGGCAGGCTTGGCTGGTGGTTTAAGGGAGGACGAGAGGGGGCTAAGGAATGTTGAAAATTTACCTTGACCACCCTGTTTTCATTAAATTTATAACCTGAGCCCACAAATCCAGGCAGTTTGGTTTGAAATCGTGTGGCTGTTCTGCTTCCTGTCTCTGTGGTCCTTCCTCGTAAGTCTTTCTCAGTGCCTGCTCTCTTTTAGCGTTCCTTGGGGCTGATTTCTTAGCATGAGGCAGAATGAGTTCTGGTGAAGGAGGAAGAAAGGAAAAGAATATTCACTAGAATATTCTTAAAGCTCTGTAGTACCAGCAATGAAAAGAGAAATGGAATGTAAAATTTCCGGCCTTCAACCGTGGGCTTCTATGGGGTAGAGATTTCCAGAGGTTAAGTTCAGACACATGTACATCCCAAAGGTCTGGCAAAGAGAAGAAACCGTGAAAGTATACACACATTATAAATTTCAAGAACTGGGATCTTTCCCTCCCTTCTCATCCCTATAAAACTTAACTGAATAAAATAGAGACCAAATATCTGGTCAGGCTTATGAGTGGTGGGAAACTGTAGTGGAATGAGCACCGAATGGAGAATTGAGACACATAATTTTTGTCTTAGCTTAAGGTACCTAAACACTGCCTCAGTTTCCTTATCTGTAAATTATGGAGGATTTTTTATTGTTGTTGCTTTCAAAGGGCTCTCTTTGTTCTACGTGTTTAGAGTTCTATGATACTTGTAGAACATAGTGTGCTTGTCAGGGAACATAAAAAATCAAAAGCAGGATTCTGGTTTTGTTTTTATTTTTAGCAGGAAAGTGTGACCCAAGTGGCATGGGATGGGGGCGAGCGTTACTACATTTACAATGTAGGCATGGTATGACTTTCTGACACTCGGAGTTGAGCCTGCTATGTTTGCATCTCCAAAGTCCAAGAACCTCCCATAGCACCTCATGACCCTTGATTTTACTCCTTATCTTTCTTTTCCTAACGCATGTTCCATTTTTAAGCATGATCTAATAATGAATCCATAATCAGGAAGTCCTTGGTGGGATCAGAGCTCTGGTTTATTTATTTATTTTCTTGAAATCTCTACTCCGTGTTTATTTTTTTACATTAAAAAAATTTATTGTGTTTTAGATGAAAGTTCACAGCACAAATTAGTTTTTCATTCAAATATGTGTACATAAATTGTTTTGTGATGTTGGTTGCAGTCCCCACAATGTGTCAGCACTTCCCCCTTCCCTTTACACCCCAGGTTCCCCGTGTCCATTCATCTTGGTTTCCTGTCCTTTCCTACCATCTCATCTTTGCTTTTGGATAGGTGTTACCCTTTTGGTCTCATATACTTGATTCAACTGAGAAATATGTTCCTCACATGTGTTATTGTTTGTTTTATAGGCCTGTCTAATCTTTGGCTGAAAGGTGACTTTGGGAGTGGCTTCATTTCTAAGTTAGCAGGGTGTCTGGGGCCCTTTGTCTCAGGGGTTTTTCCAGGCTCTGTGACACCAGTAAGTCTAGTCTTTTTTTTTCATGAATTTGAGTTCTGTTCTACGTGACTCTCCTGCTTTATCTGGGACTCTCTGTTGTGATCCCTGTCAGGGAAGTCATTGGTGGTAGCCAGGCATCATCTAGTTCTTCTGGTTTCCAGCTGGTGGAGTCTCTGGTGCATGTGGTCCTTTAATCCTTTGGGCTAATATTTTCCCTGTGTCTTTGGTTTTCTTTAGTCTCCTTACCTTCAAGTAGGATGGGACCAATAGATGTGTCTTAGATGGCTGCTTGCAAGCTTTTAAGACCCCAGATGGTATTCACCAAAGTGGGATATTTTTTTATTTTATTATTGTGCTTTAAATGAAGATTTACAGAGCAAATTAGTTTCTCATTAAACAATACACATATTGCTTTGTGACATTGGCTGCCAACCCCTTCTCGAACTTGGGTTCCCCATTTTCATTTGTCCGGCTTTCTTGTCCTCTCCTGCCTTCTCATCCTTGCCCCTGGGCTGCTGTGCCCATTTAGTCTTGTATAGGAGGCTGAACTATGTGTATTATTGTTTGTTTTATGGGTCTGTCTAATCTTTGGCTGAATGATGAGCCTCAGGAGTGACTTCAGTACTGAGTTAAATGGGTGTCCTGGGGCCATACTCTGAAGGTTTCTTTAGCTTCCCTCAGACCAGTAAGTCTGGTTTGTGTGTGTGTGTGTGTGTGTGTGTGAGTTAGAATTTTGTTCTACACTTTTCTCCAGCTCTGTCTGGGACCCTCTATTGTGATCCCTATGAGAGCAGTTGTTGATGGTAGCTGGGCACCATCTAGTTGTGCTAGACTCAGTCTTACGGAGGCTATGGTAGTTGTGGCCCATTAGTCTCTGCCCTTTTTAAATTGGCTTGTTTGTCTTTTTTTACTCAAGTATTGACGTATTATATAGATTTTAGAGATTAGATGCTTGTTGAATATGTTGTAGCCAATTTTTTTTTTCCCCACAGTCTGTAGGTTCTCTTTTTACTCTTTTGGTAAAGTCTTTTGATGAGCGTAAGTGTTTAATGCTTAGGAGCTCCCAGTTATTTAGTTTATCTTCTGATGTTTGTGCGTTGTTAGTTATGGTTTGTATTGTATTTATGCCACTTATTAGGGCCCCTAAAATTTTCCCTATTTTTTTTGCAAGGTCTTTATCTTTTTAGGGTTTATATTTAGGTCTTTGATCCATTTTGAGTTAGTTTTTGTGTATGGTGTGAGGTGTGGGTTCTGTTTCTTTTTTTTTACAGATGGATATCCAGTTTTGCCAACACCGTTTTTTAAAAAGACTGTCTTTTCTCCATTTAATGTACTTTGTTCCTTTATCAAAGTCAGCCGACCGTAGGTGTATGGGTTTACCTCTGGGTTCTCGATTCTGTTCCATTGGTGTGTGTGTCTATCGTTATACCAGTACAGGCTGTTTTGATTACCCTGTCCATATGGTAAGTTGTGACATCAGGTAGTGTGAGGCCCCCTACTTTGTTCTTTTTCTTCAATAATGCTTTTCTTATCTGGGGACTCTTTCTTTTCCATATAAAGTTGATGATTAGTTTTTCAATCTTGTTAGAGAATGCTGTTGGTATTTGGATCAAGATTGGATTATATCTGTAGATCTCTTGAAGTGGAATTACGTTTTTACAATGTTGCATCTACCTATCCATGAGGATGGTATGTTTTTCCATTTGTGTAAGTCTCTTTTGGTTTCATGCAATAGTGTTTTGTAGTTTTCTTTGCATAGGTCTTTTAAGTCCCTGGTTAGATTTATTTCTATGTATTTTATCTTTTTAGGGGCTATAATAAATGGTGTTGTTTTCCTGATTTCTTTTTGAAATTCTCTTTGTTGGTGTATAGGAATCCCACTGATTTTTGTATGTTGATCTTGTGTCTTGCTACACTGCTGAATCTTTCTATTAGTTCCAGTAGTTTTCTTGTGGAATCTTCAGGTTTCTCTATGTATAGGATCATATCATCTGTGAATAGGGATAGTTTATTTCTTCCTTACCGATTTGAATGCCCTTTATTTCTTTTTCTTGCCTTATTGCTCTAGCTAGGACTTCCGACACAATGTTAAATAGGAGTGGTGATAAAGTGCATCCTTGTCTTGTTCCCATTCACAAGGGGAATGGTTTTGGTCTCTCTCAGTTAAGAATGATGTTGGCTGTTTGTTTTGTATAGATGCCCTTTATTATGTTGAGAAAGAAAAGACAGGAAAAAAAGAAAAAAAAAATTGGTGGCAAGGTGGAGGTTGCATGGGTGGGTGGGTTGAACCCAGGGCAGTGGTGTGCCAGTGCCCTGGTGCCTCTCTAGCCATGGCAGCATGGCAGGGTCTGGCAGAAAGGAGGGGGAAGTGGCATACCAGTCTAGGTGGAGGGAGAAAGAAAAAGGAGAAAGAGAGAAAAAAATAAATAAATAAAAGTAAATAAAAAAAATTGCTGTGTGGTGGAGGCTGGCATATGGGGATGGGGTGGACCTGAGGGCCTGTGGAAAGGGAGAGGTGGTGGCTTACAGAGGAGGTGGTTAGGTGGGAAGGAGACAGAAAAGGAAGAAAAAAAAATGTCACAGCTGGAGCTGGAAGGTGAGGGTGGGGCTGACCTGGAGTGGTGGTGGGCCGGTAGCTCTCAAGCCAGATGGTGGAATATGGCTTGTCAGGAAGGGGTGGAGGTGTTTTATGGGGCTGGTTAGGAGGGAGAAGGGAAAGGAAGAATGGGGAAGAATGGTGTGGCAGGAGCTGGTGAGTGGGAGTGGGGCAGACCTGGGGTGGCAGTGGGCCTGTAGTCCTCTAGTCAAGCAGCACGGTATGGCCTGTCACAAAGGGGTGGAGGTGCCATATGGGGCAGAAGGGTGAGGGATGGGAAAGTGTGTTTCTCTGGTTACCAGGGTCTCTGTCTCTTGTTGGAAGCTCCATGAAGCTACCTTCTTGTACTCCCTGTCCGTGGTTGTTCCAAGATGGCAACACTATGCTGTGTGTGTTGGCAAGGTACCTTCACTCCATAGCTCTCCTCATTGTCTGTTTTTTTTTCACTGTCTTCTTCCATTTGGTGTTTGATCTAGTTCTTTATCTGTTCATTTGATGCTTAGGGTTCTGGGATTGATGTTTGTATCCATTTTACTTAGTTTTTCAGGTCTTTGCTGAAGGGGGTCAGCATGGTGCATCTGTCTATGATGCCATGTGGCTCTGCCTCCAGATTTATTTTCTAGTCTAAGGCAAGTTTTCACTGAGACCTTAGTTTCCACATGTAATATGAGGTTGGTTAAACAGCCATGGATTATTCTGAAATAATTTTCTGTTATAAAATGAAAATAATTTTGAAGAATATGCCAATTCTGCAGGATTGGGAAGAATAGAAGTGTAGATAAACCAAATGTGATTTATATTATCTACACACCACCCACCTTTTGACATTCATATTCCTAAACTGAATTTTCTTGGGCTAAGATTAAAATTGATTATTTTCAATTTGCCGAGTTAACATTGACTAGAAATAGAGGCAAGCTGACTTAATAAAAGTATGAGCTTAGGTTTTCTACAAACAGATGGGCAATAAAGATTTGATAGTATCAGCAAGGCCATAGTTGGTGACAGGTTGTGGGTTTATAGATATTCTGATAGTGTGTGAGATAAACACATACAAAAAGAAGTTCATTGAACCCTGGGATAGAACTCTTTGTGCTAGATGAAAATCCCCACATCTTCATACCTGAGTTACGGGGCTAGTGGAATTGGGGGCCGAACCCTTGTGACTTTCCTTTAAGCCTCAATTAAACATCTGTTGGGTGCCCATGGAGCAGTGTTCTCTGTAGATGGTTGGATAAATAGGCGCATTTATGTTGACAGGAAGTAAGGGGTATAGATTCTTTGAATACTTGTTTAGTCCCACCAATTAATGGGAACCTGAGAAATTGAGATCACCTTAGGGCTGTCAGAAAAAATGAACTAATTTTTGACACCAAGGTAGCTACAGAATATGGTGCCCTATATTCTGTGTATTTATTCATGCATGAGAAGGAGCAATAGCGACCTTATATTAATTCATGGCACTCAGCCTAGATAGCATATCTGGCACGTAGTGTCCAACCTGTTCTAGTACTGGTTCTCTGAAAGACAGAACATTCTCATTCTGTGGTCTTGCCAAATCATACATGAATTCTGGTTTAATCTTTGAGGCAATGGAACTATAAATGCTATCATCAACAACAAATGAGACTTCAAAACTGGAAAATACAGAACATCACTGAAAATAATTAAATAAGATCTAAATAAATGGAAATATATCTGGATTCACAAATTGGAAGACTCGAGGCAATGGGTTTTTTATGGGTAAATATTGTTAAGGTGGCAGTCTTAGTTTCTTAGTGCTGTTGCAACAGAAATACTACAAGTGAGTGATTCTAATGAAGAGAAACGTATTTTCTCACAGTTTAGGAGGATAGAAGTCTGAATTCAGGGCACCAGCTCTAGGGGAAGGTTCTGTCTCTGGTTGCTCTGAGGGCAAATCTTTGTCTTTTTCAGCTTCTTTTCCTCAGTTCCTTGGCAATCTCCATGTGGCATCTATCTTTCTCCCATTTGTGCTTACTTACTTCTGCACCTTATCTGCTCTTTTTATTTCTGATAAGTAATTAGATTTAACATACAGCCTACACTGATATAGCCTCGTTAACATAACGAAGAAACCCTATTCCTAAATGAGATTACATCCACAGGTATAGGGGTTAGGATTTCAACACATACTTTTGGGGGACACAATTCAATCCATAACAGTGGCTATACTCCCCAAATTGATCAACATATTCAATGCAATCTTTATAAAAATTCCAGCTGTTTTCTCCCCCCAGAAATGGATAAGCTGACCTTAAATTTCATATGGAAATACAAGGGACCCAAAGTAGTCAAAATAACCTTGAAAAGAATAAAGTTGGAGGACTCATACTTCCTAATTTCAAAACTTACTATAACGCTATAGTAATCAAGACTGTGTGGTGCTGGCATAAGGACAGATAGACAATTCTATGAATGGAATAGAATTGAGAGTCTAGAAATAAACCTGCATATCTATGGCCAATTGATTTTTCTTTTTTTTAAACAGGAGTGCCAAAACAATTCAATGGAGGGAAAGAATAGTGTTTTTAACAAATAGTCCTGGGACAAATGAATATCCAAATGCAAAAGAATGAAGTCGAACCCCTACCTTACCATCTGCAAAAATTAACTCAAAATGAACATCTAAATTTAAGCAATAAACTCTAAAATTCTGAGAAGAAACCCAAACCCACCCAGTGCCCTCGAGTCGATTCCGACTCATAGCAACCCTATAGGACAGAGTAGAACTGCCCCATAGAGTTTCTAAGGAAAAAATTTTGAACTGAAGAAAACATAGGTATAAATCTTCAAAATCTCAAATTAGGCAATGTTTTCTTAAATATGACACTAAAAGCACAAGCAAAGGAAAAGAAACATAAACAAATTATCATCAGCATTAGAAATGTTTGTACTTCAAAAGATACTATCAAAAATGAAAAGAAAAACCACATAATGAGAGAACATATTTTCAAATCGTGTATCTAATAAGGATCTAGTATTCAGAATATAATGGAGTCCCTGGGCAGCACAGATGGTTAGCATGCTTGTCTACTAACCAACAGGTTAGAGGTTTGCATCTACCCAGTGATACCTTGGAAGAAAGGCCTGGCAATCTACTTCCCCAAAAATCACCCATTTAAAATCTTATGGAGCATGGTTCTGCTCTGACACACATGGGTTCACCATGAGTTGGAGTCAACTTGAAGGCAACTGGTTTAAAAAAAAATCCAAATATGTAAAGAATTCTTGCAACTCAACAATAAAAAGGCAAATAACCCAATTAAAAAATGAGCAAAGGATTTGAACAGACATCTCTCCAAAGAGGATATACAAATGGCCAATAAGCACAAGGAAAGATGTTCAACATCATTTTTCATTAGGAAAATGAAAATCAAAACCACACTGAGATACCATTTCATGCCAATTAGTATGGCTATAATAAAAAGACAGTAACAAGTGTTGATAAAGATATAGAGAATGTGGAACCCTCATACATTACTAGAGAAAATGTAAAATGGTGCCGTCACTTTGAAAACAATTGGAAGTTCCTAAAACAGTTAATCGTAGAGTTACTATAAAAAAACCCAAAAAACCAAACCAGTGCTGTCGACTATATGACCCAACAATTCTCCTAGGTATATACCCAAGAGAAATGAAAACATTTGTCCATACAAAATCTGTATGTGAATGTGCATAGCAGCATTATTAATAATAATTAAAAAGTGGAAAAAACCTGAAAGTCCATATCAACTGATAAAAGGATAAACAAAATGTGTTATATACAGTCACAAAAACAATGAAGTACCGATTCATACTACAACGTGAATGAACCTTGAAAACATTATGCTATGTGAAAGAAGTCAGAGACAAGAAATTGTATGAGTCCATTTATATGAAATGTCCAGAGTACATAAATCCATAGAGGCAGAACGTAGATTGGTGGTTGTCAGGGGCTAGGAAGAGGGAGCAATGGGGATGAGCTGCTAAGGGACATGAGGTTTCTTTTGGGGTCATGAAAATGTTCTAATTGGATAGTGGTGATGGTTGCACAACTTTGGGACTATACTAAAAACCACTGAATTGTGTACTTAAAAGGGTGAATTTTGTCGTATGTGAATTGTATCTCAGTAAAAAAAGAGATAATGGCAAAATTACAGGTAATTCTAAAAAAAAGTGTTTTTGAGAATCTGCTAGGGAGGCAGTATACTACAATGTTTAAGAACATGGACTCTAAAGGCAAACAACCTGAGTTGGAATTTCATCTTCACTGCTTACTAGCCGTGTGATCTGGAGCAAGTATTTAACCTCTCTGTGCCCCAGTTTCTTCATCTGTGAGAATCAAATGAGTTACTATATGTCCCTAACACATAATGAACACTATATGTTATGGATTGAATTGGTCCCCCAAAAATACGTGTATCAATCTGGCTAGGCCATGATTCCCAGTACTGTGTGATTGTCCACCATTTTGTCATCTCATGTGATTTTCCTATGTGTTGTAACCTCTATGATGATGAACATTAAGAGGCAGGATTAGAGGCAGTTATCTTAATGAGGCAGGACTCAATCTACAAAACAAGATTGTATTTTGAGTCAATCTCTTTTGAAATATAAAAGAGAAAATTGAGCAGAGAGACAGGAGGACCTCATACTGCCAAGAAAGTAGTGCCAGGACCAGAGTGTGTCCTTTGGACCTTAGGTCCCTGCGCTGAGAAGCTCGTGGACTGGGAAAAGATTGATGACAGGGACCTTCCTCCAGAGCTGACAGAGAAAGAAAGCCTTCCCCTGGAGCTGGCACCCTGAATTCAAACTTTTAGCCTACTAGACTGTGAGAGAATAAATTTCTGTTTGTTAAAGCCGTCCACTTATGATAGTTCTGTTATAGCAACACTGGATAACTAAGATACTATATAAATGTTTGCCATTATAACTATATGCAATAAACTGTGAGAAGCAAAAACCAATATCAAGGAAGTTTCTGTTGTGCATAAATATCAGTTATGAAGGCGCAAAGCAGGGTGAGTCCAAAGCAAATTAGCTCACTTGATTTATTGTTTGAACTCTGCTCCATGCAGGTTCTCAGAAAGAGACTGGGTTGAGTGGAAGGCATGGGAGCGATGATATGAATCAAGAACAAGACACCTACATTTAGCCTTCATACCTAAGTCCTGAAAAAGGGTCCAAAACTATGTTAGGGGAGGCATATAGAGATGAAAACTAGGGAAAGGGATTGTAAAAAGCATCTAATATATCTTTGTTTTTTAAATTAGATAAATATTAAGCAAAAACTCTTGAGGGTTTTCCTCTGGAATATAGAAACTAAACTTATGATCTTTGTCCTCCAGTCCTGATTCAAAGATAGACTTTTTATTAGGATTTTTATTGGCCTTTCATTTAAAAAAGTAAGATCAAACAAATCTTTAAAAGAATTCATGCCACTTCTTCATTTTATTCCCAGGATAAATAATCCAGGATGGTGGCAGTTGTTTCTAGCAGTATTCATATCTCTTTGCTTTAAACTGCTTTCTATATCTTTGTGCAGGTTCACTTACAATTCTCAATTTTTCTGTAGGTTTTGCATTTCTCTTGACGGACAGAAAATAGAGATTCTTCTAAAAGGACTGATTTACATACCCATTTTTGAAAAAATGATGGAAGGTATTAAATTTCTTAAAAGGATAGAGAAAAACTCTAACTTCCCTCTAGTTTTATACTTCTGAATTCTCTTCTTATATATATATATATTTTATATTTTATATATTCTTGATTTCATCATATTTCTGCTTTATTGGGTACTTCCAAAGGGAAATAATGATCATGCCATATAGTTTAATTCTCTTGTATATTTTAGAATGCTTCCTGTACAACCTTCTGACAAAAAGATGCTGATTGGTTTGCTTAAGGTCACAGAGAACCCCACCCAGGACCATAATTGAGATCTCATGACTCCTTTATTTCAGGAGAACACTGTTCCCTTTTACTGCACTTTTCTCCTAGCACTTTCTACTGGGAAATAATCTAGGTGAGGAAAACATGGTGCATTCTAGGGCAGAAGACAGCTGAAGCCAAAGTGAAGATTAATGCCAGGACCTCATTTTCCTGGAGCTCACACTGGTGGCAGAAATACCATTTTTTACAGTTCACTTAATCTCAGATTTTCCTTCAGAAATCCTTCTGATATCACCCCTCTTTAGATGCATTAAACTTTGTCTCCCTAAAAATTTTGAGTAGTGACATGAGAGGAGAGAAAGTATGATCAACAAATGATAGAACAATGCATAGAGTTGGCTTGAATTCTGTGAAATATCAAAGCCTTAGCAAAAGTTTAACAGACCTCAAAATCATTTACCATTGAAAAGTTTTAACTATAGAAATCAAAGGCAATTTAGAAGAGATAGGGGCATGCATGTGTGCGTGTGTGTACACCCGTGTGTGTGTGTGTGTGTGTGTGTGTGTGTGTGTGTGTTGGGGGGTGATAATTCTGCCTTGAGTTTCTGAAATACATTTATTCTAAAACTTTAAAGTCGTTTTATATGATTTATCTAATTTGTCCTGTCAGAACATCTCTGATTTGCTTGTGCAAGGATTGTGATCCACTATTTTATAGATTAGGAAGTAGAATCCAGGGAAGTAATGAAACTTGTCCAAAGTTACATAGAAAGACACAGTTTTAATACTACAATGGTGGTTGCCAATTTAGAACATTATCTATTAATTAGAGCCTGGTGAATTTCCTCTGGATTTATTAAGGGATATGACAAAGGTTTAAGGCAGGGATTCCCAAACTTGGCTGCGCATTGGACTACCTTGGGAGCTTTAAACAAACCCCAGTGCGTTCCTAGAGAGTCAGATTGTGATTAATTAGCCTGGGATGCACCCTGGATTTTTAAAAAGCTCTTCGAGTAGGACCACCTGTTTTTTTTTTTTTTTTAGGGAGGAGTTAGGGTATAGGAAAAGAAGTCTAAGGTCTGCCACCTCCAATTTAATTATAAGTATATGATACTTTAAGTCCAAAAACTGTGAAGCAATTTACAGTAAAGAACAGGAGAGTTGGAAATTTAAGATTAAATAATTCAGATGCTTTCTGAAAGGAGGGTGAGAAAATTGTACTAGAAATGTGGGTGAGGTTTACTGTAAGAATACACTAAATTTATATCTCAGGACATAATTCTCTTATTTCTGTGTGATGCATTGACATATGAATAGTCTAATTATGAGATTATAATATTGATCCTGCATAGGATGAAGGTCTTACCTAAATAGGGAGGCCACTTGAAGATGTCCTAATTTCGAGGAATAATAAGAGTGATTTTATAGAAATACTAGTGATAGCTGCTATTTACTATAATTTATTATAATGGGTCTGTGAGTTAGATAATATTGTAAACCCATTTTAACAGATGATAAAACTGAGGTTTGGGAGAGACCACATACTTTGCTCAAGAGTATACAGCTAATTAGTAGCAGAGACAGGTCTGTTGGATTTTAGACATGGGCTAATTATGAGTTTATGCATTTTAAACAAACATCTTAGACTTACTGGGATTTTTATTGGCCTTTTATTTTTAAAATTAAGATCAAATAAATCTGTAAAAAGATTCATGATACCCATTTTTATTCCTAGGACGAATTAAGAACCCAGGATGGTGGCAGGTGTTTCTACCAGTATTCATATCCCCTTGCTTAAAACTGCTTTCCACATATTTGTACAGGTTCACTTACAATTCTTGATAGTTATAAAAATTGTAACAAAAATTGAAAGTGAGCTGAAGTTTAGGAATGTCTTTTTTGGCCTTTACTATGAAAGTTATAAAAGACCTTTCCTATATAAGATACTTTCTTTCCTTACATTGGAAAGGTCTTAAAATAGCATGTTTCTCATGCATATAAGTTCGACACAGGGGAAGTAAAGATCAAACAAAGGTGACTGAGGTTGGCCAGCTGCTGGGCTACAAGTGTAAACATAGTAAGATACTATGCTATCTACTTTACAATTGCAAACTTCTGTTTAGGAAAATAAACACCTACATAGGGCCACTATGAGTTGGAACTGACTCAACAGTGCCTAACAACCACCACCACCTACACATATGCATAGTCCTCCTCCTTTCCCCACAAAACACACACTAGTTCTGCACTTCTTGCTCATCAAATTTGTTTCCCAACTATTCTCTCTTAACATTTAATAAGTCTTTTGGCACTTTCAGGTTCCTGGGTGGCACAAATGATTTGTGCTCAGCTACTAACCAAAAGGTTGGCAGTTCAAATCCACCAGAAGGTTCACATCCACTAGATGGTTCAAATCCACTCAGAATTACCTTGAAAGAGAGTCTTAGTGATCTACTTTTGAAAGATCACAACCATTGAAAACCTCGTGGAGTGTGTTTCTGCTGTGACACACATAGGGTTGCCATGAGTCAAAATTGATTTGATGGCAACAGATTTGGTTCATTGCATCACACCTGTGTTAAGAGAAAAGGAATTGTATTCATATTTGTACAAGAGCATTGAAGGAGAGCTGCACTCCCTTGAGAGTGCTGATGTGGGGCAGTAGTAACCAAAATTAGAGAACCTCAAGTAGTGTGTAAAATATAGGAACACAAAGTTGGAGTCTTTGGTCTGATAAGTAATTATGCTACACAAACAAATTCTTGCTAGAAGAGGCATTGTGACTACTGTTGGTAACTAGGGCTTTGAACTGGTTCTTCCTGGTTCAGTCATGGCTGATGAAGTGAAACTGGAATAGACTCCAATTTGTGAAATGTGGGTATACTGGAAGAAAAACCAGAACAGGAAAAATTACTGGTCAACACCTTACTTGAAACATAATCTCCCTCCTAGAAAACACGGGCAGCACGTGCATTGCATAGCAAACAGATGTCTTGACCAGCAGTGTCAGAAACAGCTGTGCCCGACTCAAAGATGGCGGCCAACCACTTCACCTTGAATGTGTATCACTCTCCACAGCCCTGGCAATAATCCAGTGTACTGCATCAGGCTCCTGAAAGGGCTCACTACACCTCTTCCAAGTTTCCCATTCCAGAATTCTTCCCATTCTGGTTATTGTTCCAGTACACCCACATTTGATAAATTTTGGGTCTGTTCCGATTTCACTGCCTTAGCCGTGACTGAACCAGTTCAAACTGTTGTGAAGCCCTGCTTGTAACTGCTATTGTTATCTCAGTTGTAGAGATTAGGAAACCAAAGTTTTAAAGGGCTGTTCTAAATTTTTACTGCCTTTCTGACTTCCGTCCCTGTGTTCTTTGTACTACACCACAATTTGAGGGACATGATACGTTAACTTTGTTGTTGGAGGTTTCAATTTGGCTCTCTCCCGGAAGATTCTGCCTTTGGCAGGCAACAAGGAAGGGCTAGTTAAACTCAGATCTTTATGTTGACATTAGGTCAAGAGAGATATCTTTAAAGCTCTAAATCTTGATCAGATGGCTCTACCTCATCTTTAATTCTGATCACCCCATTTTTAGGAAGATTTTTTTCCCTCCAGCATTTTTTGTCACCCTTAGCAAATTTTCTTCGTTTTTGCTTCTGTTTTCAAACTTTTCAGTCTTCCAACCTTTCTTCTCTTCTATTTTCTTATTACAAAATGACTAAGGCACAATTCAGAAAATCTGAAAAATAAAAACAATAGCACCTCTGGGGGGTGCAGGAGGTACAGATCACACCAGGTGATACTGTCAGAGGGAATGACACCAAAATGACTGTCTAAATTTTTGTGCAGTGTTTCAGCAGAAATTTATTATTTTTTATAAAAATATCAATATACCTACAAGGCTAAAACTCTATGCTAATTTACCTTTTGAACGTTCTAATGCACTCCAGTCAGAGCTGTCATTATTACTCAATTATAATGTTGCTTTGAATCACATGGTCTCATTTACATGTGCTGCAAGCATGAGCTGTGATTTTTGTCGCTACCAGTGTTTTTATAGTGGCTGATTTTTGTCAAATTTTCTGGTGTTTTAGCTACAATATTGTGGTAAGTAGTATTTGTGAACCTGTATCAATAGCATTTTGAGAATGAAGTCGTAATTAAAGGAAAAGATGGAAAAATAGCAAAAAAGACTTCTGCTTGGTTTCTAATAATGTAATTAATAATGTTGTAATTCAATGTAGAAAAATTTTACAAAACAATTTTGTTGTTAGTATTCATATAATCTAAGAAATATTACGCTCATGGAATTTAAAACTATATTTATCACATATTATTCTGTGATTAAAATTGATAATAAATATTACTAAGGACTCTGTATGGTCTGGTATGGGAGGAGGCACATGCAGCGGGTGGGGGGTAACAACATGAGTTACTGCACTGGGTGACACGAACCCTAATGATGCCACTGAATAAAAAGTAGCCAGAGGAAAAAAAATCATACCATCCTCATTGTTGCTGTAAGAGTCTGATACTTCTCTTTGATGCTCCCCTGCACAGGCGTTTCCCCACAACCTGTTGTGCTCTTCCAATACATACATTTTTAAGATTTGCTTTTGCACTCAACCTCCTATACTAACATAAAAAATTTCCCATGTTATTAAGAATTTTCATGAACATAAATTTAATAGATTTTTGGCAACCCATTGTCCAGCTATATAAAAATAATTTGAGACATCTTCCCTTGGTGAAAATGTAAGTGATTCCTAAATTTAATTTTTTTTACAAAAAATTTCAAATATATACAAAAGCTGCAAAAATAGTAGAATGATTCCTCATGCATTCATCACCTAGATTCAACAAACAGTTTTCAACACGTGGCCAATCTTGTTTCATTTGCATCTCTGCATACTTCTTCTCCCCCAACCCCTTTCGATTGTTTTGAGGCAAATCCCTATTTCTTTTTTCAAAAGAAATAAATGAGAGTATAATAAACACCTTGTTTGTGTGCAGAAACATTTCCCATTAAAAATACTCTCTTAACAGTGAGGAATCTGTGAAACATTTCATAACATGGAAGAACCTGGAAGGCATTATGCTGAGTGAAATTAGTCAGTTGCAAAAGGACAAATATTGTATAAGACCACTATTTTAAGAACTTGAGAAATAGTTTAAACTGAGAAGAAAACATTCTTTTGTGTTTATGAGAGGGATGAGGGAGGGAGGGCGGGAGAGGGGCATTCACTAATTAGATAGTAGATAAGAACTACTTTAGATGAAGGGAAAGACAGCACACAATACAGGGGAGGTCAGCACAATTAGACTAAACCAAAAGCAAAGAAGTTTCCTGAATAAACTGAATGCTTCGAAGGCCAACGTAGCAGGGGCAGGGGTCTGGGGACCATGGTTTCAGGGGACATCTAAGTCAATTGGCACAATATAACCTATTAAGAAAACATTCTGCATCCCACTTTAAAGAGTGGCGTCTGGGGTCTTAAACGCTAGCAAGCAGTCATCTAAGATGCATCAATTGGTCTCAACCCACCTGGATCAAAGGAGAATGAAAAACACCAAGGACACAAGGTAATTATGAGCCCAAGAGACAGAAAGGGCCACATGAACTAGAGACTACATCATCCTGAGACCAGAAGAACTAGATGGTGCCTGGCTACAACCGATGACTGCCCTGACAGGGAACACAACAGAGAACCCCTGAGGGAGCAGGAGAGCAGTGGGATGCAGACCCCAAATTCTCATAGGACCAGACTTAATGGTCTGGCTGAGACTAGAAGGACCCCAGTGGTCGTGGCCCTCAGACCTTCTGTTGGCCCAGGACAGAAGCCATTCCCGAAGCCAACTCTTCAGACATGGATTAGACTGGACGATGGGTTGGAGAGGGATGCTGGTGAGGAATGAGCTTCTTGGATCAGGTGGACACTTGAGACTACGTTGGCATCTTTTGCCTGGAGGGGAGATGAGAGGGTAGAGGGGGTTAGAAGCTGGCGAAATGGACATGAAAGGAGAGAGTGGAGGGAGAGAGCAGGCTGTCTCATTAAAGGGGGAGAGTAATTGGGAGTGTGTAGCAAGGTGTATATGGGTTTTTGTGTGAGAGACTGACTTGATTTGTAAACTCACTTAAAGCACAGTAAAAATTATTAAAAAAAAAAAACAAAACAAAACAAAAGAAAAAAATACTCTCTTACAGTTGACTTCTGGAAGGAAGAGGACTTACTGAGTCAAATTATGAATGTCATCAAGGTGCTTGATTTACGTATTACCAAATTATTTTCCAAAATGTAGAAATTAGATTCCCTGTTAATAGTGGAAGAGTTGGTCTTTTGAACAGGGCTCTTCAGAGCATCAAAATTCTCTTCTTCAAATTTTATTTTTTTAAATGACTAGTCGAAACTTCATCCTGTTTTTATTTTAATGGGGACTTTTTAAATTACTAGTTAAGTTGAACATCCATAATCTTACTTGACCCTGCTTCCATATTTAGCAAACATTTTGGTTCGGCGAATTTGTTGTATTTTTCACACTCCTTGACCATTTATTTAGTGGCATCTTAGTAGTTACCTTATTTATTACTGTAAAAACCTATTTGTTTATATATCTGATCTTTTCTTTTTAATTTATTTTTTTTCTATCAGGAGAAATCTTTTAAGCTTAAGAGCTCACCACCAATCCAATATATATATATATATATATATATATATATATATTAAGACTTTTAAAACATCTAGCTGTTTTTCCAACTACAATTAATTTTGCCTGGGAGGAAGCAAGGGTCTAAATTATTTCTACCAGATAAGTAAACCATTGCATAATAATCTGTCTCAGTAGTTCTTAACCCCAGCTGCACTTTTATCTCCTTTCTTGGATGGTGATATATGGAGCCATAATCTCTGGGGCTCGTAGTCATCATAATCCCTGGTAGGGACCACCAGCCAAACCACAACATGGGTATTTTTTTAAAACCTTTCCATGAGGTTCTAATGTGCAGGTCTGAGATCTGTTTATTTTGATTCATGCTGACTTCTTTTTCATATATTAAATTCCTAAATATGTTTTTAATTTCTGAGATATTTATGTATTCTCATAGTCTTATTCTCTGTTTCAATTATCATCTCTGTGTGTTTATGTGTGTGTGTTTAAGCTATGTAATATATTCAGGCCTAGAACATGTCCTTCAGCCCCAAACTGTGCAGGAGCCCCACGTTTCCAACAAATCAACTATAAAAGTCTTCCCTGAAGTCCCCATCTTGGTCCTCTCATTCATAGTTTAAATAGTTTAGAAGAGCTATCTAAACACTTTTTCTCCACTTCCTCACCTTCTGTTAATTCCCTGAACCACTCCACTGTCTGGCCCTATACTACACTACACCTATTCTTTCTGTGGCCGTCAGGGATCTCTATTTTGCCTGTATCCATTGGTCATTTTTTTTCCTTACCTTTCATCACCTATTGCTCCAGTTGTCTTCCTCGATCTTCTGACAGACCCTTCTCTCCTCTTAGCTTCTACAACAATGTGCTCTCCTCATTTCCCTCTTACTTGTCTGGTTGTTCCTTCTAAGGCTGTTTGTGAGTTTCCTCCTCTGTTCCTCCTCCTCTTCATTTATATAGCTCTTAAATGTTGGAACTCTATGCATTCTGTACTAGGCCTTCTTCTCTTCTTTCTTTCCTTTCTTTCTTTTCTCTTTTCGTTTCATGGATTTTCAAGGCTTTAAATATCATGTAATGACTTCCAAGTATGTGTACAGCCTTCTCTTATTCATTTTAAGATGTATACCACCAAATACTTATTTGATATTCTACTTGGACGTCACACTGACCTCTCTAATACAAAAAGAAAAAAGAAAAAACTTACCATCAAGTCGATTCCAACTTATATTAACCCTGTAGGACAGAGTAGAGCTGCTCCATAGGGCTTCCAAGGGGAGGCTGGTGGATTTGAACCATTGACCTTTTGGTTAGCAGCCGAACCCTTAACCACTGTGCCAGACATCTCTAATGGAAATGTCAAAAACATCTCATGATCTTCCCCTATGGGTCCTTCTCTTTGATGTTTCCTTCTGTTTCTCACTTTCCACAACCACTGCATCCAGCTATTTCAATATCCTAAATATTTATAATCTATTTTCTTTATCTTTTACTATCACTACTTTAATCTAAGAAAACTTAATTGTTTCTTAATTGGTATTCTCATATTCATTCTTATCTCCTGAAATTTATCACTCATATGGTTGCCAAAGTAATTTTTTTTTAACTTTGTATTTTACAATAATTATAGACACACAAGTAATTGAAAAAATAGTACAGAGAGCCTGGTGTAACCATCAATCAGCTTCCCCCAATGATAACATCTTACAAAACTCTGGTACCTTATCAAAACCAGGAAATTGACATTGGCACATAATAATTAACTAGACTACAGACCTTACTCAGATTTCAGTTTTTCCATGCACTCGTTTTTTTTTTTTTTTGGTAAGTTTTTGTGTATAGTTCCATGACATTTTTTCACATGTATAGATTTGTGTAATCACTACCACAGTCAAGATACTAAATTGTTTTATCACCTCAAAAGAGCTCCCTCATGCTACCCCTTTATAGCCACCACTCCCCTCCACCCCATTCCTTAACCCCTGGAACCACTGGTCTCTTCTGACTATCTCTATAGTTTTTTCATTTTGAAAATGTTATATAAATGAAATAGTACTGTATAGTCCTTCGTGATTGGTGTTTTGTCACTCAGCATAGTACCCTTAAGCTCCATCCAATTATTGCATGTATCAGTAGTTTGTTTTCCTTTATTGGTGAGTCGTATTCCAAGTGGAGCCCTGGTGGTGTAGTGGTTAAGAGCTTGGCTGCTAACTAAGCGGTCAGCAGTTCAAATTCACCTGTCACTCACTGGAAACCCTATGGGGCAACTCTACTCTGTCCCATAGGGTTGCTGTGAATCGGAATTGACTCAATGGCAATGAGTTTGGTTTGGTTAGTGTTTCAAGTCATAACTGATTGTGTCAATTTCTACTTCAAGCACTTCAGTGGCACTTAGAATAAAACAAGCAAAGCTTAACATAGCCTAAAAGGCTCATTAAGATCTGCAACTGGCCCTTCTTCTGCAGTGTAATCTCTTATTGTTTTCTTCTTTCTTCTTACTGTACAAGGAGCCCTAGTTGCACAGTGGTTAAGCACTCAGCTGCTAACTGAAATGTCACCTTTCAAACTCCCCAGCTGCTCTGAGGAGAAAGATGTGGCAATCTGCTTCCATAAAGATTTACAGCCTTGGAAACCTTATGGGGCAGTTCTACTATGTCCTGTGTGGTTACTATGAGTCAGAATTGACTTGATGGCCATGGGTTTGGCTTTTGGTGTGGGTTGTTACTGTCTGGACACATGGTCTTTCTTCCAGTTCTAAGACTGTGTCAACCTCGGCCTGACGCAAGGCCTGGATCCTTGTCCTCTCGTCTTCTGTGCCTCTTTGTCTAGTCAGCACCTACTCATCTTTTGTCCCAGTTTAAATACCACTTCCTTGGCAAAACTTTCTCTGACTCTCCCCCTCCACAGCTTAGACCTTCTCTTTCACGCTTGCATTTCTCCTTCAAAAAATGTTTATGAATTTGTATGATTAATTGTTTAACATCTGAGTGAATGACTTGGAATGATGCTGAACTCAAAAGATTAAATGATTTGAGATTAGCTGGATTGTAGAAGCAGACTCTAGGTAGAGGTGGACAGTTCACTTATAGAGTCAAATTTAAGTAACAGTTAGCAATTTGAGTTTTCAGTGTGATCAGCAAAACACAAAGTCAAGGGGTCCTGGTCGTATAGGCAGGGATGAAGTAGAGTGGGGTGAGATGATGGGTAGTATTC
This sequence comes from Elephas maximus indicus, assembly GCF_024166365.1. Lineage (NCBI taxonomy): Eukaryota > Metazoa > Chordata > Mammalia > Proboscidea > Elephantidae > Elephas > Elephas maximus. Next base: position 69,391,666 of record NC_064822.1, on the reverse strand, counting down.
AGACATTAGTCCAGCAGGGCATTTTATCTGGGAGGTCTTCCCATTTATAGCAAGAGTTCAGTAACCAAGGTATAGAGCTAAATTCAACTCTCATGAAAGAGGATTGATTTAGGCAAAGAGAGGACAACAAGGCCCCACCCATGGTGTTTAGCATCGGACTCCAGACTTGAAGGGGTTGGGTACTAAGCCCGAGTGGCTGGAAAAATCTTGTGGAAATGAATCAAGCTATGTCTTCCCAAATTGGGGATTCTGATAAGATTGGGGTGAAACTGTTGAATTTATTAACTCCCTTAGGACTGGTTAGGAACTGGGTGGAAATTATCCAGCAGATAGGTGTTATCAACAGAACCAGCTATAAGGAGCTGATAAATTTAGGGGAAAAAGAAATGAGATAGGTTCTGGAACCTTTTCCCTGGTTAATGAGTATACCACTCTCTAGCATTCTTTCTGTTTTTTTTTTTTTTAACCTTACTTCACAGCATTATGCTATGTGATCCACCTTGCTTAAATTTCCCTTCCTCAACATCCCTGTCAAATTCAGAGGGTCTCCTGGCATCTGTAATACTTAGGCTGCCAAATCACACCTAGTTGAAGTATGAGGACCCACCTTAACTTTGTAATGAATTTAAATACCTTTTCCCCCTCCCCATATATAGGACTCATGCACTTAAAAAAGATCCACAAATATTACAAATATTATGAATAATAAACTTTTTAGTTATATATGATTACCTGATTGAAACAGTATTGCGACTCTCCATATGGCAGGTAGAGAGAGAAGAAAGAGAGGAAGAGAGAAATTAATAAATATTGATTGCGGCAATAGGCCTGGTACTGTCCTAGGTATTTAAATAAAGATCTAAATAACTCGCCACAACCTTGTGTCCATTTTACTGATGGGAAAACAGAGGCACAGAAAGTTAAAATGCCTTACACAAAGTCATAATGAATGATAGAACTGAGATTCACATAGAAGCTCAACTCCAAGCTCTTACCACTACACCACAGGAAATTATAGTCAGGGTAAGGATAGGAATGGAAACCAATGAGATCCTGGGACTAACATGATGTGGATAGGCAGATGCAGGTCAAAGAGAACCTTCAGAATGTGAGCGCTCTGGCAAGGAAGAGATGGGGTGGAATAACTGGCTGAGGAGATTTATTGCTTGGCCTGCCCCCTTCTGGTATGAATTATTTCCCACTGCTCTTTGTAGTTCTTCACAGCCTCAGGAGAGAGACAGGTTTACTGGTTCCTAAAATAAGAAGAGAAGGAATGGTAAGTTCAGGTGATCTGCCTCAGAATGCTAAATGAATTACCCTCCAAACCACAACTAGAACTCTAAGCCACTGACTCTGTCAAGATGGCACCAAGTCAGAGCTAACCCTACTTTCCCCAATTCCTAGACCTCTCACTCTGAACCATGCAGACCCACGCCCTACGGAGGGGAAGTTTCTGTTTGCTCCTGACTGTGAACCAGGAGGTGCTTATGTGTTCCCAGAACTGTCCCTCACTTCTCGCTAGGCGTTTGTTGTTGTTTACCTGGGATGACATTCTATGTGTAGACTCTTTACAGTGAAACACCCTGTATGACACAGCACTGAGATAAAAGACAACTGAGTTTGTTTCCTGATTGCCAAACCTCTTGCCCATCTGTCTTTCTGCCTGAGTGGTTTTAGGACTGTGTGTGTGTCCCTACAGTCTTTGGTAAGACTGTTTGCCCCTTGACCTCCTCAGCTCAGGTCCTCCTCTCTGCCAGAGGGCAATGTGCTAGAATAAGCTGGAGGAGTGGTCAGCAAACAAAGCAGATCTCCTCACTTATGAGGAGGAACTGCCAAGAGATCTTTAACATACCAGAAGTTCCCCCTTAGAAGCAGAAGCCCAGTATGATAAATATCAAAGAGGGGGACTGATCCTCAGAAATGCAATGTGACTGCCAGCAGTGGGAACAAGGAACTTGAAAGAAGCCCCAGGAAGCTAGTGCAGGCGTCTCCTGGTGTATTAATCAGGTAGGAGAAAGGAGAGACAGATGCATCAGAGTGAATTCTGAGTTTAATTTGGGGTGGGGGAGGGAGGTTATCTTGGCTTCTCTCTCTCCTAGATAGCCTTCAGTCCTTCAACTAGGAAAATTGTTGCTGATTAATAATCCCAGGAAATAATAATCTGCAAGAGAATATTTACTCAGAGATATTTTATTTCTGGGCTTTTGAGGTTCGAATATGGTAGATGGAAGATGATGGAGATGGGATTATGAAAAATAGAATGATAACTATAATAAAAATAAAGTATCTGAATTTGTATAACACCTCAAAGAAAAAAATATGTACATATATGCATATTAAAATCCCATACAGTTTGTACAGTCCGTGAGCAAGGCATTCCTGAGCTAGATGTTAAGCAGCCTGTCTGCGTTGTAATTGTTTTTCTTCTCTGTGAAAGCAAGCTTTTTGTGCGATACCGGCATACGAATTAGGCTTCCTCATTTTTACTGTATATCAACGTGTGTTTCAGGAATTCTCATAAATGGGTAAAACAAGAGGCAAGAAAGGTTGATAACCCTGTCTTATTGTCGACAGATCTTTGTTTAATCAGGGTCAGAATTCCTATGAATCACGATGGAGCCTCTTTTTCAAGGGTTTCAAAGTGCATTTCAGGTCCTGGGTCTCTAGGGAGGTGGGGGAGGGTGGAGATCAGAAAAATCACAATCCCTTTGTATCTGAGAGGAGCAGGAGGACAAGGCTTCCCTGGAGGTGACCTCCCTGCCTATCCACCTCATTGACACTAGGATATATCACTGGATACAAGGCAAGTTATTTGCACATGCCTGATTCTCTGGATTTAAAGATCAGCTTTTCAGCGTGTCCTTGAAGTGATTCTTTGTCCTTTCAAGTTTGTTGTGGTAAAAAGGTGAGGTCCAGGGTGCTGAGGATCAGACATGGGGATCCTGATTCCTGGGCCAATGCTGTGTTCCCAGGGGTTTCTGGCTCCTTTCCTGACCCTCATGCTTATAGTGAAAGGTTGCTACTGCTGGAAACTGGACCTTTTCCCTCAAGAAGCAGAAGATAGAAATAGGATTGGGGTCAGATCCAGGAAAATGAACAAGCAAAGCAAGCAATTGCATGATCTGGTGAGTACTGAAAAGAAGTCCTGATTCCACCTTTATTTTCAGAATGCACTTTAAAGGCAGCCCTGCAGGCATTCCTTGTATCTCCATTAGATTTTAGAGAACTAACAGGCAGATTCTACTTACCTGTTCTTTCCAAACTAAGGTGTAAATTATTTGTTGGTGGAATTTGGTTCAGTAAAGTGGTTTCCATGATTCTTTTGGATTCTGATGTAATCTTTTTCAAGATTGTTGGTCTTGTTCATTTGAATAAAAAATAGTTTAAAAACATTGGATTTGTAGTTAGAAGACCAGGGTATGAAACTGTGCCCTGCCGTTGACTCGCCTTTTTTTTTTTTTTTATTTAAACCTTTAACCTAAATCTTAACTTAATCTTTCTGAATCTCAGTTTCCTTCTTTGTGTGAAAGTGCCTAACACAATACCTGGCACACAGTAGTTGTTCAATATATGTTTATTAAATCTGAAAACAGGCAGAGCAGCTTGCTTTCAGAATATTGGAGTTAAGTAATTATGGGATTTTCTAGATCTGAGAAGCTCTTCTCTGCATGTCTTCAAACTTTGCATCTTCACTCCATTTTGCAAGTTTTTGGTAGGCAACTAACTCAAGGGTAAGTAGTAAGGGGGAAGAGAAGAGAAGGCTGAGTGACTAAGAGAGAAGGCAGACTGTCTCGGTCTAGGGGCTGCTACTTCACTACACTCTCCTCACTTCCAGTCTTTGGGTCCCCTGCACTGCATCCCAGCTATTAATAACTCTTAAACCCAGTGTGGCATCCATCTAGGAGGGTGAGTCAATTATCTACTTAAAAAAAACATGGCTGGCGGAAACAGCATGTGTTGAAAAGCAAGTGGGAATGCCAAGGGTGAGGCTGTTATAACAGATTTAATCAGTCTTATTGGAAAGGGGCCAGATGTTATCCCAAGGTCGATCAATAAATTTCTCATAATACATAGGCAGGAGAATGAAACTGAATTTTAAGACAAAAATCCTCACAACTGGACCAATGAGCAACATCATGATAAACGGAGAAAAGATTGAAGTTGTCAAGGAATTGATTTTACTTGGCTCCACAATCAACGCCCATGGAAGCAGCAGTCAAGAAATCAAACTCATTGGGCAAATCTGCTGCAAAAGACTTCCTTAAAGTATTAACAGCAAAGATGTCACTTGAAGGACTAAGGTGCACCTGACCCAAGTCATGGTATTTTCAATCTCCTCATATGCTGGACAATGAATAGGAAGACTGAAGAAGAGTTGATGTCTTTTGAATTATGGTGTTGGCAAAGAATCATGAATATAGTATGAACTGCCAAAATGATGAACAAATCTATCTTGAAAGTATAGCCAGAATGCTCCTTAGAAACAAGGATGGCAAGACTTCATCTCACGTACTTTGCACGTCTTATCAAGAGGAACTAGTCCCTGGAGAAGGACATCATGCTTGGTAAAGTAGAGGGTCAGCAAAAAAAAAAAAAAAAAAAGGAATACCCTCAATGAGATGGACTGACGCAGTGGCTGCAACAATAGGCTCAAATATAGCAATGATTGTGAAGATGGAGCAGGACTGGGAGGTGTTTTGTTCTGTTGTACATAGGGTCGCTATGAGTTGGAACCAACTCGAGGGCACCTAACAACAACACTTGTAGATGCATTTTGGTACAAAGAGTTTCTTCTGGGCACTCATGGATAAATTGTTGATTGTGTCCGGGTGAATATGTTGTGTTAACTGAACAGAAATATTGCTGATAAGGGTTTGTGTCATTGTTGCAAATAGAAGTGTCTTTGTGTGTTAACAGGATAGATACAGAGATCCAGGGTGACATTATGCTTGTATTGTGAGAATGTGCCTAAAGTTTGGACTATTGATGTAAATATTTAAGTCAATTCTAGTCCTAATGATTAAATTCTATGGTCTCCACACTATAGCCTTGCAAAGATTTGTGATGGACTTCCCTCCCCATTCACTGCCATTCTCTTCCTATTTGTATCACCTTCTTCATTGTGCTAGTTCTCCCTCTAGATTGTCATTTCAAGAGGAAAAATAAAGGTTTCAATGTGCTGAAAGTCAGAAGCAACTGAGAAGAGAACAGTTAAAGAATGCTAACCGCAAGTGAGACAATAATATTGTTTTAATTAGAGCACTGCCTGAAGAGATTTGCACTCTAGTTATAGGTATGTGTAAACTGTAGTCAAGCCATATACAAACATATTTGGCAACCCTCAAATGTCGTTATCAGAATAAACAATTTCACATCTTCACTAGACCCTTGATTCTAATGCTATAAATTTAGTTATACTGCCTGGCATTAAAAATATAACTGTGGGATAATGATTTTTATACTTAAAGATTTTACAGCCTGGTTACGATAAGAAGAAATAGAAGAATATATATATATACACACACACACCTACGTGTGTGTCCATGCGTATTAAGTATAAAAATCATAGTATCTATAATACATGTACATGTTACCTATTTCATCTTTTCTTACATATATATAATGTATATACCTATATATTAATTAAAGCATTGGGAAGAATGTCTAGATGTAATTGAAGGGGAAGGAGAATTGGCCATGTTGTACAGAAATGTTGGCCAAGAATATTCTTATAATGGTCAGATGAGTTAGAATGTACTCACTAGAAGAGTAATCCTAGAAGGGTTTGGCATTAATGCATGACTTTTCTCAGCTTGACACAGAGTGGGCAGACAAAATCATGTGGGAATTGTATATTAATTGCAGGAGGAAAGTGATGTAGACAGAAGTGTTGTTATAGATGCATATGAGAATCTTCTGATATAAGAGCTTGGGTGGGTTCTGTGGTTTTCCATGTGGGCTTTCATGGATAAGTGGGTATGTCTAGTGTACATACCTTAAAAATCCTAGACTCATTTGGGGTGTTCCATACACCTCTAGAAACATTGTAATTATGGGGAAAAGTTTATTGTACAGACACCTGGAAAGCAATTTGATTGAGTAGTTGTCATCACTCTATACCTTTGTCTCCTTGCTCCAACATCCAATTTCATAGGGCTGCTAGGTGTTCAGAAGCTTAGCTTCTTCAAACTTCAAACTACCTATGCACAAATAAAACAGATGGTGAGAACCTGGCTCAGAAAATGCAGTAGAGGGTCATATTGAATCCAAGGGTGGGTTCTCTGTAAGCAACTAAGTCTGACATCCAGGTGCAAGGGTATAGGAGTGGGTTTGAGTCATTGGTTGTAGGTGTGTTTGGCTATATACCTATAGCTGAGTGTGGCCCACCATGAACAGTCCTAAGTGAGGATACATGTACACAGGGACTTTAAATTACTTCCTTCAGTATGTTTTAGAAACGCTGGTGGTGCAGCGGTTAAGGTGCTAAGCTGCTAACTGAAAAGTTCGCAGTTTGAAGTCACCAGCCGCTTCTGGGGAGGAAGATGTGGCAGTCTGCTTCTGTAAAGAGGTACAGCCTTGGAAACCCTGTAGCAGTTCTACTGTGTTCTATAGAATTGATGTGAGTTGGAGTCAACTCAACGGCAATGGGTATGGTTTGGTCAGTATGTTTTAGTGGGTGTGTGGTTTGGTTTCTGGGCGGAGCTCACAAGTCTGAGCTGGCTACTCACTGACCCTTTCCTTCGCTTGTACTATGGTGAGAGAGATTATGCTCATAGAACCTACTCCCCAGAGAGTGAAACTTGCTAAACTGGTTGCTCCCTAAATGAAAATAATTATATCTGATAATGCACTGAAAGGAAGCAAGAGGAAAGAAGAATGAAAATGGTGGAGAGAAATTTTCAAATAGCTTCTGAATTTTGCTGAGCTGATGTTTTGTTTTCAAGACCTCCTTTGCTTCTCCCTCGCATAGCCCCTCGTTTCTTGCCTAATTTTTAGTATCTTTCCTTCCATCCCTGTAATGTTTCTCTCTGTTCCTACATAGAATTGTGGAAAATTTCTCAGTTACCTTTCTCCTCGCCTTCTTGGCTTACAAACATAGAGGAAATGGACTTTGCAGTCTAACTCTTCATTGACTTAATCCTTTGCTGTGTACAAATCTACAGATAAGAATTTCCCTCTCTTCTCCACCACCTTCCTGGTCCAGGCAGCTTCTTCTGTTTACTTCGGCTTCTGTCCATCAACCACACACTGGTCTCTCTTTTGAGTTGTAAGGGAATTATTTCTTTAACTATCATACCCATGAACAAGGTCATGAAGCTCCAGGGAGACCCTAAAAAGGGGTGACGCTGGAGCTGCAGGCTTTCTTTACCTGTTTCAGGCATGGAGAGACTCTGCCACAGTACGTAACATTGCGACTTTTAGTATCAATAATTATTGATTACCACTATGATTCCTGTGTACTCCATCTGGTGCGGTCTATGTGTATAGTCACCATTTATATCGGGAAAAGGTTATTTGCAATGAAGACGTCGCTGGTCTTGCAAAACTCTATCATGTGATCTCTGGCATCATTTCTGTTGCCAAGACCATATTTTCCAACTACTGATCCTTCTTCTTTGTTTCCAACTTTCACATTCCAATCACCAGTATTTATCAATGCATTCTGATGGCATGTTTGATTAATTTCAGACTGCAGAAGTTGGTGAAAATCTTCAATTTCTTCATCTTTGGCCTTAGTGGTCAGTGTGTAAATTTGAATAATAGTCCTATTAACCGGTCTTCCTTGTTGGCATATGGGTATTATCCTATAACTGACAGTGTTGTTCCTCAGGATAGATCTTGAAATTTTTTTTTTTTTTTTGACAATGAATGCAATGCCATTCCTCTTCAAATTATCATTCTAGGCATAGTAGACCATGTGATTGTCTAATTCAAAATGGCCAATACCGGTCCATTTCAGCTCACTAATGCTTAGGATATTGATGTTTATGCATTCCATTTCCTTTTTCTTGATTTCCAATTTTCTTAGATTCATACTTCGTACATTCTAGGTTATAATTGTTAATGGATGTTTGCATCTGTTTCTTCTCATTTTGAGTCATGCCACATCCTCAAATGAAGGTCCCAAAAGCTCGACTCCATCCACATCATTAAGGCTGACTCGACTTTGAAGAGGCAGCTCTTCGCCAATCATCTTTTAAGTGCCTTCCAACCTGAGGGGCTCATCTTCCAGCACTATATCAGACAATGTTCTGCAGCTATTCATAATGTTTTCACTGGCTAATTTTTTCAGAAGTAGATTGTCAGGTCCTTCTTCCTATTCTGTCTTAGTCTGGAAGCTCAAAACAAATTATGGATAACATTGTGAAGAATGAGAATTCTGGAACACTTAATTGTGCTCATGAGGAACCTGTACATAGATCAACAGGCAGTTATTTGAACAAGACGAGGGGGTACTTCATGGTTTAAAGTCAGAAAAAGTGTGCATCAGGGTTGTATCTTTCACCATATTTGTTGAATCTGATGCTGAGCAAATAATCAGAGAAGCTGGACTATATGAAGAAGAATACAGGATCAGGAATGAAAGAAGACTCATTAACAACCTGCATTATGCAGATGACACAACCTTGCTTGCTGAGAGTGAAGAGGACTTGAAGCACTTACTGATGAAGATCAAAGACCACAGCCTTTGGTATGAATTACACCTCAACATCAAGAAAACAAAAATCCTCACAACTGGACCAATAAGCAACATCAAGAAATGAAGAAAAGATTGAAGTTGTCAAGGATTTCATTTTCTTGGATCCACAGTCAACACCCATGGAAGCAGCAGTCAAAAAATCAAATGACACATTGCATTGGGCAAATGTGCTGCAAAAGACCTCTTTAAACTGTTAAAAAGAAAAGATGTCACTTTGAGGACTAAGGTGTACCTGACTGAAGCCATGGTATTTTCAATTGCCTCATACACATGTGACAACTGGACAATGAATAAGGAGGACCAAAGAAGAATTGATACCTTTGAATTATGGCGTTGGAGAAGAATATTGAATATACCATGGACTTCCAGAAGAACAAACAAATCTGTCTTGGAAGAGGTACAGTCAGAATGCTCCTTAGAAGCAAGGATGGCGAGACTACATCTCACATACTTTGCATATGTTATCAGGAGGGACCAGTCCCTGGAGAAGGATATCATGCCTGGTAAAGTAGAGGGTCCTTGAAAAACAAGATGGATTGACGCAGTGGCTGCAACAGTGGGTTCAAGCATAACAATGATTGAGAGGTTGGTGCAGGACCAGGCAGTGTTTTGCTCTTTTGTACATAGGGTCCCTATGGGTCTGAAGTGACTCAACAGCACCTAACAACAACAGTATCAATAATTAATTGTACAGTGCAGTATAATATCATGGAAGGTAAAATATTGATATTTTATTTTACCTTTATATCACATCACTGTGAAACCTATTCACATATTTAGGATTACCTAGAGAGCAGAAAATCACCATATATATATATATATATTTATTGTGCTTTAAATGAGAGTTTACAATTCAAGTCAGTTTCTCACACAAAAATTTATGCACACATTGTTATGTGACCCTAGTTGCTCTCCCTATAATGTGACAGCACACTCCTCCTCTCCACCCTGTATTTCCTGTGTCCATTCAACCAACTCCTGTCCCCCTCTGCCTTCTTATCTTGCCTCCGGACAGGAGCTGCCCACTTAGTTTCACGTATCTACCTGAGCTAAGAAGCACACTCCTCACCAGGATCATTTGGTTTTAGTTTTGGGCTAACAGAGAGTATGGGGACCATGTCTTCTGGGGTCCCTCCAGTCTCAGTCAGACCATTAAGTCTGCTCTTATTACTAGAATTCGAGTTCTGCACCCCACTTTTCTCCTGCTCCATCAGGGACTCTCTGCTGTGTTTCCTGTCAGGGCGGTCATTGGTGGTAGCACCATCTATTTCTTCTGGTCTCAGGCTGATGGAGTCTCTGGTTTATGTGGCCCTTTCTGTTTCTTGGGCTCATATTTTCCTTGTGTCTTTGGTGTTCTTCATTTTACTATGTTCCAAGTGGGTTGGGACCAATTGGTGCATCTTAGATGGCTGCTTGCATTCACCAAAGTGGATGCAGAACATTTTCTTAATAAACTTTGTTACGCCAGTTGACCTAGATGTCTCCTGAAACCATGGTCCCCAAACCCCTGCCCCTGTTACTCTGCCCCTCAAAGTGTTTGGTTGTATTCAGGAAGCTTCTTAGCTTTTGGTTTAGTCCAGTTGTGCTGACTTCCCCTATATTATGTGTTGTCCTTCCCTTCACCTAAAATAATTCTTGTCTACCACCATCTAGTTAGTGAATACCCATCTCCCTCCCTCCCCACTCTTGCAACCATCAAAGAATGTTTTCTTCTGCATTTAAACCTTTTCTTGAGTTCTTATAATAGTGGTCTCATATAATATTTATCCTTTTGCGACTGACTAATTTCACTCAGCATAATGCCTTCCAGATTTATCCATCTTATGAGATGTTTCCTGGATTCGTCATTGTTCTTTATCATTGAGTAGTATTCCATTGTGTGAATACACCGTAATTTGTTTATCTATTCATTCGTTGGTGGGCACCTAGGTTGTTTCTATCTTATTGCTATTGTCAACAGTGCTGCAGTGAACATGGGTGTGCATATATCTGTTCGAGAAAATTACCATATTTTGTTTCAGATCAATCAGAATTAAAGAAGTAAACTTTGCTGATCATAGGACCAGGGGAGAGTTTTGTCAAGCAAGGGTAAAATGTTGAGTTTGCACATATATGGAAGAGAAATAACCACCAGTTTTCTTTAGAAAGAAAGAACCAAGTTTCTATAGGTGAGATTTCACATATTTTGCCAATTATGTATATAGACTTAAATGTTGTATACATAAAGAATCCCTGGCCAGATACATAAGAAACTAGTAATTATAGTCCAATGGAGGAAAATTGGGAGCTACATAGATAGAGAAGGACATGGGGGGATAAATGGCTTTTACATTACACCATTTTATGTTTTTACTTTGGAGCCATATGTTTCCTCTTTACTTAGAAGAGACAAAGAGAGGATAGTTTGGTACTAACACTCCCTTTAATCTGTATTCCAGTAAGAACATGTCCGTGTCTTTATCTGGTTCGCAGGGGAAGGTCCTCAAATTCTAAGAACTACAGAATTAGTTTGTATTGTTAAATGCTGCCTGTTCACTGGTTGTGAGGGTGCAGAGGGGAGATGCTTCACAGCAAGAAAGCAAATGCATAACTCATCTGTCTTGAAATCTCCCAACTATTTATTCATTGTCTGAATTAACTTTTTAGACAAATAAAATTAAAATGTTTTGTTTAGCAAATAAGTCGTGCACAGCTAACAAAAAGTAAACATGCTAAATGATTATAGTGAAGGTAGAGCTTGCACATATAAACTGTGGGACCATTGTAATGCATATTAAGAAATGCATTGAAAAAAGCAGTGTACAAAAAAGACAACTTTATTTAGAGTTAAATAAAAATTACAAAGGTGCTGAGCAGATTAATGGTTGCTAACAATGTCATTCAAAAAACACCTGTAGGTTTCAATAAAGCCCATTGCATATTTCTGCATGCCTAATCTGTGAAGAAATGGTGTGAAGTTATAGGGTAAGTAATGGTAAGGAGTTAATCATGCCAGGTTAATTTTATACCTCAAAAATACAATTTTCTCATACTTAACATTATCTTATTTTTGATGCTGGAATGAGCTACTTCTCAGTAAAAAATAACAGTCAAGAATGGCATGAGATAGGACATGTAACAATCTTACCATTCACACACGACTTCGATTGCTCAGGCAGTTGAAAAATATGTACTTTAGTGTGGGAGCAGGTGTCCTCTGTACATGGGGTGGAGTAGATACTGGCTTTACAATAACTTTTCTAACAATAGAATGAAAGGATAAGACCACGTAAGGTCTCTACTTTTTGTATAATAAGAATAAATGCCAGGAAAAAAATTCTCCCAGCCTAAATATCAGGTAGGTGGATAGAGATGAATGAATGGTGCAGAGTTCCAGGTAGCCATGTACTTAATGACAAGACTAGAGGTATTCAAAAAATGCCGTGTGTTCCACTTTAATTTTTCCAGAATCACTCAACCCTTGGGAATTACTCACAGCTGTGCCCTGTGTATTCTCTGCGGGTCTAGCACAGCAGTAGGCAGCCCTGTGGCAACGGGAGATGAGAGAAGGATGGCACGGAGGCTACTGGAATGCAGTCTCAGTGACAAGCTGTGTGGTAAGTACAGATACTACAAATGTCTATCCTATGATCTTAAGATTATAGAGACTAGACTACTGTCTTGATAGATTCTAGAAGGAGGATTATTTGATTTTCTTGTAGAAATTTAGTAGTAATAGAGGAATGGGATCTAGAGGCCATTGTCTTTGAAGAGGGGAGCAAGTGACCATCTGAGTTTCAGATGCTACATCTTCTATCTCAGTAGGGCAAATTACAGAGGGCACACGTAATGGGCTAAGAAACAGGGACAATATAAAGTTGCTCCCAATAATGGTTCCATTGAATGGAAGTAGAGGGGAAGAGGAGTAGGGTCAGTTATGTGAACATCAGGTCAGGCTTCTTCATGCTCTTCTCTTCTTGTTTACCTAGTTGTCCAGCAGAAGCAGTATGAGGTTATCATCGTCCCCACCCTCCTGGTTGGGGCCTTCCTCATCCTTCTCGGGGTCATCCTGTGGCTTTTTATCAGAGAACAAAGATCCCAACAACAGACTTCTGGACTCCACGGTAAAGCTCCAAGGTTGGGGCTGGACAGGAGCACAGTTTCCTGCAATGGTTTCCTTGTTCTTCCTCAAATATACCAAGTATATCACTCCTTTCTCAGTGCCTTTGTACTTCTTGTTCCCTTTGTGCACAATGCTCTTCCGGATACCAGGATGAATGTCAGCTTATCAGAGTGGCCTACCATGACCTTCAAATATAAAATAGCATCATTGACACTATTTATTCCCCTGATCCTGTTTTATTTTCCTCCATAACACTCGTTGCCTAATATATTATGATCTGCTTCCTCTCTCCTACTACTAGAAAGTAATCTTCATGAGAGTCTGGATTTTGCCTATTCCCCCTACTAGAGCAGTGCTTGGCATGTGTTAGGTGATATTTGCTGAACAAGTGAATGAATGAATGTGGATTTAATAATAAGAATGAACCTCTCTTTCCGTACTGAAGAAAAATCCATTCTGGCCCAAAAGGGAGAAAGTACCAAAAGACATTGTTGACCATGGCCTGGGAAATATAGAAGAGTTTGGCTTTTGGGACAACGTAAAGAAGCAAGAACAACCATAGTTTAGACTTGACTAGCTATTCATGACTCTCCTCCACCTTTGGAAGCCATTTGGCTGACTTAAATGATAGTACTTACTGGCAGTTATACCATCTTTAGGTATCTATGGTTTGTGTATCTATTCAGGAACTTTCTTAAATGTCTCCATACTATACTCATGGGGAATATGAAATGGTAATCCTGAAGAAAACAGAAAGATAATGTCATTACCAATTTCCAGGGGTCCATCTTGTGTTGCCCTGAAGTAATGGAGTTTTTACAAGGTTGGTATTGATGCTGGTACATAGAGAGACATGGAAAGATATTCCCATATTGGCCAGAGAGGAAATTGCTGAAGGAACGTCCTTGCCAGGTTGTTCCAGACTCTGCTTTTCTAAAGTTCTAAGGACAGAGAGAAACTGGTTGGTATCATCTCTTTGTTCTAGGCATTAGCCCCATGCCTTCAACTAGGGACCCCAGCTGTGAAGCAGCAGGATTTGGAGGAAATGTGTTTGGGCAACTTGAGACCTCAGTGGAAAGCCTTCTACGAGCCACCACACCTGCCTTGGCTAAGTTGCAGGTGCCCCGGGAGCATCTCTCTGAAGTTCTGGAGCAGATCCACAATGGTAGTTATGGAGCCATCTATCGAGCCAAGATGCACACTGGGGACCCTGCGAAATCCAAGAGTGTTGTAATCAAGGCTCTAAGAGGTAAAATGACAAGAGCTAGACTTCCCTTCCCCTTTTTACTTTTCAACTCTGAGCCTCTATCGGTTAATGCTAACAGGCTTTGTAAATATTAAGATGTTAATCAACAGATAGTTATAATCACAATTACATACAGAAGAAGGGAATAGAGAAACTTGAGACAGAAATGTCCTTCTTGGGCTCTCTTCCCTTAGCTCATCCTTGCATATTATTTTTCTCCATAATATTCATCATCTGATGTATTATTGTCTGCTTCCTCTCCCCTACTACTAGAAAGTAATCTTTGTGAAAATATGGACTTTGCCTAGTCTTAATGCCTAGAAGTGTACTTAAGACTTTCGCTGCTAACCGAAAGGTTGGCAGTTCATATTCCTTAGATACTCCTTGGAAACCCTGTGGGGCAGTTCTACTCTGTCCTATAGGGTCACTATGAGTAGGACCTACTCGATGTCCTATTTGGTCACTCTCAGTAGGAATCCATTCCACTAGAACAGTGCCTGGCATAAAATAGGTGATATTTGTCTTTAGAACTGAGTTCTCCATATTGGATATTACTTGGACTAGGATTCTGAGGTTATTTATTTTTCTTCACTGTTTAATACATTTCCCTGATACTGTATTTAATTCTTGCTGATTCTCATGATATGCATCAGTAATAGTGGATACATAAAAAAAGAACAAGGATAAGGATAAACAAGGATACTAATCAAAAGGCCTAGACAGTGATATTATTTTAATGTCAACATAACACTTCTCTACTTAGGCAGATAAAGTCTATCCAGTTCTAAGATGTATGATTCTATGGTACCTTTGACAAAGGATCAGTGACACTTGAGATATCACCTTCTTCTAACTGGTGCCCTTTCTATTAACTCTTTTGTCTACACTATTCCCTTGTGGAGCCTTGAGAATTCCCATCTTAGGTTGCTTCTTGCTCCATGTCTCTCATTTATTGGTAGTGCTCTAACTGCTCACCGCCCCTGGCTCTCCTTTCCTCCACAGAACCAGCTAGACTCCAGGAGATACAGGATTTCTTAGGGCGAATCAAATTCTATCAGTACCTGGGGAAGCACAAGAACCTGGTACAGCTGGAAGGCTGCTGCACGGAAAGGCTGCCGCTCTACATGGTGTTGGAATATGTGGCCCAGGGGGACCTGCTCAGCTTTCTCTGGACCTGTCGCCGGGTGAGCGGTAGAGCAGCGGTGTTAGGAGGGAAATGCTTGACTTGGCTGATTAGCTGTTAACATGTCCATTAGCCTGGCAAATGATAAAATTTAGAGACTTTATTAGCATTAACAGAAAGAATGTGAGCAGCAGTGTCCAATATAACTTTTGGGATAATAGAAATGTTCTATATCTGCTCTATCCAATATGGTAGCCACTAGCCACATGTGGCTATTGACCACATGAAATATGGCTAGCTTGGCTGAGAAGCTGGATTTTAAATTTCATTTAATTTTAAATGATCTAAGTTTAAATAGCCATTTGTTGCTAATGGCTACTGTATTGAGCAGCCCAGGTTTGCAGCATGGACTTTTGACTCCCTCTACTAACTGGGTGACTTTGGCTGGACACCTCTCTGAGCTTAAGTTTTCTGAATCTGTGTAAAAATAGAAATAAGAAGTTATTAAAAATAAGAGAAATTATGTATGTAAAAACATAGTAGTGATTAGTATATAATAAGAGCTCATAAAATTGTAGCTACTGTAACACAACAGTGTAACTGTTGCTAATAATGACTGTAATTTCATTGTTGTAGTTATTGTTAGTATGTCTTCCTCTCTGTAACATAATCCCTAGTATACCAGGGCTGATTCAGCATGTAAGTTTTTCTACTTCAAAGTCATATTTATAAAAATTAAAACGTACAGAAATTTTCAGACTCAAATGCAAGTCCTTTTCCTTATAATTTCCCTAGTTCTCTATACATTCCTCTTTCTGAAGTGCTACCTGTTTTCCTAGTTAGCTTCTCAATTGCTTACTGGCCAGTTTAATATTAATTAAGCCTCCTCAACTTGTGATCATTGTTCTACTGAATATGCATGAAAAAGGGGCCCTGTTAATATTTTCCCTCCAGTGATGTAAATAGGAGAGCATGCAAGTCTCTAGGCATTTTAAACCTTTTCAAGAGGTTATTCATCTGTAACTGTTCCATGTGCCAGACACACTAGCTTCTTTCATTTTATCTTTCAGATAAAATCTGAAAATGACCTTTCAGATCATCTTCATGAGCTCTTCCCTTTACACCAAACTTCTCTGCCTTTTCTTCTTTGCATAGTTAGTGCCTACTTACCCTTCAGAACTCATCAAAAGCTTTCTCCGTTTTTCCTAACCAAATAAGCTCTCCTCCCCCATCATCATATGCTATCTTATTACTCTTATATGCCCCTTCATGACACCATATATTTATGTATAATTATTTGATTCTGATTCACACGTGTCTGCCACACTGTAAGTTCCAGAAGGCAGCAGCCATGTTTATTTTGCTCACTCTCGTACTCCAGCTTCTAAGGTACTGGCATAGGCATTCAATAAAGACATGTTGAGTTAATGTGCTGATCTCTCTCTCTGTCAGACACACAAACACACACACATACACAAGAAAAAATTACTGCTTTATCAAGTGGTTAGTCTTATATATACTTGTCTTTCTTACCTACTCTTCTATTCTTCCCTTATTCTGCTATTTGTCCACATTCTTTATAGTTTTTCCAGTTCAATGAATCATTGTGCTTTCCATATCTGACATGGTCTCTCTGAACCTTAGACACCTGTTTTTACGTTCTTGTTTTTAAATTTGTGTTTCAGAGTATCTCTGTCTTTATTCATTTGTTTTTTGAAAATTTCTGTTAAAGTCACTTTGATATGTGTGTGTGTGTGTGTTTTTTTTCCTGTCTCTTTAGGATGTGATGACCATGGATGGTCTTCTCTACGATCTCACAGAAAAACAAGTATATCACATTGGGAAGCAAGTCCTTTTGGCTCTGGTAAAGCTGGGAAAAAAAAACAGTAAATAGTGGGGATTTTCTTGAAAGCCATATTTTCCATATTTGTATTCTCAAATGCAGAAGATAGTATAAAGAAAACTAAATAGAAGTTAGCAGGCAGAAACTCAAGCACTGATAAATTGTTTTTAGTCGTTTCTTTATGAAATCATTTAGATAATGTACATGGTTGATAATTCCAAGCAGAAAGTAGTCAATGTGGGGTATTTAGAAGGAACAGTAAGGGTTTTAAAAATTTTCTGAGTCTTAAGGTCAAAAACCAGTGCCAAGAGCTATATGTCCATTTACTTGATACCCCTACTTTCCCACTACGTTAATACAAATAGATGTAGAGGGGGCAAATAGGGAAGGCGTTTGGGCCAAGATATGGAAGAGAAACTGAATGGATGAAAGGCTTCAGAAATAGAAGGAAGTATACAATTTTATACATGAAAGAAACAAGAAAAACTAGTTCAGAGCATGTTTGGTTGGAGACTTGCAGACTTGCTTCGATACTGAATGTGATAGGAAATACATATCCTTAAAAAAAGAATAACAAGTTCAAGGGAAAGAATGAGAAGGGGCAAAAGTCTGGTTATTCCTTTATTTTAAATTAAAGCAAAGAAGAGAAAACTCAGAGTTTAAGAGGAAAAAGAAAAATACCTTTACCAGAATTATTCATGAAACTCAGATGACTAGTTCTATATAATTATTTAGGTAATTATTTTTTAAAATCAGCATTTTTTCTATAGAAAACCAGGCCTCTGTGAGGCTGCTACTTTAGGTGTGTGCTAGATCTTGCTATCTTGAGGTGTCAAATATACCAAGAATCTAAATGGAATCAGGAAACACTTAGGAAAACAAAAAATAAAGAGGTAGCGAGGTGAACAAACAACAGTTATTTTAGCTGAAGTTCCCATGGGGCAAGGAAGGGAGCAGATCACATAAATGAATATTCTCTATGGTGTCTGGAGGGCCTAGCTGGTGTGTTCCCTTTTTAAAATTAGGGTGTCAGGATACAGCCTACCTTGTATTCTGCACGGTATTGCAGAGATGCCCTAAAGGGATACACTGATCACATTTATAATCATCAATCAGGGCCCTAGGCTACCCGCTACAAGGTAACAACATACTATGTTTCTTACTTTGTAACAACCTTGGAGTTAGTACATTCTTTAATTCTTTAAAGTTTAATCAACAGAGAAGTAAAATTGCTAGTGACTGTTTCCTCCTTCAACACCAACGATTGGAAAGTATTATCACCTTTACCTTAAAACAAACCAGCCAGAAACTTGTTTAGTAATCATAGACCTCGGTCTGTAACTTTTTAATCATGTATAGTTTTCAACTTCTCCATATGCCTTGAAAAGATTAATGCTGGGGAAAGGACACCAGTAAATCAGTGTCATCCAGGTGCAGTTGTTCAAAAATGCTTTGTTGGCCGCATAAAGAATCATTTTGGGTAATTTAAAAAATATGTATATAGATTACCTGATTCCTTGTCCTATATTTTGGTTTAGTAAATCTGGGGTAAAAATCTTACGTTTTTAAAAAGCTGTCAGGTGATTCTGATTTGCAGCCTGATTTGAGAATTACTAGCAGAGATTATAGTGGGTGAATAGTACTTCCTGTGAATTAGAATACCTGGTTCTGGTCACTACCACTTAATAACTGTGTGATCTTGTGCAATCATTCAGATTTCTCTAAAAGATTCTTTCCTAATCACCTCATGTAGTTATTTTAGGGACAAAATAAGTTGCTATAAAACTCTGTGTAAGTTCATTATTATGACACTCAGTTTTGCTGTTTATCTATTACTTCATTTTTTGGACTACTGGAAGAAACTTGGGACCTATTCTCTTTTCCAGTGTCTAGGTGGGTCCACTCTAACTGAGAGGAATGTGAAATCACACAAGGGTCAGTGCTTGACAGAGTGGGTGATTATACTTCCAAACCCAATATTAACGTCATTGGAGTTACTTACTCAGTTGGTAATCCTGAACACAATGCAAAAATCTCTGATTCATTTGTGTGAATGATTTGGAACGGATATGCCATTAAGGAGACTTGTTCAGAGTAAAAGTGCCCTTAACTTTTTTCAGGATTTCTAGAACTGGCTTTCCTTGCTTTGGACCCAAGCCATGACCTCAAACAGCTGATCTATCATTGATCTTATCTTGACAGGAATTTCTCCAGGATAAACGACTATTCCATGGGGATGTGGCAGCCAGGAATATTCTGATCCAGTGTGATCTGACTGCCAAGCTCTGTGGACTGGGCCTGGCTTATGAAGTCCATGCCCAAGGGGCCATCTCCTCTACTCAAACCATACCTCTCAAGTGGCTTGCCCCAGAACGGCTTCTCCTGAGACCTGCTGGTATTAGAGGAGATATGTACGATTTGTTCCTGCCCTTTGGATTTCATTCCTCATCACCCGGGTGTCCTCCGGTTGATAAACATGATTGGGTTTATTGCCAGTTATACTTACAAATGAAATCTTTACATAGAAGTCAGACATACTCTGAAGCACAGCTATTATGTGACAGAATTTATATTCAGTACTTGGCTACGATTTTTTTTAGTGCCTTTCCGAGCATTCCTTCTGTGTTAGATTAACAGCCTTCCATAGGTGTCTTAGTTTTTAGTGCTGCTGTAACAGAACTACCACAAGTAAGTGACTTTAAAGAACAGAAATTAATTTTTTCACAATTTAAGAGGCTGGAAGTCCAAATTTAGAGCACTGGCTATAGGGGAAGTCTCTCTCTTTGTCGGTTCTGGGGAACATCCCTGTCTCAGCTTCTGTAGCCCTGGCATTCCTTGGTTCTTTGGCCGTCGTCACATGGCATCTGTCTTACCTCTGTTTCTGCTTGCTTGTCTGTGGCTATGCTGCTTCTTACAACTCAGAAGTGATAAGGTTTAGAACCCAGTTTACACTGGTATGACCTAATTAACATAACAAGGAAAATCCTGTTCCCAAACAGAATTACATCCCCAGGTATATGGGTTAGGATTTCAGCACATTTTTTGTGTGTGGGGGAGGGGGAAGAGAGGGAGGACACAATTCAATCCATAACAATAGGAAAGAAAAGAAAATATCAGTCATACCAATATGTGAAAATTTAATCCAGTAGAGGTCTTCTTATTTGAAGGAGGTGGATCTACTTAATCAAAAGGCCAGTTAAACCAGAAATTATTAAAAGAAAAATAAATATACACACCTTAAATATTTTGTTTTTACTTAGAATACACAGATGTGCATTTAGCAATCTTTTGAAAGAAGGCCAAGGCCTTTTCTATGAGTACAGGTCTGCGAAACAGTTATAGGTTGTATTTCTTGTGTAAATAGCATCCATAATGAATTACTTTTAAATTCTAGTTTGGGATGATTCTAAATAGAGTGAGAAACTTGAAAACAACTGTGAAGCTATTTGACTGCAGACTTTTATTGTTATTTTTCCCAATTTTCTGTAGTTGCCTCACCCATAGTTAATTTGACAGCCCTTTTTTTTAAGCAGTTTTTTTTTTTTTTTTATTGTATTTTAGGTGACGGTCTACAGAACAAACTAGTTTCTCATTAAACAGTACACATACTATTTTATGGCATTGGTTAACAACCCCATGACATGTCAACACTCTTCCTTCTCAACCTTGGGTTCCCTCTTACTAGCTTTCATGTCCCCTTCTGCCTTCTAGTCCTTACCCCTGGGCTGGTGTGCTCCTTTAGTCTAATTTTGTTTTATGAGCCTGTCCAATCTTTGGCTGAAGGGTGAACCTCAGGAGTGACTTCATTACTGAGCTGAAAGTGTGTCCGGGGGCCACACTGTCAGAGTTTCTCCAGTCTCTGTCAGGCCAGCAAGTCTGGTCTTTCTTTTTGAGTTAGAATTTTGTTCTCATTTTCCTCCAGCTCTGTCCTGGACACTCTATTGTGATCCCTGTCAGAGCAGTTAGTGGGGGTAGCCAAGCACCATCTAGTTGTACTTAACTCAGTCTGGTGGAGGCCATGGTAGATGTGGTCCATTCGTCCTTTGGACTAATCTTTCCCTTGTATCTTTAGTTTTTCTTCATTTTCCTTGCTCCCAAAGGAATGAGACCACTGGAGTGTCCTAGATGGCCACTCACAGGCTTTTAAGACCCCAGACACTTCTCATCGAAGTAGAATGTAGAATATTTTCTTTATAAACTATGTTATTAGCAGGATATTTTTACAGAATATTTTTTAAACATTCAACTTAGTTTTCAGAAAAATTTAGTAGGGTGGAATGGAAAGGCTGAAAAAGATGCAGAGGGGAATTTCTTTACGCTTGAGTGAATGTGTTTTTATGTGTGCACACACACAATTTAGCAAATAATAGTTAACATCTATTCATGTGAGATATGACAGAAAGGAGACGTAGATCCTGTCCTCAGAGAGAGTATAAAAAAAAATACTCTAAGGGAATTGGACAGACATGCTTTCTAATGGGGTAATTACTTTGCTTATTTTATCAAACACCCATCCTCAGCTCTCCGTTGCTTCTTTATGGAGTTCTTGCTGAAGGTTTCTGATAGTTAAATGAGCTCTCTTTAAGAAAAGCAAAAGTTCATTTATTTATTTATTTTTTAAGCAAATTGTTTTGTTTCTTTCACAGCTGGTCCTTTGGGATCCTCCTCTATGAAATGGTGACTTTAGGTAAGGATGATCCTCAAAGTAGTATGTCCAAAACCAAAACCCATTGCCATAGAGTTCATTCCCATTCATTTTGACCCCATAGGGCCAACTAAACTGCCCCACAGGGTTTTCTAGGCTGTAAATCTTTTACAGAAGCAGACTGTCACAGCTTTCTCCTATAGAGCGGCTGGTGGGTTCAAACTGCCAACATTTTGGTTGGTAGTCAAGTGCCTAACCACTGTGCCAAGAAGGCTCCAAAGTAGTGTGTACCTGTATGCAAATATGCAGGTACATTTATTTGTTTTTTTTTGGCGTATGCTTTGGGAAGGGCTTTCAGTACAAGCTCTGAAGTTTGAACTGGGCTGACGTCAAATCCGAGCCTGATTCCTGAGATAAGTCTTAAAAAGTGATGATTGCCTTCCTAACCTGTTCGCACCCTCTGTCTCTTCCCTTTTCTTTTTTTCTTTTCTGCATTCTTTCCCCCCAAACTTTGAAGGGATTCTTTTGAATCCAAAAGATAAACCCCGGAGTGATCTTGCACTGATAGGATGTTCAGGCTTGGTACATAAAAGTGTTGTTTTCAGACTAAATAATCCATTTGACTGAGAAACGCCAGTGCCTTCCCACATTTGGGGTGTGGAAGGCAGGCCTTCCTTCTCCCTTTGCCTTATTTTGTTATTTTCCCAAAGGCTCAGAATTCCCCTGACTTATCATTCTTCCCTCCCCTTTGGACATCTTTTTTGGAAATTCTTTAACCCATATCCTTGTTTGATCACCAGGTAGCATCCACATTTTATCTATATTTCCCACGTCTGTATCTTTTGTAGGCAATTCCCCAGGGGGGATGGAGAGTAGTGTTAAGTTATAGTTCATATTCTGAAGGACCCTAAAGTTCTCTTGATACTCTCATTCTTTCCATACTGGCAGGGGCTCCACCATATCCTGAAGTGCCTCCTACCAGCATCCTACAGTACCTCCAAAGAAGGAACATCATGAAGAGACCCAGTAGCTGCACACACACCATGTAAGTGACTTTTAAAGGCCTGCTCTTCTCTCAGAGCAAGTCCTTTTTACTCCCCCATCAATCATGCCCTTTTAAAGTGGCCCAGGTGACCCCAGGCTGCCCTTTCCATGCTCATGCACAGCGATGCAGTAAATACATTTGCTTTCAAATCGTATAAAACCTGTTGCCGTCAAGCCAATCCTGACCCATAGCAACCCTATAGAACAGAGTAGAACTGCCCCATAGGGTTTCCAAGGAGCTCCTGATGGATTTCATCTGCAGACCTTTTCATTAACAGCTGTCGCTCCTAACCGCTATGCCACCAGGGTTTCTGTCAAATCATACGTGTATGTATAAAATACACACACACGTACAATGTTGAGACAACCACTGAAAGTGTATTAGGAATCTAAGTCTAATAAAGCTTAGCTCTTCAGGAAGCTTCTAAAATAGGTACTCCGTGCAGGTACAGTAGTGTTTTATTTATCTAAATATTGGTTTTCCGGCAGCTTCAGTTATAAAGTAGCTGTCATAAAATCCATCGCACTAGAGTTACTCATTCAGAGTGTATTGGCTTTTATTTAATATTTAATTTTTAAAATTACTGACAATCTGTTTTCCCATCCCTCAATATGTTCAAAGCAAACCAGAAGGGACTAAGAAGACTTTAGAAGGCAGGAGAGGGAGAGTACAATATTGTCAGCAGGAAGGGACACTTGGTGAATCAGAAGGGTGAGCCAGAAAACAGAAAAATTAAAAATTACAGGCAGAATGCTATTGCCAGTAAAAGACACACGCACAAAAAGATTGTTCTAGAATTCAAGAAAAGTTTAATCATGTATAAGAAGGCAGGAGAGAATATAATGTATTAATGAACGTTTCTATTAGAATTGTTGGTATTTTGTAAATTGTTTAGCGATGAAGTGGTATATTTTCAGTATTTGGTTTTCCCGATAATAAGTAGTTACTATGTTAAGCAGATGATAACTGGTAGATATCATAACTACATATATATAAACATACACACAAATACGTAAATGGCAATGCTAGCTGAGTATATTAGAATGAAATCGCTGATGAATATTTATTTCAGGCATGTTATTGTTGTGTGCTGTTGAGTCGATTCCGACTTGTAGCAACCCTAAAAGACAGAGTAAACTGTCCTATAGAGTTTCCAAGGCTGTCATCTTGACAGAAGCAGATTGCCATATCTTTCTCTTGTGGAGCTACTGGTGGGTTCAAACTGCTGACCTTTCAGTTAGCAGCTGAGTTCTTAACTATTGCACCACTAGGGTTCATATTTCAGATTTACCATGTGTAAAAGGCTGTCCTTGATACTGGAGAGAGCCACATAACTGATAAGGCACCTGATGTTGAACTACATAACAGTTCAATGAAGACATACCTGAAACAATATAAAAATGAACATAAAATGTGAAGTAATATAGCAGACTGGTTGAAAGCTCAATTTCCCGTTCTAGAGTCAAAAAGACATGAATTCAGTCCTGGCCCTACTAGTTGCTCTCTGTTTGGTCTTGGACAAATTATTTATCTTTTCTGTACATTGTTTATCTTCAAGTGGGGATGATAATAATCCTAGCACAAAGTATTATGAGACTAAAATGGAATAATGCATTTTAAGTCCCAGTACTGTATCTTACCTATAATAATTTCTTGGTAAATGTTGGCAGTATTATTAAAGTAGCATCATTTACAAAGTCTCGTTGGAACAGCATTTATGAGTGTGGGAAAGGAATTAGACCAAGATTTGTGTCATGGATTGAATTGGGTCCCCCAAAATGTATGTCAGCTTGGGTAAGCCATGATTCCCAGTATTGCATGCTTGTCCATCATTTTGTGATCTGATGTAATTATCCTATGTGTTGTAAACCCTAACCTCTCTGATGTTAATGGGATCCCTGGCGGTGCAATGGTTAAGAGCTACGGCTGCTGAACCAAAGGTCTCCAGTTCAAATCCATCAGTTGCTCCTTGGAAACCCTGTGAGGTGGTTCTACTCTGTCTTATAGGGTCACTATGAGTTGGAATTGACTCAATAGCAACAGGTTTTATGATGTTAATGAGGCAGGGTTATTGGTGGTTAGGTTAATGAAGCAGGACTCAATCTACAGCATTACATTGTATCTTGAGTCAGTATCTCTTGAGATATAAAAGAAAGAATCGATCAGAGGGGGAGGGACTTCATACTACCATGAAAGAAGAGCCAGAAACAGAGCACGTCCTTTGGATCCAGGGTATCTGCACTGAGAAGCTCCTAGACCAGGAGAAGATTGATGACAAAGAACCTTCCCCAGAACCAACACAGAGAGAAAGCCTTCCCCCGGAGCTGGCACCCTGAATTCAGACTTCTAGCCAACTAGCCTGTGAGAGAGTAAATTTGTTCATTAAAGCCATCCACTTGTGGTAATTCTATTATAGCAGCACTAGATAACTAAGACTGTAAGAAAAGATTTCACAAAGGAATTGAGATTTAAACCAGTTCTACAGGAAATGATGACCATGGAGATGGTAGTCAAGAAATTGGGTGTGGCGTGAGCAGAGGCAGAGTTAGGCATTAGTAACCACATCTAGGGCATAGCAAAACATCGATTTGGCTGAAGTTCAGTGGTTCAGTTAGTCAGGGCCTATGCAGTTTGTGCCCAACTGCTAATCTATAAGTTAGTGGTTTGAGCCCACCCAGCAGTACCACAGAAGAAAGGCCTGGTGATTTGCTTCTATTAAGGTTACAGCCAAGAAAACCCTATGGAGCAGTTCTCCTCTGTAACACATGGGGTCACCTTGAGTCAGAATCAACTCAAGGACAACTAACAACAACAGCAGGGAATCCTGGGTAGTGCAGTTAACACACTTGCCTGTTAATCAAAAAGTTCGAGTCCATGCAGAGGTGCCTTGGAGGAAAGGCCTGGTGATCTACTTTTGAAAAAATCAGCCATTTAAAACCCTGTAGAGCACAGTTCTACTCTGATATGCATAGGGTCACCATGAGTTAGAACTGACTCAACAGTAACTCTTTTGTTTTTCTTTTTTTCTTTAATGAGGTAGAGAAGCTATGGGCCAGGATGTGGACATCATATTGTAAGCAGTAGGAAATCACAGTAGTTTTTGAGCAGGCGTGGGACATGATGAAAAGTGTTTGCAACCAGACTGCATTATAAATTCTCTATAGACTGGACTGAAGAAAAGATAGATTAATTATGTTAAGTACTTTTATCTTGATTAAGATGATTTTCTGGAGAAGTTAGATTTTAAGCTAAATTATAAAGAAGGGGAAATGACCTAGATTCGTGGAAGGAAGCATCTGATTACATTATCTGAAATTAGTATGACTTACATTATTCCATGACTTCTTATTTTCTTGGCTGTGTTGTAGCTTTTACTAATAGGAAGGTTATAGTACTGATCTGGAGTTCTGCAATTTAATAATGGCTAAAGAAAAGAACATTTAACTTCTGAAAGAGTGATTGACTGTAGAGTGGAAGTCATACTGGTCCTAGTTAGAAAAATCTTGAGTCATTCCTGTTAGAAGGCCTGGTTGATATGACAAGGAGCTCTGGTGGTGCAGTGGTTAAAGTGCTCGCCTGCTAACTGAGAGGCTGGTGGTTTGAACCTGCCAGCCTCTCCTTGGGAGAAAGGTGTGGTAATCTGCCTCCATAAGGATTACAGCCTGAAACCCTATGGGAAAGTTCTACTCTGTCACACAGGATTGTGATGAGTCGACTCGATGGCAATGGGTTTTGGGGTTTGGGTGTTAATAAAGTTAAGAGACTTGATATTAAGAAAATGAAAATTAGAATTATTAGTATATGAGAGACAGAGCAAAGAGAAGTAGATGAAACAATTGGACTTGCAGGCTTTTTTGTTAAGGTTTATTGGGAGAGGAGACGTGTTGCTCATACATTTGCCTTGCCAAGGAAGTCAGTTTCTCTGGTTTCCCTTTCAGGTATAACCTTATGAAGTCCTGCTGGCGCTGGAGTGAAGACAGCCGCCCCTCACCTAGAGATCTACGCTTGCGCCTAGAAGCTGCTGCTCGAACTGCAAATGACAAGGCTGTGTTGCAAGTACCAGAGTTAGTGGTGCCTGAACTGTACGCAGATGTGGCCGGCATCAGCGTGGACAGCCTCCACTACAACTACACCATCCTTTGAGGACCCTCCAGGCAAGAAACATTTACGTCTGATCATATCCTCTCGGAACCAATTCCTCCAAGAACTGATAATGGACTTTCTAGGGGAGCGTGAAGGGAGAGATGGGACAAGGTCTTCCCCTACAAATTCCTCTAGAAACCTGAAATGATGTTGGCTCAGGCTCAACACACCATATCCTTGAGGCTGAGAAATATTTTTAATCTCATTTCTGCTGTCCCAATTCTCAAGACTCCATTAAAGACCCAAAATAGAAGTGGTGATAGAGGAGGTTTTGGAAATCTGCAATGTTGTTGGGGCATGACACAAATAAGCTGGTTTTCTCCCACCCCAGACTAGTGTCCTCCTGAAACATGCTTTTATCTAGACTATTATGAAGTCTAGAGCAATTAGAATCAAATGACACAATTGGAAGTCAATAAGGAGTTGAAGAGAAAGGAAATTAAAAGTTCTATCTGCTTGGGAGTATAGGTATGGACCAAGTCCATCCTTCAAAGAGACAATGAAGGAAGGACATAAAATTCTCCACTCCTGGTCTCATCACATAGGATGGGAGGAGAACAATGGAGGAAAACTTTTGAGCTTCCCCTTGAGCACAGGTGAAAGTAATCCCTTTCTTTCTGAGAAAGGTGAACTGTTGGTACTGCTTCTAACTGGAAGCTGGAGGAGTTGATTTATGAATAAGAACATTGGATATATATTGCTCATCAGGCTAGCTTCTTAGTCCCTGTAAGACTAAGGAGACTGAGCCTAGAAAGTCAAAGTTTAATCAGTAATGCAAATGCTTTGTGTGTGTTTGTTTAATAAACAGCAAACATGGAAACCAAGCAAGAAAGCTTTATCTCGAAAGGTTTTTCATAAGGGCTAGAGAAGGATGTAGTCTGAGAAAGAAGGGTTGTATCTTCTAATTTTGAGTCATCCATTTATGTGTTATGAAACTTATTTCATTAAACTAATATTTATTGAGTGACTATAGACTTTTCTGGCATACAGCTGCCTTAATCTCTACAATAGAGATGATAAAAGTAAATTAATAGAAGTTAATGCCACTGGAAGAATTCCAGAGACACTCTCCACTGTCAGAAAAGAGACTCTGCATGTGTAAAATGGATATATTACTTACCTCACAGGGTTGTTGTGAGGATAGAGAGTATTTATACAGCATCTGGCACATACGTGCTCAATAAATATAATTTTTCTTTCTTTGTCCCTTCCTGTTCCCGAACTTTTCATATATTTTTCATTTAAAATCTATTGGGTCTGAAAACCTCAGTCTGTCAGCTACATTGCAAGCCAGGACATTCCTGAAGATAATGGGATGGTACAAATACCACATGAACAAAATGATGATGTCATCCTTTTTATGTGAGCTTCTGGATGGTGATAGTAGTCTTCTACTCCTTCAAAGTATTGAAAATATTGTAGTAATGGCAATTCGGTTGATCTGTGCTTCTAAACAATACTCTGCGTAGCCTGGGAGTGACATCTAAGATGGCTATAGGAAAGATGCCTGGCAGTGGAAAATTTTGTAGAAGTTGGAATCCTGCTGGAGTCATGACGAGTCAGCTAACTGAATAATGACACTTGCAGCTGTGGGGGTACCACAAGGACTTAATGTCACAACGATTTAAAAGGTGGCAAGTGGCAGAAGGAAAAAGGAGGGAGAGTGGCATAGCACACGATAAAGTCCTGCGGAATCTCGTTGTTGGCTCTCAGCAGTTCATTTAAATCAAATTCACAGAGCATTTATTTATTCAAATATTCTTTTAAAAATGTATTAGTAGGGCCCACTGTACTGGACACTGTGATGGGTGTTGGATACAAGAAACAGAGCAGTTTTGATTATAGTTTAGAAGGTTAGAGATACATTATATATTTACTTGTATGGGTATTTGTTAATTAGCAGTTGTGGTAAGTGCTCTGAAAAAAGGGATAAATGAAGGGAGTATGAGATGGGGACCTTCCTGAAGAAGTGGCATGTAAAATGAAACCTTAGGGATGAGTAAGGAAGCCAGATAAAGAAAGGAGAACTGGGAGAAAGACTATATGTGTTAAAAACCTTTGGGCAAGAAAAAGCACAGTTGTTTGAGGAACTGCAAAGAGGTAAGTGTGAGTTCATGGGCAGGCGGCACAAGATACAATGGGGCACTGCTCTTTCATACTGTCCGTTCATATTTATTTTGGTAATAGGGAAAGAAGCAGACACCTATTATTTTAAAGTTTTATCCCTAGTTTTATAGGTCTGGGAAACTGGATACAGCAATTGCTTACTCTAAGAAAATGGTCTTTTCCTTAGGTGGCCAGGCTTTTTCCAAAAGGAAGATTTTATTTCTGGAATTCTAATTCTGGCGTCTTTGACCAGGCAGCCAAATTAGGTATTTCTTTTATTGCTTTGATAACCCCCTCAACTAAAAACAACAAAAATACTTTATTGATAAGAAATTTCCAACATCACCTGGATACAGTGTCACACTGGGAACTTGACAATATCATTTAACTTGGAATCATTTGAACCAGTAGTTTTCAATCAGGCTCAGGCAGAGTACTAGTGATTTTCACGCTGGATTTGGGTATTTTGTTAAAACTGAATTATAATTTTTTTTTAACATTTAAAAGAAAAAGTAAGTTAATGGGTAGAATTTTCTCAATTGTAACCTTGCCGTAATAATTTTTCTTACATTGTTGCTTTATCATAACTCATTTTAACAAATAAACAAGTAGCAAAGATAATGGTAAATTGGGAAGATAGCCTATTATGCTTAATTTAACAGGCCGTTTTTGTTTTGGACATAAGAGTTAGTGGTTATGTATGCGTTAGAAACATATAATATTGTCATATACTGGGAAAGAATTCTTAATTTGAAAAATGGAATTAAATATATTATCCTGTCATGAAAAAGGACCTAGAAATAGCTCCAAGTACTCACCATGTATGAACTTACCTGAAAAACAATGGTGTGGAAATTTTGGAAGTTCTCTTATTAAAAAATTAATACCACTGAGTGGTTAAAAAAATATTCTGGTTAAAATTCCACAAGGAAGTCTATTGTAGAAAAGAGAAGAGAAAGGTAAGTGATGGAAAAAGACTGAAATAGACCATGCCATTCTGGCATTACAAATAAAATAAAAAGAAACCACCTTAAAATACTGCTTTAGACCATAAAATATTCTTGGCTTATTCCTCTGGTCCTTTAACTGAAGGAGACAATTTTTGTACTTGCTTACAAGCAAGTGCAAAATAAAAACTATTAAAAAATTACAGATAAAGTAAACAAATGAAAATGAAAGGCTATCACTTCTAGTGTTTATTGTAGGAAAGTTAGAAGATGTCTGAAGATTGGAAGTAGGAATGATTTAGCGGTTGAGCGCTTTAACCACTCACTGCGCCACCAGGGCTTCCTCTTGATAATTTTAAATAGAGGCAAAAAAAGGTGTGAAGACAAAGGGGATATGAAAGAGAGGTCAAAGGAAGAGAGAATTTTAGCTGTAGGAAAAATCAGTAGAACATTTTAAATATTAAATTAACTGGTATAAGAACCATCTCTGCCCGTAGCCTCCTGACTTGATTAATCACGATGAAGCTGAAAGCAATAAACTTTTAAAAACTTTCCTGGGGCATCATTATTTTGTCAATGAGTTTTGTGTATTTGCCTGAATCATTGAGCCTCAATTTCAAGTGAAGCTGACAATAAAATGTTTACTTTTTACCTATGTCAGAGGGTACTTTGAAGCTGAGTACACATAGGTTGTATTAGCAAACGAGGTAATGGTAGTCCAAAGAAAAGACTTCATTTGGCTTCATGAAAGCAGCCCAAACATTTATTTACATAAATAAACTGTGGTGATATTAGTAATTGTGCCCTAATTTGAAGCCTATGGCAACTGAGATTAACATTCACAAAATATTTTTACTACTTCCAGCCCAAGTAAGAATGTTTGAAAAGGGTCTTCTATAACTGGATTGTCCAGCATAGTAGCAACTAGCCATGTTTGGCTATGTAAGTATTAACTTAAATTAATAAAATTTAATAATATGTAAAAATAAAAATTCAGCTCCTCAGTCCCTAACCACATTTCAGTGCTTTGTAGCCATATGGAAAATTTCCACATCACTGCTGTATGACATCCTAGAAGATCCCAAAACACAAATACTTTACCATTTTGCAATTCTTATCATGATTCAAGTGACAAGTCTTTTGGCATTAAAATATAAAGAGTTAATTTTAGACCATAAAATATTCTTGGCTTACTCCTCAGGTCCTTTGACTGAATGAGACAATTTTTGTTCTGTAAGCAAGTACAAAATAAAAATTAGTAAAAAATTACAGATAAAATAAACAAATGAAAATGAAAGGCTATCATTTCTAGTATTTATCATAGGAAAGTAGAAGATGATTCTGAAGATTGGAAGTAGGAATGATTTCATTTTTCACCAAAAAACAAACCAAATGGATCACAGTCTGTATTTTCAGAGATACTAAGGAATATTTTGAGGGTATTGATGGTGCAGTGATAGAATTCTCCTCTTCCATGTGGGAGACCTGGGTTTGGTAACTGGCTAACGCACCTCCTGTGCAGCCGCCACCTGTTTTTCAGTAGAGGCTTGAAGTGTTGTTATGATGCTGAACAGGTTTCAGTGAAAATTCCAGACTAAGATGGACTGGGAAGAAAGGCCTGGTGATCTACTTCTGAAAAGCAGCCAATGAAAACTCTGTGGATCACAGAGGTCGGATCTGCACCTGATTATGGAACGGCTCAGGAACGGGCAGTGTGTTTCGTTCCTTTGTGCGTGGTGATGCCAACGTGATGGCAGCTGACAACCAACATGGTGGCCTATAAAAAAAAAAATAGTAAGGAGTAATTTGTCTATATTAACAGTTATGTAATAACGCTTTATTTGTAAGGCTGAATATAACCTGGCCCAGTCTGCGTTTCTAGTCGTTTCACTTCCATGAATCTTACATTCTAGCTATGTGCTGGTTTTCCCAAAACATGTATTTTCACACCACTGACTTTGCTGAGCACATTCTGTGCCTGGAATGCTCTTCCATCCCTCTGAACATTTGCCACGGTCCAATTCAAATAGCACCTTTTTTTTTTACAAGCCTTCCTTGATATGCCCATTTCTTCAATTTCCCCTACTCTTCACTAGAATGACTTGCTTCCTCTCCTGTACTGCCAGCATTTTTTACATATTCTTCATTACAGCATTTGCTGTCTTGTGCTAGTATTTGTCTATATGCTTGTTTTCTTTTCTAGACTATAAATGCAAAAGGCTCTTTTTATTTCCTGTGTCCACCATTTCTGGCACATGGGGCATGCTTTATATATTTCAAAGCTTATTTTACATACGTTATTTGATTCTCTTAACAATTCCGTGAGCTTCACAGTCGATTGTGGTATATCCACTTGGTTAATGAACAAACAGGCTTAGAGACACTGACTTGACAAGGTTAAATAGTGGCAGTATTTGGGTAACTCTTAGGTTTTCTGAGCGCTACTCTTTCTACTAAACCCTGCTGAGGGTTATGGGATCATTTAACACACAGAATTACTCTGCTGGTAACAGAAGAGTGATCAATAATATTTGAAAAACAGACTGTGTAAAAGCTCGCTCTGTCTTTCCTCATCCTTCTCTTTGTTCACTTCCCCAATTCAATTTATCTGATGAGAAACGTGGGCTAAATCATTACTTGATCTTAAGTCAAATTGCCAAAACTCTGTAGGACACTAGAGGTTAACCCTTAAATATGGAATGAAGCACATTATAAGTTTTTGATATTAAAAAATAACTCTTCTATACGGTCAAGGAGTTTTAGTTTCAATGTGCCTTTCAAAACTTCAGACCTCTTCCTCTGATGGATTCCTTCCATTTTGTGTTTATTATTATAGTCTTCTAGCTGTCTGATACCAGCAATCGTTGTTTAAAGAAAGCCCCGTGCTTGAAATCAGGCAGGAGAAATGGACGTATTCCAGGTCTCCCACTCGGATTCTGGGCTTTAGCTTTACTCACTTCACAAATTAAAATGGCAAAAAAGCCATGCCCACTTCACAGGCCTGTCACTGAGATCTACCAGTTTCCCTGGAGGTTATCCTGACTCACGAGACCCCATGAGGATAGAACTGGGCCCCGTACAGTTTTCGATGGCTGATTTTTAAAGAAGTAGATCTCCAAGCCTTTCTTCTGAGGCGCCTCTGGGTGAACTGGAGCCTCCAACTTCTGGCGGTAACGCTTGCATGCACCACCCATGGATTGCACGGTGAGAATTTAATACACAAAAATTAAAACCGACTTGTAAATCTCAGTTCTAAGCCCACACAAAAATGCCGTTATGTTTTTTTACACTTTGTCCTCTGCTAATATAATGGAATCACTTAATTTTTATTTTAACGTGCTTCCAAACGTCAGGAGGCGACGTTCACGTCACTCCTAACCTCCCTCCGTGCTTTCCTCGGGGATCAGAAGCGCTGGCGGAAGAATCGTGGCTGCCGCAGTGACGCGCTTATTCTGGGCCGCTTGACGTCACTGTCAGGCGCCGGGAGGCCCGTTTCCAGGACTTCGGAGGGCTTACCAGGCGCGAAAATGGCTATGGCTAGCGATTTTTACCTGCGCTACTACGTAGGGCACAAGGGCAAGTTTGGGCACGAGTTCCTGGAGTTCGAGTTTCGACCAGACGGTGAGCCGAGGAGGGGCAGCTGGCGGGGTGCTGGGCTAAGGGAGGCGAGGCGGAGATGCAGCGGAGAATAAGGGAGGTGGGGTGGAGCAAGAGAGCCTCGGTGGGCCTGGAGTGTACGTTGCGAACACAGGCTACTGCTTGAGCCGAAACAAATGGGAGCTTAGAACCTAAGGTAATCAGCATCCTGAAATCAGTGCGCCGGAAGGCATCTTAAGGCCAGCTGCTTTAAAGACCTAATACTTGAACATTTGTAACACCCCACCAAGCAGTGGACCGGTGGATGCTTAAGATCTTAACTGGTGATCGATAACTTCCGGACTACCCATTCATTGATTGAGCAGTGTGTGTAAGGCAGCAGGTCTAGAAAGAGAATGAGACCAGTTCTGAAGGGTTTAGGCCGATGTGGGAACAAATAAGTGTGGTGATGTGTTTTGGGTGCTTAAATAGAGTTGTTTACCACCGGGTGCATTAGGAGTACAAAAGGGGGAGTGGTTAATTCTACATGAGGCAGTCAAGGAAAACTTCCTAGAGGAGGTGACCCTTGAACTGAATCTTGAAATAGGCTTAGGTATTTCATGTTCTCTGAGGAAAAAAGGTAGTCAGACTGGGAGAACAGAATGAACAGAGGGCAAGGTGAAGCTGCCTGTTGCCATGTAATGTGTAGCAAATTGTGTCTTTTGACAGCTCTGACTATAGAGAGAGCATTATTGTATATTGAACTCTATCCACCTGCAACAAGGACGGTTCAACTGAATAGATTTTCTTTTGGAGTGCATATTATGTGCTGGGAAAATGATAAATAGAAAACTAAGGATTCAGTAAAGAGTAAGAGTCTTTAATTTCCCTCAAAGAGTTATGCTTGAGTGGGAAACAGACGTGAAATTAACCATAAAGCAGTGTGGATATGCTTTGGACAAAGTTCTTTGAGAATATGAAAGAAAAATTAGAGAGAGGATCACATACTAGGAAAGGGGAAGAGTATCAGGCATTTCAGGTGGAAATCAAGGTATCTACAGCCCTGCTGTTATTTAGAAACCTAAATCACCTCATTTACCCTGTCATCTGCATGTCTTTTCTAAATTTGGTTAAGGAGTTAAATATACCTGAATTCTTCATCTGAGCTTTTCTTATGTGATGCTATTTTCATTCCCCTCACCTGTGAACATCATCCAGCTTGTCCATACGCCTTTTTAGCCAGTCAAATAAATTAAGTACCCTGACGTATCAGGGAAATTTTATGCCGGAACAGTGGTTCTCATCCCTTTATCTTCCACCACACTGTACCACATACTTCCATCAATAGTAGTGGGTCACAGACAATTTCTAAGGGGTACACATCACTAACCCCCCCTAAAAACACACACACACACACACGCACACAAACCCGTTGCACTAGGGCACCCTATTATTTTAGAGGGTCAGGACCACATTACGTCTGTACCTGGACAACTGACTGGCTGTGAGGAGAACGATTTATCAGAGAGTACAAAAGTCATGATGGTTTAAAATTAAATATAAATCAGCTAACAAACTGGTAATCTTTTATCCAGAGCCAGAACAGAATTTGTATGCTTGCTTGTCACAGTACTAAAACATTACTATTGCTGTAATCATGTACATTAATTTGAAGGGAAATAATTAAAAGAAAATGTTTTGGAGTAGTGGAAAAAGCATGAGTACTGGAAGACAGTAGGTCTAGATATGAACCTTGTATGATCCTGGGCAGGTTACTTAACTGCTTTCTTACTAATGAATAAAAAAAAAAAAAAAAAATGAATAGGGATAATAAAATCTACTACTTAGGGTTGTTTTTACCATTAGAATAGATGCTTTAGGTAAAACACTTAGCACCAATACAGATATATAACATAAACTTAAAAAGATATATTAGTTCCTTTTTCAGATTTCTTTTCCAGTTCATGACATAGCTTAAGAAAATGGGCCTTAAAAATGACCTTCATATTATATAGTGTAGGCATGGAATATTAAAAAATTTGACTAGCTTCACCTTCTACCAACTTAACAACAAATATTTATTGAGTGTCTCTATGTCTAACATTGATCTTATACACCAGTTAGCAGTTGCCTTCAAGTCTGTTCTTATTCATGGTGATGGCGCTGGGCTGTCAACCGAAAGACTGGTGGTTTGGGTTCAGCAGTAGTGCCTCGGAAGAAAGGCCCAGCGATCTACTTCCCAAATATCAGCCATTGAAAACCTAGTGGAGGACAGTTCTACTCTGACACAAATGGGGTTGCCATGATCTTACACTAGGAGGGAGGAAATGCTAATGTGATATAAAAATTGCTTACAGTATCATTTATTTTTTAGCAGTTTTTACTGTTATGGATTGAATTTTTTTCCACTTTCCATAGGAAAGCTTAGATATGCCAACAACAGCAATTACAAAAATGATGTTATGATCAGAAAAGAGGTAAGTTTTTTGTGTGTGTTTTTTTACATTTAGTCCATTTTCCTCATGTTTGTTGAATTAACAAAAGTACATCTGAGGCTGTTTGTAAAGAAGAAGCCAATTTATAGATTGAAAAATGATTCAATTAAATTAGATATAATTGTAGCATCTCTAACAACAAAAGAAGCTACCTGGATATATTAAGTTATAGTCCCACATTTGAACATATCATCCAATTTATTTTATAATTAATTTTGTTTTTTATTTGCTACCTAAAGCCAATTAATGAACATGATTTAAAAATAGTATACATTTTAAATTAAAGACTCAAAATGAGGTGTGAAAAAGTTCAAAGCAGTAACTGGTATGTGTTTGGTATTTATCTCTCTTTACCTCATAGACTTTGTACTGTCACCATTTATACTCTGAGATATATAAGTCCCCATGTTTCAAAGATGGAATATAGTGTATTAAAACCGGCTAGTGATTGGAGCCATGGTGGTGCAGTGGTTAAGAGCTCAGCTACTACCCAAAAGGTCGGCAGTTCATATCCACCAACTGCTCCTTGGAGACTCTATGGGCAGTTCTACTCTGTCCTATAGAATGGCTATGAGTCGGAATCTGCTGGACAGCAATGAGTTTGGTTTGTTTTTGGTTTAGTGATGAGAAGAAGGAAAAATATGTACTAGAAGAAAGGGTAAAGAGTGAAAAAAAATAACATATGGAGAACGAATGATTCCCATCCTGTAAGTTTGAAATCAGAATTAAAATTTTCTATAATATTATATTTGAATATTCAGGGTTTGTAACTCCTTTTAATCATTTCTTTCTGAGTAGTAGGAAGAAATAGTCAAGCATGAAATTTTTATTATAACTTATTTTCAGGCTTATGTACACAAGAGTGTAATGGAAGAACTGAAGAGAATTATTGACGACAGTGAAATTACCAAAGAAGATGATGCTTTATGGCCTCCCCCTGACAGGGTTGGCCGACAGGTTAGTGTTTAATAATTCTTTAAATGTATAAATATTAAAAATTGGCAATGTAATTGTTATGTTTCACCTTATTTATTTAGAATGAGTCTTCCCTGGGTCTTGATTTTACATTTAGTAGGCACCTGATAATTATTTTAGAATTTTATTTCATTTAGATTCATTTTCCATGCTACATCATAGTAGAAAGGAGTCAATGTATAGCTGTAAATTTAGAGATCTTTCTGGATAATCTTCATCATAGCTACCTAGCTAAAATTAGGATATTTTCACAATTATGAATAGTTTCTATTGTATGTTAACTGCTTTTATTAGGAGTAAGTACAAGTGTTGTTTGTCAGTTCTAGACTTATAATTTTAATTGACTATGTGAAGTTCACTTTCCCCAAATTTATAACTTTTAGAATTCTTATTTGCATTATTATGTCCCAGAGAAGAATTTGATTGGTTTCTTTGTTCTTTGCCTCTCATATTCCCTTCAGAATAATTGATGTTTCTCAAAGGGCTTCTGAAGAACTCTGAAGGCCTAATTTCATTCTATAGAAATGCAGTTTGCTTTCTGAATTGGGTCTTTTCAACTCTTGGAGAAATGAGATACGACCCCTGGAAGGAAGAAATCTTTAATTTCACTTTTGTCTGTTCTTGAGGATTATACCTTATATCACCTTCTTTGACTAGAAGAAAATGTGGAGAAATCTAACAGATGCTGACACTCTGTAGCAGTAACTTTTCTCTTTAAAGAAACATTATTTAGGAAAGCAAAGGTAATAGTTAATGTATTTATTTTATACATTGTAAGCATTTTTAAAAAGTAAATTTAGACGTCAGTGTGTTTTATGTTTATAGGAACTAAAAACAGGAACAACCATATCTTTTAGACTCAGGAAGAGCCCAGTGCTTCATCTGTTTACTTGTTGATGTATTTTGGTTACTTGGGAGGATCGAGCATGCTCCAGAAATTGTCTAGTATCTTTAAGTCACTGTTTGAGAGCCTTAATTAGTTCTACATTTGGTGTATATTACAAACTGTGCATGATTTGGTCTTCTGTGTATAATTTAGACTGTCTTTAATGGGATCTATTTGTCAGTATAACTTGAAAACTTATTACAGATATAGCCTCTTAATGGTTTCAGGTTTGCAGATACTAATATAGAAAAAAACCTGCAGTACTTATAGGACACACTAGGAACATCTACGTTATGTTTTATTTATTTATTTATTTTACTAGCTCTTAATTTTAATTGTTTTGTGAAGTCAGGAGCCAAGAGTTCAAATATCAGCATATCAACAACTTCTTTTCTATATTTTATGAGTCTTGAATTTCACATTTCTAAAATGAGGCTTATAAAGCCTGCCTTGTTTTGGGGATTACAAATGTATCTTAAGGGTTACAGAGAATGTTTTGTAAAGTTCTTACCAATAGAGTCTGGCACATAGTAGGAACTACAGTGGTTATTATAAATAGCTTATTTTTACAGCCTGGTAGAAGTGGAAATATGATTATATTTATTCTTTTAATAATAGGTTCATATCCGTATAATTTTTTTTTTTACAACATTGTCCTTCAAAGTGTTGCCTTCAGTGTTTACTGACCTTATAAGAAATATTTCTGTGCCATTCTTAAGTATGTTATTCATTTCATTCTGTACTATCCACTTTATGAGGACTCTAGGAAGCGGTTCTCTGCTCTCCTATAGTTGGGAGTAGTGCTCCTGAATAGTCAGTCAGGTTTTTGTTTTAAGGACATAGTTTCATGTATAACAGATCAAATTTCTTACTTTCCCCAATGACTGCTACCACACTTGGCAGCCAAAATTAGGACTGTTTTTAGCAGAAATACAGATCTTTCTGGGATGGATTTTGTATTAACTATGTTTTTGGGTCTATTTTTTTTTTTTTTTTCAGGAGCTTGAAATTGTAATTGGAGATGAACACATTTCTTTTACCACATCAAAAATTGGTTCTCTTATTGATGTAAATCAGTCAAAGTAAGTATATTAAGCATTTTCGCTAAATTAACATAATTTATTAGAGGGGCTTGGTTTTGGACTATAGCCAGTGTAAGATTATTTCAGTGACATCGAGTCGGTTATGTAGCTATAATTGATTTGTATGTTGTCAAAGACTTGTAATTTGGTCTGCCAACAAAGTTAGCAGGGTATTTCACTGATTGCTGAAAAATATCTTAATTTGGTAACTATGTATCATAACATTAAAATTTTATTAGCTGTTATATATAAAAATCTGAATACAGTGTCACAAAATTTAAAGAAAAGAAATCCTTACTGAATTATATCTGCCTTGTTAGTCCCATATCATACCACTCCTGTTTGTTCACTAGTTGCAAGAAATGGAAAATGTCCAGTATAGTTTAAATATACCTTTAGCTATCTATGTCTTTCCAAATTCTCTTTCTCCTCTGAGCATTTGTAGCACATACCATTCATTAACTTTGTCTAAAAAATCTTCTTTCTGCCTCTAGCCTTTTCTTCCCACTTCCTCACCTGAAAAAGTGAGAGTCCCCATAGCGCTCTCACTTTTTCTTATCATACTTTTGTTGTTGTTAGGTACCGTTGGGTTGTTCCTGACTCATAGCGACCCTGTGTACAACAGACTGAAACAGTGCCTAGTCCTGCTCCATGCTCAATAGTCATTACTGTTCTTGAGCCCCTTGTTGCAGCCACTGTGTCAGCATATCTCGTTGAGAGTCTTCCTCTTTTTTGCTGACCCTCTACTTTACCAAGCATGGTGTCCTTCTCCAGGGACTGGTCTCCCCTGGTAACATGTCTAAAGTACATAAGACAAAGTCTCACCATCCTTGCTTCTAGGGAGCATTCTGGCTGTACTTCTTCCAAGGCAGATTTGTTCGCTCTTCTGGCAGTCCATGATATATTCAGTATTCTTCTCTAACACCATAACTCAAAGGCATCAGTTCTTCGGTCTTCCTTATTCATTGTCCAGCTTTCACATGCATATGAGGCGTTTGAAAACACCATGGCTTGAGTCAGTTACACCTTAATCATTAAAGTGACATCTTTTTTTTTTAACACTTTAAAGAGGTCTTTTGCAGCAGATTTACCCAATGCAACACATTGTTTGGTTTCTTGACTGCTGCTTCCATGGACATTGACTGTGGGTCCAAGTAAAATAAAATTCTTGACAACTTCAGTCTTTTCTCCTTTTATCATGATGTGGCTTATTGGTCCAGTTGTGAAGATTTTTGTTTTCTTTATGTTGAGGTGCAATCCGTACTGAAGACTGTGGTCTTTGATCTTCATTAGTAAGTGCTTCAAGTCCTCTTCACTTTCAGCAAGCAAGGCTGTGTCATCTGCATAATGCAGGTTATTAATGAGTCTTCCTCCAGTCCTGACACTGTGTTCTTCATATAGTCTAGTTCCTGGATTATTTACTCAGCATACGGATTGAAAAAGTATGATGAAAGGATATAACCCTCATGCACACCTTTTAAACCAGGAAGTATCCCCTTGTTCTGTTCAGACATCTGCCTCTTGGTCTATGTACAGTTTGCTCACCAGTGCAGTTAGGTGTTCTGGAATTCCCATTCTATGATAATTTGTAATAACTTAATTCTTTGTCTGCCTTACTTTTTTGGGTGTACACTCCATGCGAATTTTGCTGTATCTCCAAAATTCGCATAGTGCTTTGTGAATTTTTGTTAGAGAATAGGAGGCTGGAAGGAACGCATAATGACTATTGAGCATAAAAGGCCAGGTTCATAAAGACTAACCAAATGCTTTTAAACCATCAATTCTTTTTATTCATTTACTTTCCCACAGTTGGTGAGCATGTGACATTCATACCCTGCTGGTGGGAGTGTAAATTGTACACAGTTTTGGGAAAGCAATTTGGTAATATGCGTCAGAAACCTTTGACGTTTTTCATTCATTTTTGACCTACTAATTTTACTTCTGGGAGTCAATCCTAGGCAGATAATCTCAAATACTGGGAAAGTTTTATTACGCAAAAAGATGTTCGTTTAAGCATTATTTACAATTGAAAAAATTCCAAATGTCTAACAAAGAGAGAATTGTTAATTAAAATAATTAGTGAATTATTGTTAATGCCATGGAAAAAAGTAAAAGGAGCACAGGGATTGATTTCAGTTATGGGGGGAAAAAAGAAACAGCAAAATATTTATCATTATTCTCTGAGAGCAGTGGCATTATAGAATTATGAGTATTGTTTTTTTCCCTATCTTTGTAATTTAATCTGCTTTATACATTTTTTAATGGTGCATAGTTATTTCTTTTACAAGGAAATAATTTAAATATGAACTGCAATAGCAATGGAGAAAATTTATATATTTTTTCCTTGCAGAAAGGATAGAGCTGTTAATTGCTTAGTCTGTTATTTTTAGTAGTCAGCAAATTCCTTTCTCTTGAATTCATTTAACTTAACTGTTTCAGGGTTTTAGTTTAGTTTTGTTTTAGGGACTAAGTTAGAAAATTATGTTGTTTGTTCTAGGAACAAAAGAGTAACTTTTACCTTTTTAAATTTTAGGGACCCTGAAGGCCTGCGAGTATTTTATTATTTGGTACAGGACCTGAAATGTTTAGTTTTCAGTCTTATTGGATTACACTTCAAGATTAAACCAATCTGAGTATATGTTTTTGAGCTGTTTGTATATTTAATTAAGGGATGGGTAAGGGCGGGTTTATTTTTCATTTACACATTGGGATTTTTATGAATGCGAAGCAAATTTGTATACAAACTGAACATAGAAAAATACATAGAAAGGGTTTGAGTGGGTTGGACAGTCTTTCAGACACTAAATTCTGTAAATAAAAGCTACTCGTCATTGACATTTTGTTCTAATAAAAGATATCAAAGCTTGGATGAAGAGTATTTATTTGAAGAGGCTATGTCTCTGGTTCATTTTAGAGGTACTAAGACATTGTTCTAGTATATGTTTATTCAGGTAGAAATATGTAGCCAGAGTCCCACCAATTAATGAAGGATTTGGGGATGAGCTCAGAGTCACCCTGAGCAGATTTCCCAAATGGTAAACAGTAAAGTTTGAGAACTGTTGCTCAAAATATCTAGCCTCTTCCTTGCTCCATTTCGTTGAACTCCTGTGATAGAGTGAACAGAGCACTGATTTAAGAATCAGAATTCTTACTTATGGATCAGTATTTAACAGAACTATTTTTGCTTCCAACCTGCGAATAGCTTTATGCCTTAGTGGCACAGAGCCCACATATCCATCTGAAATACTGTAACCAGACCCTATGAATGCCAGTAAATTTCCATTAGTCAGAAAACAGTGCCTTAAACCAGCCCAAGCCAGATCTGGCCAACCCTGCATGTACAGAAGGGCCAGCTGTGACCGTTAGTTGACCTCAGTAGAGGACACAGTAACAGATGGAACAAATCAGAAGGAAAATCATCACCCGGGTTGTATTCCAAAGCGAGAGGTCTGACAAGAACCGCATCCATCACCTCCCGTTTCCTGGACACCATAATTCCTGCAACGTCTTCCCTACACCTTTCTTCTAGAATTTTCTCTCCCCAGTACACCTGCATGGCCTCCATCTTTCTGCCCAGATCACATGTAAGCCCTGCTTCCCCATAGCTCAGAGAGTGGGATGTGAGGAACTTCCTCCCATTCTTTGGCCTATGCATTGCAATCAAGTTACTTTCTCAAAGGCCAGGGTGCAGATCATTGGCAAGTCTGAGTGCACCGGCAGGACCCACCTTCCTGGGCTTGGCAACAAATTTTTTTTTTTCCCATTTATCGTGCTTACTCAGTTTCTGAGACAGTCCTTTCATTTGGTTACTTAGAAATTGGAGGAAGGATGGTTACTGTGTGATTGCCTCCTGGAGGCCGAGTTGGAACAATATAGAGGATTTTAAGTCTGGAGTGTTAGGATAGCTTTTATAGTAAGGACAAGGACAAACGGGTTAGTTAGGAGAACAGGAAACCTCAAACAAGTCATTGGTCTTTTTTGTTTTTACTGTAAAAGCCAGGAAATTTAGTATTGCTCAGTGGCCTAAAGATTAGGCATCAGGACAACTAAGCATGTAAATAGGAACCTGGCTAGGTGACGTTTCTCCTCCCAGGAGAGTAATTCAGACCATCTTTCCCTGGGAGCTGATGGTAATCTAGACATCTTTCACTTCAGCCTTGGGCAGGAAGACAGCATGCTGCTGTGAAATGGTCAGGCATTGAGGTTTGAAGGTGTGAGTAGAAGCTGTGTGGTAAGCTTCTAGCTAACAAAGTATCAGTCAGGAAGGAATGGGTAATGTGTGGTTTCCCAAAGAAGAAAAGGCTTTGCAGCAAAGTAGCCAGGAAATAAGTAAATGAATGCTTTATATGTTCATATTTTGTGTGTGCGTTTTGCACAAAAGTGGATCTGGGAAACAGAAGGACATTCACAAAAGTTTTTTAAATTTCTGATTTTCTTATTAATAGTGGTTATGATAAATGATGTTTGGTGCTTTGATCAGTTTCAATCAACTGAAGTTACTCTCAATCTTCTAATTCAGAGCCTAGTAATAGAAAGTAGGGCTTAGAAGGAGTAGCTACAAAATTTGACTTTTCAATCATTCATCCTATCTGCCTCTCTCTAAAACTGAAAAATCTAGATTTTTAAGTCAGTTCGTTTTTATCAAGTGCACTTGTAGGCAAAATATCTGTCATACGTGCTGCAGTTACAAAACTGAGCGAGTTGTGGTACTCACCCTTATGATGTTTATATTATGACTGAGGAGACAGTAACTATGCAAAAGTATAAAGAAGGGTGATCTGCCCTTGTCTATCCTCCATCGTGAAGACTGTCCACCCTCTCACCAGCTATAGGATGCAAATAAAAAAGGCTTAGAGTCGTCAGTACCTCATGGGGCAATAAGATGTAAATAACACAAGTCTGAGGCCACAGAATAGTTCTAGAGGTAACTGGATGCTGCCGCCCTTCCAAGTGCCTGCACGTCAAACCTGACGTGGCAGGATAGAGAATCTAGCTCAGTGTGTCGGGATTTCTGGATTGCAGACCTATAACTCTTCCACCAACTGTTTATAGACCCTTGGGAGGAAAAGAACATTTACTGATTTTTGAAGTCTAAGAAGTCTTCTCTGTAGTGCTAATCTCATTTAATTCTCACAAACCTATGAAGTAAGTGATATTCTGATTGAACACATGAGGAAGTAGGCTCGAAGATTTGGAATGACTTGTTTAAATTTTTACAGCTAGGAAAGTTTTGAAGCTTGGACATCAAATAATATATTTCACATTTATTGAGAACTTATTATACGTGGAGCTCTGCTGGCAGAGTGGTTAAGAGCTCGGCTGCTAACCAAAAGGTCAGCATTTCAAATCCGCTATGAATTGGAATTCACTTGACGGCAACGGGTATTATACACATGTCAGGTTCTGGCCAGGTGTTTTATATCCCTTGTTTC
Organism: Elephas maximus indicus; assembly: GCF_024166365.1. Taxonomy (NCBI): domain Eukaryota; kingdom Metazoa; phylum Chordata; class Mammalia; order Proboscidea; family Elephantidae; genus Elephas; species Elephas maximus. Next base: position 69,347,319 of record NC_064822.1, on the reverse strand, counting down.
GTCCTCACAACGTTGGAAGATAAGTAGTAGTATCACCATTTTACTGTGGTGAATCTAAGGCTTAGGGAGGCGAAGTGTCTTGCCTAAAGCTAGGGCTTGTGTCAAGAGCTTTGTTGAAAATCAAGGTCCTTCTGAATCTAATATACATGCCTGATTTTAGACATGAATCGAGAATCAGCAATAATATGACCTTACCCATTGTTGTCGACTCTGACTCAGCAGCCCTACAGGACAGAGTAGAACTGCCCCATAGGGTTTCCAAGGCTGTAATCCTTGAGGAAGCAGACTGCCACATCTGCAGAGTGGCTGGTGGGTTCTAAACACTGACCTTTTGTTTGGCAGCCAAGTGCCTAACCACTGTGGCACCAGGGCTCCTTTCGATGTAACCTTAGGCAAGTCAATTGAACTGTTAACATTAGTTTCTTCATTTGTAAAATGCAGACAGTAATAAATGCCTGTTAGGGTTGGGAGGTTTTAATATGGTTATATACACAGCAAATGCACCAATAAATGATAGTGTCTCTCTGCCATCTTTTTGACAACCCTCCCATTCACACCCCAACTCTCAATCTCTCAGCAGAACTTTCTTTTGTTTTTCTTTTATTTTGGAGGGGTAGTGGCATGAGGATAGAGGCCTAGGAACCTTCTTTCTCTGGTTTGGGTTGGACAAATCCAATCCAGGATTAGGAGAAAGAGAAGAAAAGGCCCAGGAGCAAGTATTCCTGCAGCGTCCAGACTTTACCCATGCAACTTTGCTCATATTATTGAGTTAAATTAGTTTCTGGAAGATTTTGCTGCTGACTACATGCACATGGGAGTCCTGGTGGAAAAGTGGTTAAGAGCTCAGGCTGCTAAACAAAAGGTCAGCAGGTCGAATCCACCAGCTACTCTTTGGAAGCCCTATGGGGCAGTTCTACTCTGTCCTATAGGGTTGCTATGAGTCAGAATAGATTTGATGGCAAACAACAGCAACCTGCACATGATGACAAGGGCAGACCTCAGTGGCAATTCAGAGATTAAGATTGCATTGGGAGGCAAAAGTCCTGTGGAGGGCTAAACAACAGGTAGCTTAACCTAGAATGGGTGCCAGTGGTTGGAACATACAGTAGACTGTAAAGTATTTGGAGAAGAGGTGGAAGGCAAGGGCAAACTGGAGAATGGGGAGGCTTTCTGAAGCCTAAGGATTTCATGGTGGCTAAAAAAAAAAAAAAAGTGATTGACAGAAACCCTAGTGGTGTAGCGGTTAAGACCTATGGCTGCTAACCAAAATGTTGGCAGTTCAAATCCACCAGGCACTCCTTGGGAACTCAATGGGGCAGTTCTACTCTGTCCTGTAGGGTCTCTATGAGTCGGAATGGCAATGGTTTGATTTGGTTGGTTAGGGAAGAAAAGGACAAATAAGGAATGTGGCCAGAGCCTGGGGAAATAGAGGTGGTTACATGTCTCTGCATCAGCAACAATTTCCTCTTCTGTTCCCCACTTCAGAAACCCTGGTGGTGTCGTGGTTAAGTGCTACAGCTGCGAACCAAAGGGTCAGCAGTTCGAATCCACCAGGTGCTCCTTGGAAACCCTATGGGGCAGTCCTACTCTGTCCTATAGGGTTGTATGAGTCGGAATCAACTTGACATCACTGGGTTTGGTTTTGGTTTGGTTCCCCACCTCAATCCCCATCCCTCACACCCCTTCTTACCCCTATTACCTGTATTTGAAGGACAATTTAAATTGGTTTCATAGAACTGTACTTAAGAAGATTGAAAAGGCCTGAGTCGTATAAAAGTGGAGTTCAATAAGAGATCTGAGTATATTCTGGCAGGGCCTGGCTCATCGTTAACAGTTATGAAAAAGAATTTCTTTTTAGTCTTCAGCATGTGTGAAGATGTGAGGCTTAGCTGGAAAGGTTGTCAAGGAAGAGTTTGTAGGCAAAACTCGAGTAGAGAGATGATTCACCAGTATATCATCTTAAATAATTAAATATGAACCTTTTCACACAACTCATGGCATATAATCAGGAACAACTTTTCTGGAGGACATCTGCTAATATATGGCAAAATTCTTTAAATGTATAGGTACTTCAACCCTGTAATTAGATTTCTAGAAATTTTTCCTAATACTCAAAAGTACAGGCCAAGTATTTTTTTATACTAGCACAAAATTGGAAACAATCTAAAATAAATTATGCTGTATTCATGTGGAGTAATAACTATTTGTGGTTTTTAAATTTGTGTTTTAGAAGAATTTTTTAATAATGAGGAAATGCTTATTTATTAGGAAGCAACATATATAGCAAAAAGATGTCTGGATGATATCAACTTTGGTAGTATACATAATATACAGATAAAAAGCTAGAAGGATATAGGTCAAAATTTTTATAGTGAAATTATGGATGTTTTAAAGTAATTTCTATAATACATTTACCTATAATAAACATAATTGAAAAGAGGAAAGATCTTTTTTCAAATAGTAACATATGAGTGAGAGTTGCTGTTAAGCTGTTATTTAGCTGAAGAATTTAGTCATGACTTTTTTTGTATGTAAGTGTATATGTATTTGTACATATACATTTAAAAAATAATTTATTTTACTGGTAATTTAAGTATGTTAGCTTTTTTGTTGAAGATATTAGTTCTCATATTTTCCAAAGATGAGTTCCTTTATCCTTCAGTCCTTAAATATTGATTTTGACTGATATTTTGCAAAGTGTACCAAATGGTTGGTTAGTTGAAATGGAGGAAGATACAACTCATGACTGTCTTCCCTTTCCCGTCAACATCAGCTTTCATCATACAATTTCCTTTGATCACTCTGATCAAAGGGAGGAGCAGAAAAATTTCAGTCGGAGTATCTTTCAGACACTATTCATTTCTGCCTTTATTCACACAATCCCTCCACCGATCCAAAGGCTCTAAGACTGGAAAGGCCAGCTTCTTCACCTGCCGTATTGCATGGCACAGATAAAGGTAACATCTGGTTTTGTTCCCTGACATCTCTGTACCTGATTAGTCAGTTGGAGCCCTCGTGGCGCAGTGGTTAAGAGCTACGGCTGCTAACCAAAAGGTCAGCAGTTGAAATCCACCAGCTGCTCCTTGGAATCCCTATGGGGCAGTTCAACTCTGTCCTATAGGGTTGCTATAGGATGGCAACGGGTTTCATTTTCAGTTTAGAAATAACAATTGTAGGAAAGGCTGGAATGACTTTGGCATGGATATGGGATCGATAGGCAAGCATTCTCTATTGATTGCTTTAGAACTTCATCCACACTAAAGGATGTGAAAAATGTTTGTAGTTCAGCGTTTATGAAGAGTTATTTTTCCTTTCTCAACATACTGTGATCTTTGCTTTGTGACATGAAAAGTAAAGAAGAGGGTTTGCAAGATTAGTTACTTTTCATTTGGGTCTAATGAATTATATATTATCTTACGCATCTTGGAGAATTCTGTAATGAAAAAGATTCCCTTTTCTCTTAGGAAGTTAGGGTAAATGTGAATAAATAAACTCTGGTGAATTAAAAAAAATTTTAGAAAAATGCAGTTATATGTTCAATTTGTTTTCCCCTATTTCCTTTTTCTCAGAGATCATCTTCTAACACCAATTAATGTCAGAAGCAAGGTAAATTTTAGATATTTACTATTTAATAATTTCTTCCTATATTAATAGATTGAATTCTTTATGGATATTAACTAATGACTATCTACTGACAGATTTTATTTTCACATTCACTTCTCTGGCAGCATCACACGCTAGAAGACTATTTCTAAAATTTTAATGTACAAAGAATTATTTGGGGTTAAAAATACAAATGTCTGCACTCCAAACTAATAGTTGCTTATTTAGCCATCTTGCGTGGACACTAGAATCTGAAATGTTAGCCAGTTCCCTCATATAATTCTTTTATAGGTGCTTTATTAGATGCACTGTGAGAAAAACTTCAGTAGAGTCATCTAGTAATTAAAAAGAACTTAAGAGCTTTGTTTATATATATATATCAGAACATGTATATTAAGCAAAGAAATAAAGCTCTTTCTAATGTAAGTTTTTGTGTAAACCAAGAGATTTATATTTTTTCTGAATATAGAATTTGTTTTTCTTTTTTAAATTGATAGTTTTAAAAGTGTTTTTCAGTGATTTGGGAAGATACCACTTTTACCTAAGATTTATACATGCATGCTGAGCATTATTAATAAAATTGGCTGCGTGAACAGGACAATAATCTATTGGTAGAATTTTTTATGCTCTCCATATTTTACAGTAATGATGGCAATGAGCATTAATGACTTTCACAGCAATGTTGAAAGATTTTCCGTTTCTTGTATGTCAGGCTCAGTGTATATTTTTAAGCACTTTAAGAAGTTAATAAACACACACGCTTACATGCCCCTCTCAGCATCAAATCCTCATATGCTCTTATAGGCTGAGATTTTAATTTTTCTTAGAACTCATCCTGTTGGAAGTCTTTAATAAAAAACATTTTTCTCTTCTTGGTTTAGACATGAGTAATCAGGAAGTGATTTATTCAACTCTGAGATTTCTTCCGTCTCCTTCGGAGCCACGGAATAGATTAAGGCCTGGTAGTACTGAAAGGCCCAGGGAAATTGACAACAAAGGTAAATGTCCTAAGGATCTAGAGTCACCTGCCTCTTACGGATTGTCCAGCTTTTGACATTCGAAAAAAAAAATCCATCAGGTTCTCTGCTCGTTAAATGAAGCATAATGGGGAGAAGCTAATAGAATACTTTCATTCAAATATGGCTAGAAAAATCTGTGAGGCCTTTAGAAGGGAAGGACATTATGGAGCACTAAGTTTCAGTTTACAGTGCTGGAAAAATCACATTGATTAAGGGTAGGGTTGCACAACCGATTATTGTAATTGCTGTAAGTTATACACGTGTAAAAAGTTGAATTGGCCAACGTTGTGTGATAGATATATTTACAACAACAGAAAAGAGCGGCTACTGAGGCTGCTTATATACAACCAAACACCTCACAGGATTTGGGTTCTTGTTTTGGAGGTTTAGAGTCTTGGTTTCATGTGACATCCCAGTTAATTGGCTAATACTGTGTTTAGTGCTTCTGTTTTATCTCCTCATTCATCGTGTAGTACGTAGGTCATTGTGTAGTTCATCACAAGCTTAAAAGCTTGCAAGTGGCCATCAAAGGTACTAAAATTGGTCTCTATTCACCTGGAGCAACAGAGCAGGGAGAGTCGGGAATAGGAGGAAAAGAGAAATATGTGGCTAATTGCCTCTTCTGGTCTCATGGCCTCCTTTGCCATGAGACCAGAAGAACTGGATGGTGCCTGGCAACCACTACCAAACATTTTGATCAAAGATTCTATAGAAGAATCCTGATCAAAAAGAAATTGCAGAACAGAATTTCAAATTCTCATGAATTCAGAATCTCTGGAGCCATGGAGGCTGGATCAGCCACTGAAACTATTGCCCTGAGATAAACTTTAAACCTTAAACCAAAAATATCCCCTAAAGCCTTTTTTAAACCAAACAATAGTTTAGCTTAACTAGTAAGGAATGACTACCTTCAACATTGCTCTTTCAAGATCTATCTGTATGAAATCAAAGTGACAACAGCAACTTGAAAGATTAGATAGGAAACTTGGGAGACAATGAGTTTATGTTAATAAAAAAAATTAAAAAATAATTATTTTTTATTTATTTTTTATATTATGTTAATAAGGGAGGAACAATTAAAAAAAGGAGGGTGAGAATGTTTGCACAACTTAAAGCATGTAAGCAATGTCACTGAAAGAAATTGTGGAATTGGTGTATGTTCTGCTGTGTATATTTTCAGCATCATCAACGACAAATACATATATAGATACCAGAATATATATATATATATATACACATATATATACACACCAGAATGCTCCTTAGAAGCAAGGATGGCGAGACTGCGTCTTACATACTTTGGACATGTTGTCAGGAGGGATCAGTCCCTGGAGAAGGACATCATGCTTGGCAGAGTACAGGGTCAGTGGAAAAGAGGAAGACCCTCAACGAGGTGGATTGATACAGTGGCTGCAACAATGGGCTCAAGTGTAACAATGATTGTGATGGTTACGCAGGACCGGGCAGTGTTTTGTTCTGTTGTGCATAGGGTCACTATGAGTCGGAACCAACTCGAGGGCACCTAACAACAACAGCAACATACCAAAAACAAACTACTTGCCTTCGAGTTGATTTCAACTCATACCAACCCGATAGGACAGAGTAGAACTGCCCCACAGAGTTTCCAAAGACCGCTTGGTGGATTCGAACTGCCAACCTTTTGGTTAACACCTATAGCTCTTAACTACTACTCCACCAGGGTTTCCATATATATAAATATTTGTATATATATATATATATACTAAAAAAAAAAGAGACATCATTAATGAGCTGTGTGAGTATCAACTTGAAAATTTCAAATATATCCAGTTTATTGTTAATTATACATCAATAAGGCTGTTTACAAACATGAAAAAAAAGAAATAATAAAGTGAAGGACAGGCTAGAATCTCATGAAAATACAGCACTTCCTAGAGAAATAAAGGGGAATGTTTAAGAAATGGAAAATATGTGTTAAAAACAATTTTTTTAATCCTAAAAAAATAATATTTTAAGTACCTTAAATATTTGCCAAAATCTTAGTGGCAATGAAGCAACAAAATTCTATCACTCTACCCTCAAATAATATTTAATATTAATAATATTAACTTCAATTTGAGAATAACTTTCATTATTCTAATTTAGTGATAATCAGAGATATAACTTTCAGATACTGAAGATCTCAAAAATAGTAGGATAAAAATAGTATTGCCTAGAGGACAATTTAATTGATTTAAGAAAAAGGAAACCTGATGTCTAGAAACTCCTTGAAGGATGGACTTCTATCACATCTCCAGTTTCCAGTCAGAGCCTCACCATTACTACTGATGTCTAAAGAATATTGATTTCTTTTCTCTTCATGCTTGGTTATGACCACAGGAAGAAGTACACATGTTGGTATGAATTCTCATAAATGTGTATTGTGTCTATTGCCATCTGTGTATCTGTAAAGAACACACTTTTGAAATTCCATAGAACTGTTCTTATATGCAGGATTTCTGCAATGGGGGCTTGGCTGCCAGAAATATGAAACTTTAAAGCTGTAGGACTCACATTACAAATTTAAATAAACTTGTATATTTTTGTTAAAAAAAAAAAAAAAAACTTTTAGATAAAACTCTCTCTTTAGTTCACATGGTTTCCCAGGTTAAGGTTAGTGGTGAGCCAGCTTCTTTCTCTGATGATTATTTTTTTTCTTTTTTTATTGAACGAGTTTTCAGTGCCTTGGCGTCTCATTGCAATAACTCTGGGGGTCTTCTCTTTGCTTCTGTTGATGACAGTCGCCGTGTTGGGGACAAAGAGTGAGTAATTGAATATGTCCTTCTGGTCTGAGTAATGGCAGTAACTAATAATTCCAGGGTGCAGTGAGTAGTTAAGCACTGGGCTGCTAACCAAAAAGTCGGCAGTTCGAATCCACCAGTGGCTCCTTGGAAACCCTATGGGGCAGTTCTACTCTGTCCTATAGAGTTGCTGTGTGTCGGAGTCGACTCCATGGCAATGGGTTTTTTTTTTTTTTTTTTTTTTGGTTAACCATTCTGCAACAGTTGTTCCCTGGCTACAATCAGGGAATGTCTCAGGTGGCTCTTGGTTTTGTTGGTAATTTTTTCTGTCACATCACAGTGTCATTTTCCTTTTAGTTACGTATTCCGTTGACTTTGCAGCTGTGATGAGCTGTCTTATTTTGTAATATTCTTTCTGATATAGGACTTAGTAATATGCAATCTTCTGAGTTTAGGTATTTGTGAATCTTTGATAAACATTATTTGAGACACATCCATTCAAAAGAAATTATGACTTTCTCTTGAATTTCTCTAAGTATGTAATGAGGAAGTGGTTTGTAAAAAGACTGATTCTATATAGGAAGGAATCCCCGGATGGTGTAAACAGTGAACGAGATTGGCTGCTGATCAAGAGGTTGTCAGTTAGAGTCCACCCACAGGTGGATGAAAGGCCTGGTGAGCTACTTCTGAGAAATCAGCCATTGAAAACCCTATGGAGCGTACCTCTACTCTGACACGCAGTGGGTTGCAGCGAGTTGGAATCAGATTGACAGCAACTGTTTTTTTTTTTTAATTTCTGGTTTTTCTATATAGGAATGTAGATGATCCTGAATTCAACTTCATTTTTTATTTGATTTCCTTGACATCTTTAAAGAAAATTACCAATAACTTACAGTCAAAATTATATACGTGGATCTTACTTTCTTTTCTCTTACAGAGAGAAAAGATAATAATAATAATAATATTACCAGTAATAATTATGATATCACTTCAGGTTTCTTAGTTTAGATTTTCATACTCTGAGGTGTTGCTAAATACTGACTGACTGATTTCTACTTTGGTACCTATTTGTGAATGATGCGCTGTTACAACTAGACAAAACTGAAAGATAAGGTATTACTATCACAGTTTTTTTCAGATATTTTATTTGTCAAACACTTAAGTTCTAATACGGAGAAATTGGATGTTTCCATTCCCTATCGTCAATTAATTGAGCTGTTACTTTCTAAATGTCAAATTACTAATTAAAGTAATGAAATACATTGATTGCCAAAGTGGGACTTTTTCTCTTGTGTCTTAAATTTCAATATTTAAATATTAGGATTACCCTTTGTATTATATATATGCTATTAATTTTTTTTATTAATTTTAGTTTTTCGGTATATGCAAGAAAAACATCACCAGGAGGAAATTCTATGAAACCCGAGTCAAAATTACCACATTATGCAAAATGACAGCTACTTAAAGGAGCAGGAAAAGAACGGGAGTCATTCTTTACAAAAAAGAACAGACGTCATAGAAAAAATCAGATTTCTTCAGAATCTTTGCAAAACGTGTGTGTGGAGGAAATTTTGAATGAAAGCTTGTGTGAGTTTGCATTATTTCTTCCTACTTCAGAAGCTTTGAAACCTGGTAAACAGGCTTATGATATATATTAGTGATTTTTGGTCTGCTGGACAACTGGAATTTAGATGTAATATGGTTATTGGGAAACCCTGGTGGCGTAGTCATTAAGTTCTACAGCTGCTAACCAAAGGGTTAGGAGTTCGAATCCACCAGGCGCTCCTTGGAAACTCTATGGGACAGTTCTACTCTGTCCTATATGGTCGCTATGAGTCGGAATCGACTCGACGGCACTGGGTTTATGGATGTTAGAGTTTGGTTGTTTCAGACATGGGACTGAGAGCCCAGTAGCCATGTTTGGACTAGTAGAACTTTATCTTTTCCAAAACCCAATAGCAGTTCTTATATTCCTACTGCTCCCAAAAGTATTGAAATGGTATGTCAGCTCCCCTGAAAAATTGGATCATTTTGGATTTTGGCATATTAGAGACCCCCATTGTGTTGCTGACAAGAAATATGGAAGGTATCAGTAAAAATTTACTTGGGGTAAAATGGGCACCAGGGCCTTTTATTTGGATTAATTTTAAAGATAATTGTGTGTGTATGTGTTTCCATTTTTCCTTGACTTCAGACATTTGGTCTATTTGTGACAAGTAAATTCTCCCTGTAGTAATCTGCATAGTGTTTATGTTTGTGCAACTCTGTGTAATGATATAATTAAAATACCCAAGGGGTAAAAATATTAAATCTTATAAAGTAAACTCTGTACCTTGCATAATGATTGAATAAACCGATCTGGTTAATCAAGAACTATTAAATATTTGTTTAGGATTTACAGTTTACATACTTAGAGTTTGAATACTTAATCTCATTTAAGCATGGTGGTTAGTAAAAATTTACTGTCTCTATTATTAAGGAATCAATAATATTTTTAAAGTTTTGTGTATTATAAAAACATGTAAGGAGAAAAGAAAACAATTTCAAAAAATAACGTTTCTTTTATTTAGAAGGCATTTCAGAATCTTAATAAGTCTCATAGTGTTATTATCAATAGCTCTTAAGATTTTAGTTGTGGAGGACTGATAAATATATAGTTCTGATTAACAGAATACAGATTACAAGAAGTTTAATGATTCACTTAATATGTTGTAGGCAAACTCTATGGAGAAAATTGGTCCTGTTGTGGAGTAAACTGTTATTATTTTACCCCTGAACGTAAAACCTGGAGGGACTGTAATCAGATTTGCCAAAATTACAGAGCATCCCTTTTGAAGATAGATGATGAAGATGAACTGGTATCATAGACTCTTACATTCACTTTTAATCTCTTAGACTCTATCTCTCACCCTTGGACTCAGGATGTTGAGGTCAGAGGAGAATCCAGATAGAGAACTCTAGCTGTGCTTTATGTTGTGTTTGTTGTGTGAGCAAAAATTTTATAGCTAAGTCTCCCAGGCACCCTGCCTCCTGATAGGCATATGATTCTGCTACTTACTCAGCCAACAATCAGTACGTTATCTCTTATGATGATCATTATAACACCCCAAAGGGAACCCTCTTTTAAGATGTAGCTTAAGTCTTAGCAATCGCTTACCTCCCTTTCTGGAGTCCTGGTGGCTCAGTAGTAAAGCTGCTAACTAACCAAAATGTTGGCAGTTCGAATCCACCAGCCGCTCCTTGGAAACCCTATGGGGCAGTTCTACTCTGTTCTATAGAGTCACTGTGAGTTGGAATCGACTCGACAGCAATGGGTTTGGTTTGGTTTACCTCCCTTTCAAGGGAGTCTTCAAGAGAACTATGCACAAAAACGTATGCTTCTCTCCATGAAATGCTTAACCCATTGGCAATTAGCACCCTGGAGCCAGCAGTTATTTATCCCTCTAAGGTGGCAACTAAGAACCTTGAAACAGGAGCTTCTTGTAGTTACTATTATTAACTCAGGAACCAGGCTGCCTCAGAGCAAATCCAGCTCTCCCACTTACTAGCCGAGTAAGTTTGAATAAATTACTTAGTTTTTCTGGGCCTCAGTTTCCCCAGATGCCAAATGTAATAATGAGGAACATAAAAGGGATAATAGTTGTACAAATTAGCCTCACGGTGATTTTCATTTACCTGTAAGGTACATTTACTTAATCAGTATTCTTAAGTATTAAGATGTTTACATCTTTCAAAAAGAATTATAAAAAAAGAAAATATAGTAACAATAATATTGCAGTTACCTTTTTTATTACAAATGAAAACTGTCCACACACAAAAAGTGTCTTTACAGACAAGTGTTTGCAAAGATCAGCCCGAAACCTCTATTTATAATGTAGAAACACAATAAAAATTTATATGTAAAACTACTACATGTTTCAAATCATAACACAAAAGAGTTTATATATCGGGTTATGAAATAATTTTATATGTTTGTTGCAGTAAAACAAATTAAAATTTACCTTTTAAAATACATTCAGTGGTTTAAGCAGACATTATATGTCACTTTTGACGTATTACATTTGGGGACATGCTAAATACTTCCAAATACTTCCTCATTTCCCTTTACCCCTCCAAACTACTGAAGTACAGAAAGACTTTCCCTTATGAGGCTGAAGACTCTATTGTGCGCTCCAGTGTGTGCACACACATGTACGCACACACGTACTTTTTATTTTAATAAATTTATTTTGACAATTCCTTCTTTCACTTAAGAATACATGATGATCATTTTTCTACATGCCTAAATATTCTTCTGGAGCATGCTTCTTACTGGTTGGATAATGTGTCATAAATTATTTAACAAACCCCCTATTGCTAGAATTTAGATTTTACATTTTTCCATGCTTTAAATAATCTATGAGACCGACAGCCATTTTTAGCATAACTAATCTGGGTATGGGTTAATCTACCGAGGGAAGAATTACTTTGTATAATGAAAATGTAAGGATTGAGAGGAGAGATGGTTTTCTAGGATGGAGTTATGAAGGATGATGTGGAGGGTAGCAGAATACTGACCATGGAAACAGCTGGCCCTTTGTCTAATCTTTCTCTTCATTCATATAACTGATGAGATTTCAGTCAAATTATATGTCTTGTTTCTTTTATAGGTTTTCATTCAATCCCAGGCTTATAAAAATACTTAATGGATTGAATTATCATATAATAAAATGTGAAATAAATGAAATGAGTCAACAGTAGCACATCTCCTGGATTGTAAGTCTCTGGAATACGTTGAAACTCTAAAATTGGTGTGGAGGTCAGAAGGGGATTGTATCTAAGGAGAATCTTCCCGCACTTCATTTTCAAGTAAAGGTCGTTGGTAAGAATAAGTAGAATGACTAAGAAAGTGTTCAAAGAAGTATAGTTGAAGAGGAACAGAAGTGTCATGTCGAACTATTAGTAGTCATACAAGTACTAATACAACTATTAGTAATCAAAAACACGTTACGAGGTACAAAAAATGAAACAAAATTATGAAGTAGAGTGATGTGAAGTGAATGAATCATCCTAACTATGCCACAGTGATCCATCCTATTAACAACAAATGAGTATCCTGAACATACCAAAAATTCATTTTAAACTACTTTATATTATTGTCGTTGTTATGTGCTGTCGAGTCAATCGTGGCTTATAGCGACCTTGTGTAAAACAGAATGAAACACTGCTCGGTTCTGCATTATGCCCACAATTGTTGCTGTGCTTGAGCCCATTGTTACAGCCACTGTGTCAGTCCATCTCATTGAAGGTCTTCTTCTTTTTTGCTGACCCTGTGCTTTACCGTGCATGATGTCCTTCTTCAGGGACTGGTCCCTCCTGATAACATGTCCAAAGTACTTGAGGTGAAGTCTTTGCCATCATTGCTTCTAAGGAGCATTCTGGCTGTACTTGCAAGGCAGACTTGTTTGTTCTTCTGGCACTCCGTGGTATATTCAATATTCTTTGCCAACACCATAATTCAAATGCATCAATTCTTCTTCAGCCTTCCTTATTCATTGTCCAGCTTTTGCATGCATATGAGGCAATTGAAAATACCATGGCTTGAGTCAGGTACAACTTGGTTCTCAAAGTGGCATCTTTTCTTTTTAACACTTTAAAGAGGTCTTTTGTAGCAGATTTGACCAATATAATACATTGTCTGATTTGTGGACTGCTGCTTCCATGGGTATTGATTGTGGATCCAAGTAAAATGCAATCCTTGACAACTTCAATATTTTCTCCATTTATCATGGTGTTGCTTATTGGTACAGTTGTGAGGATTTTTGTTTTTTTTAAATTGAGGTGTAATCCATACTGCAGGCTATAGTCTTTGATCTTCATCAGTACATGCTTCAAGACCTCTTCACTCTCACCAAGCAAGGTAGTATCATCTGCATATTGCAGATTGTTAATGTCTTCCTTCAAACCTGATGCTGTGTTTTTCTTCACATAGTCCAGGTTCTTGGGTTTTTTGCTTAGCATACAAATTGAATACATATGGTAAAAGGATATAATCCTGACACACACTTTTCCTTCCAATAGGAAGGACTGCCTACTGGTCTATGTACAGTTTCCTCATGAACACGAAAAAGTGTTCAGAAATTCCTATTCTTTTCAATGTTATCCATAATTTGTTAAGATCCACAAAGTTGAATGCCTTTGCATAGTCAAAACATAGGTAAACATCTTTCTGGTATTCTCTCCTTTCAGCCAAGAACCATATGACATCCGCAATGATACACCTCATTCTGTGTCCTCTTCTGAATCTGGCTTGAATTTTTGGCAGTTCCCTGTCACTGTACTACTGCTACCATTTTCGAATGACCTTCAGCAAAATTTTACCTGCGTATGATTTTAATGATATTGTTTGATAATTTCTGCATTCTGTTGGATCACCTTTCTTTGGAACGGGCACAAATATGGATCTCTTCCAGTTGGCTGGCCAGGTAGCGGTCTTCCAAATTTCTTGACATAGATGAATGAGTGCCTCCAGCATTGCATTTTTTTTTTGTTGAGACATCTTAATTGGTATTTCATTAATTCCTGGAGCCTTGTTTTTCTCCAGTGCCTTCAGTGCAGCTTGGACTCTTTCCTTCACTTTCTTTGGTTCTTGATCATACACTACTTCCTGAAATGGTTGAATATTGATTAATTTTTTTTGGTACAGTGACTCTGTGTAGTCCTTTCATCTTCTTTTGATGCTTCCTGTGTCGTTCAATATTTTACCCATAGACTTTTTCAATATTGCAACCCGAGGGTTTAATTTTGTCTATAGTTCTTTCATCTTGAGAAATGGTGAATGTGTTCTTCCCTTTTGGTTTTATAACTCCAGGTCTTTGTATATTTCATTATAATACTTTACTTTGTCTTCTTGAGCCACCCTTTGAAATCTTGTGTTCAGCTCTTCTATTCTTGAGATGGTCTTTAAGTTCAAGTGGAATATACTCAAGGTCATACTGTGGCTCTTTTATATTATCAGTATGTATATATATTTATAGTTGCTATGAGTTGAATCAACTTCATGATAACAGGTTTTATATATATGTACATATATACATGTATATATATATGTGTATGTCTTATATTTCTATGAATGCTTGTAATGTATAAAGTAGTCACTCAACAGACAATTTTTAACTAATTTTAGCTCCTTAAGTGCAGGGATTATAGTTTGCACTTCACTATTTTTTTTGTTTATATTAATATATGTATTTACTATATTATCTGTATCCTTCTATTTTGAAGTGCAGTATTTTATTAAAGAAGAAGAAAAAAAATGAAGTTAAAAAACTTCCATATAAAAATAGACCACTATCAAATCTGTTTCCCAAGACACATGTCCAAGACACATCAGAGTAGGTGCAACATCTCACTGACTCTACCTACACTGGTAAATTTCCTTTATAGTCATCGAGGCTGACTGAGGCTAGAACCCAGGTCAGGCTTTATTTACATTGTTGATAGACAAGATGATTAGGAGCCAAAGCTCCCATCTCCCATTCCTTCATCATATAAAATGAGTAAACACAAGAGATATGTTGGGGGTAGGGGTCCTACACAAGTAGTATTTATATTAACCACGATTTATTAAATTCTAGACTCTTTACATGCCTTACTCATAATCCTTATAAAATACATAAATATACACAAAAAAATTCTTATTCTTCTTTAGACATATCTTGTTATCCTTGGACCTTTGGGCTTCCATATAACTTTTATAATCATTTTGCCAGCTCTCCCAAAAACTGGCTAACCAGCCAACCAACCAACCAACCAACCAACCAACCAACCAACCAACCAACCAACCAACCAACCAACCAACCAACCAACCAACCAATCAACCAACCATGACTAAAAATATGCATGACTGCGTTAGGCTCCCCTGCCTTCCCGAAGTTAGTTGGCCAGATGTGGGTCTTGTGTAACCCCTAGTTGCCAGCTGTTTTGGGAAACAAAGGCATCTTGATTGCTCAGGTTATTTTCAGGAAATAGAATTAAAAGGCCAAACCAAGTTCTTTGTCCCATGTGGAAAAATTCACATAGCATACAATTAATTATTTTAAAGTGTACAATTCAGTGGCATTTATTACATTCACAATGTCATGCAACCATTGTCTCTATCTAGTTCCAAAACATTTTCATCATTCTAAAAAGAATCTCTGTATCCATTAAGCAGACAGTCTCCATTGCCTGCTTTCTCCAGCCCCTGACAACTGCTAATCTACTTTCTGTCTCTATGGATTTACCTTTTCTGGATATTTCATATAAAGGGAATCACATAACAAAAAGATAAACTATTGTACATTTTATTTTTAGAAATTGTTGTATTTTTCAAATTTCTGTGTTATTTACTCATATTTTCAAGACCATCCTTTTTTTTTCTTTAAAGATATAAAACATACTTATTTTACACTTAGTGTCTGATAATCCTCATGTTTGATGTTTTTGTTGGTCTGTTTTCTGTCTGTTGTTTCTGTTGGCTTTTGCTCATGATGCCATTTTGTTTGCATGTTAAGTAATTTTAGTATTATTTTTTGAGCTGTTCATTTCTTTGAAATTTTATCTGTGGAAATTATATGAGACCTGAGATAAAGATGGCTTCCCCCCACCCCTAAATAATTTTCTTTTGTTAGATGCCTTGTGGCACTATGAATTTGGACCACTTTTGATCCTAATTTCGAACCCTCAAGTAGTGTAGTTTTGATGAGCAAACCTATAAAGATTTCATGTAGTTTATTACCTTGATGTAATGGTAGTCTCCAAGTTCACTACCAGGCAAGGTAGCCTAGAGGCCATGGAACAGAGTCTCACAAGCCAAATTAAAATTCTCAAATCACAGAGACTTTATTAAATCAATTCAAGTCATACAGCAAGATAAAAGGGGAAGGAAATGGGATAGGTTATCACACTTAGGATAAAGTGCAAGTGGCTGAAAGAACCACACTACTGACTCCTGGGTTATGCAATTTTCATAAGACCTGTCACTCTCTGCATAACCCTTTCTGATGTTGGTGTGGTTTCCAGGACCAGACTTGAGGTTCAAGTAAGGGAGCTTAACAGACGGGAAGAGTTTGGGGCCAGCACACACTCATTTTTCTCTCTTGTGGAAACGGAGGAGCACACAAGCCTTGACAGACAGTTAATCTGATGAGCAGCTATGGATTTTATTTGTGTTTCTTGGGCAGAGGGCCAGAATGGGTGTCACCATTAAGACCTTAAGAATGTTGAGTGCCTATGAACCTCGTATATATTTTATGTATGATATTTAGTGTCTACTTGTTTTTTTTCTTTCCATTTTCCTCTATATAGAACACATATGTGCTCTACTTATGCATCTATGACTAAATTGTCTCATAGGTCACACTAACTTATCTGTACTTAATACATCTTATGAGTTCTGCATATGCCTCACGAGCTACTTGGTTTCATTTGTCTTCCTTGTTTCTGTTTTTTCCTATAGCAGCAAATTTGAATATCTTTAAATAATGGAGCAAATGAAAATTACGCGAGATACGGCTTATAATTTTGGAGTCTTGGGTGGAATTATTCTTATTCCCTTCTGCTTAAATTTAAGTTCAAGACAGGCAGTTTTTTTTTTTTTTTTTTTTTTTTTTTAACAGTTCTATGGTAGTTTATAAGGAAACTGGGTGGGGCAAGTCGTTTGGAATTGGCTGCTAACCTAAAGGTTGGCAGTTCAACCCACCCAGCAACCCTGTGGAAGAAATGCCTGGCTGCTTCCGTAAGATTACAGCCATGAGTCGGGGGTCGACTAATGGCAGCTAACAACAGCATCATTGTGGTTTATGTTGTAGGTGTAGCCCTTTGGAGTCTCAACCTTATGTAGTTACTAGCCAGTCTTGTATTTAGAAGTCCCATGTTGGATGGAATGTGGGCTTTGTCCTGTATCCCCTTTATTGAACACTTGGCCTGAGTATGAATGTATTTTTTTTGGGGGGGGGTCAGCTCATGGATCTTATTATTCAAGAAAAATTAAAAAAACTTTCATTCAACATTTTTAGTTGTTCTCAATAGGAAGGCAGTTCTGGCATCTAATCCACCATTTTGCTGAAAGAGTCCAACTCTGGATGTTTTTCAATGGATCTGTTATTTTGTAGCCAATAACTATTAAGTTTGTGCCCTATGAGGTAGAGGGAGGAAAATAAACAAAACAAAACAGACAAAAACAATAATCATAAACCTTATCTCTGTCTATATTTGAAATTTATATTTTTCGCCTGGAGGTATATATGCACATGAATCTGGTTATCTGTGTCACAGAAGTTCAGCTTTTTCTCTTTTTAATCTCTCACCTTTGTTAAAAAGTTAACATTAAAAAAGCAGGTTTGGAATATTATAATCCCATAGTAATATTGCAAGGTAATTTTGCCTTCTAGTCAAAAATTCTTAGAGTAGAATAAAGTGGGAGATTATGAGTGAGATCAAGAAGCTCTTAGTCTATTTAATGGACTAAGAGCAAAAGGAAATCTTTTGGTCATAAAATTAATATTTCCATAACACAGATTTTTAGGCAGCAGAGAAAAAAATACATAATTTATGTTTTTGCAAGCTTCAGAATTAAGTGGTTGACCATGTATGTTTTCTGTTCTACAGTAATTTTACAATAATGAGCTTGCCTTCTGGGAGGGGAAAATGCACATTTTTAACCTCAACAAGAATAACAAATATCGAATGCTCTAACACCTACAGCTGTATCTGTGAGAAGAAAATTGGTTGTATTTTCCCTAATTCAATATAAATGAAGAACAATTTAAAAATGGAATTTTGTCATTTTTAGTTTGCTTCCTATAAAAACTTAGATTATTTTTATTTTTATTTTATTTTATTTTTTTATTGTATTTTAGATAAGGTTTACGGAACAAACTAGTTTCTCATTAAACAGTGTAGTACACATGTTGTTTTATGACATTGGTTAACAACCCGATGACATGTCAACACTCTCCCTTCTCAAACTTGGGTTCCCTATTACCAGCTTTCCTGTTCCCTCCTGCCTTCTAGTTCTTGACCCTGGTCTCGTGTGCCCATTTAGTCTTGTTTTGTTTTATGGGCCTGTCTGTCCAATCTTTGGCTGAAGGGTGAAACCTCAGGAGTGACCTCATTACCAAGCTGAAAGTGTGTCTGGGGGCCATACTCTCAGGATTTCTCCAGTCTCTGTCAGGCCAGTAAGTCTGGCCTTTTTTTTTGAGTTAGAATTTTGTTCTACATTTTTTTCCAGTTCTGTCAAGAACCCTATATTGTGATCCCTGTCAAGCAGTCAGTGGTGGTAGCTGGGCACCATCTAGTTGTACTGGACTCAGTCTGGTGGGGGCTGTGGTAGATGTGGCCCATTAGTCCTTCGGACTAATCTATCCCTTGTATAAAACTTAGATTATTTACAAATAAATGTTTTTGACTGCAGGGCTTACTCCATTGTGGAACGAAATAGATATGATCTGAGAGAGCCAAATGCCTGTAGGTGAATAAATAACATTTGTGGTATATCCATAATGGAATGCTACTCAGTTAAAAAAAAAAAAAAAGGAACTACAAACAAACAATGTGGATGAATTCCAAAATAATGTTGAACAAAAGAAGCCAGGTACAAAAGAGTACATCATTTATGTTTTTGTTTATATGAAATTCTAGAATAAGCAAAACTAATTTATTGTGGCAGAGAGGAGATCACTGATTACCTAGGGCTAAGATGACTGGACTAGAACCTCTGAACTTTTGGTTAGCAGCTGAGTGAGTTAACCTTTTGTATCATCCAGGGACTCCTTGTGGGGCCTTTACATGCTTGTGTTTCTGGATTCTGTTACCTCCACCCTTCAGGCAGCCTCTGGGAAAGCCACAGAGAATTTTGGGAAGAATTACGTAGGTGCTATATCTGTCATAGCTCCTGCCAAGGTGGACACAATGGAGGCCATGCCAAAGTCTGGCCCTTGAAAAGATTGTGGAAACTTAGCTTCACAACCATGAGTGTACAATGAGTATCACTGGGGCTGCTCTGCCAGGAAGCTGGGCAAACATCCAAATAAGAGAGGCAGATGGTCTCAGTGGATCAGAGAAACACACAAACTACGTCCAGTATACTTTTCAATGGTGACGGCCCACCAGCTTTCTAATTTACTGTCATCTTTTGTCCCCAGTGTTGATTATACTTTCATGCCTTTTACTCGTATCTCCCCAATGTGGACTATTCATTAATAATAAACCACCCACTTAGTAGAAGTAGTACAGTGAAGATAGACATCAGTGTGGTTCATAAAATCTTAGATTCTATGAGTCTCAATGTATTATAGAAATATGATAGTTCCAATAATTAAAAATTAAAGTCAGTAAGAAAAAATATATATAAATCAAAACCCATTGTAATATTTTCACAAGCTTCCTATCTCATGATGAACAAGAAGGATATTATCATATCTTCCTCTGAATTCACCAAAGATTGTTTTAGAAAGTCAGTTAGCAACTAGGTCTCCTTATGTGCATACAGCATCTGCCCATAGATACCATAGAAGTCCCAGATGGATATGAATACTCCCAGCATCATGGCAGTAAAAATATTATGTAAACTCAAATAAATAAAGAGAAAGTTGGGCTTTTTTTAAGTTTTTTTTTTTTTTTTTATAATTTTAGTAAATACATAACAGCATTTGCCATTTCAATGGTGCAACCGTCACCATTATCCATCTCCAAATGTTTCCATCACCCCTAACAGAAACTCAGTGTTCCCTAGGCAACGAGTCTCCCTTTCTCTGCCTCCCACCCACCCTGGTAATCACTACTGAACTTTGTATATACTTGCCTATTCTAGATATTTCATGTAAGTGGAATCATACAATATTTGTCCTTTTGTGACTGACTTATTTTACTCAGCATGTTTTCAAGATTCATTAATGGAGAATGATGATTTTTATTCATTAGGTAAATTACGTGAAATTCTTTATGCCTTATATACCAAATAGAGGAAAGATAATGGCAAACTTTCTAAGGAAAATCACTGGACATTTATCAGCATGGCTAAAAATAAAAATAATAACACCACCAAATGGTGGCAAGATGCAGAGAAACTAGATCACTCATACATTGCTGATGGGGATGTAAATGGTAGTGCCCATTCTTGAAAACATTTTGGCAGTTTCCTATAAAGCTAAGCATGGCACACCATATGACCCAGCAATTGCCCTCTTGGGCATTTATCTGGGAGAAGTTAAAGCCTTTGTCTACACAAAACCCTTTTATAATTGCTCATAGCAGCTTTATTTGAAATAGCAAAAAACTGAAAATAACCAAAATGTCCTTCAATAGATGAAATACTTAAACTGGTACAGCCGTATCATGGAATACTACTTATCAATAAAAAGAAATAAACTACTGATACACGTAACAACTTGTAACAATTTATGCTGAGTGAAAAAAGTCAATCTAAAAAGATAACATATTGTAAGATTCAATTTAAAATCACAGTGATGAAGAATACCAAAAAAACCCCCCCCCAAACAAAAAAAACAAACCCGAGGCGATTCTGACTCATAGCGACCCTATAGGACAGAGTAGAACTGCCCCATAGAGTTTCCGAAGAGCGCCTGGTGAATTCCAACTGCTGACCTTTGGTTAGCAGCCATAGCACTTAACCACTACCCGATGAAGAATAAAAAAAAGGAATTTCCACGGATCAGGAACAGGGAGGAAAGAATGAGGCAAGTGTGGCAATAAAAGGGCAAAGGGAGGAATTCTTGTAATTGAACTGCTCTGTATCTTGATTACATTAACACCAATATCCTGACTGTTCTGTAATTTTATAAGCTGTAATGACTGGGGGAAACTGGGTATAGGGTTACAGCATCTCTCTGTATTTATTTATTTTTAACTGCATGTGAATCTAAAATTATTTCAAAATAAAAAGTTTAATTCATAAAATTCTCATATGTGTTAGTGGTAGCTCATTGCTGTTTTAATTTGTAATTCCATAATGTCATATGGGGAGCTCTGGTGGCGGATGGTTAAGCGTTCGCCAGCTAACCAAAAGGCCGGTAGTTCGAATCCACCAGCCATTCCTTGGAAACCCTATGGGGCAGTTCTACTCTGTCCTATAGTGTCGCTATGAGTCAGAATCAACTCAATGACAATGGGTTTTAATGTCATATGGGAGTCCCTGGCTGGTGCAACTGGTTAACGTGCTCAGCTGCTAACTGAAGTGCTGAAGCCCAGAGGCTCCTTGGAAGAAAGGTCTGGTGATCTTACCTACTTTCAAGAAATTAGCCACTGAAACCCGTGTTGTTCTTGTTAGGTGCTTTATCTGACTCATAGCGACCCTATGCACAACAGAACGAAACACTGCCCGGTCCTGAGCCATCCTTACAATCGTTGTTATGCTTGAGTTCATTGTTGCAGCCACTGTGTCAATCCACCTCATTGAGGGTCTTCCTCTTTTCCACTGACCTTGTACTCTGCCAAGCATGAAGTCCTTCTCCAGGGACTGATCCTTCCTGACAACATGTCCGAAGTATGTAAGACTCAGTCTTACCATCCTTGCCTCTAAGGAGCATTCTGGCTGCACTTCTTCCAAGACAGATTTGTTCGTTCTTTTGGCAGTCCATGGTATATTCAATATTCTTTGCCAACACCACTATTCAAAGGCATCAATTCTTCTTCGGTCTTCCTTATTCATTGTCCAGCTTTCACATGCATATGATGTGAGTGAAAATACCATGGCTTGGGTCAGGCACACCTTTGTTTTCAGGGTGACATCTTTGCTCTTCGACACTTTGAAGAGGTCCTTTGTAGCAGATTTACCCAATGCAATGCGTCTTTTGATTTCTTGACTGCTGCTTCCATGGCTGTTGATTGTGGATCCAAGTACAATGAAACCCTTGACAACTTAAATCTTTTCTCCATTTATCATGATGTTGCTCATTGGTCCAGTTGTGAGGATTTTTGTTTTCTTTATGTTGAGGTGTAATCCATGCTGAAGACTGTGGACTTCGATCTTCATTAGTAAGTGCTTCAAGTCCTCTTCACTTTCAGCAAGCAAGGTTGTGTCATCTGTATAATGCAGGTTGTTAATGAGTCTTCCTCCAATCCTGATGTCCGTTCTTCTTCATATAGTCCAGCTTCTCGGATTATTTGTTCAGCACGCAGATTAAATAGGTATGGTGAAAGAATACAGCCCTGACGCATGCCTTTCCTGACTTTAAACCTATCAGTATTCCCTTGTTCTGTCCAAATGACTGCCTCTTGATCTATGTAAAGGTTCCTCATAAGCACAATTAAATGTTCTGGAATTCCCATTCTTCGCAGTGTTATCCATAGTTTGTTATGATCCACACAGTCGAATGCTTTTGCATAGTCAATAAAACACAGGTAAACATCCTTCTGGTATTCTCTGCTTTCAGCCAGAATCCATCTGACATCAGCAATGATATCCCTGGTTCCACGGCCTCTTCTGAAACTGGCCTGAATTTCTGGCAGTTCCTTGTCGATATACTGCTGTAGCCATTTTTGAATGATCTTCAGCAAAATTTTGCTTGTGTGTGATATTAATGATATTGCTCTATAACTACCACATTGGGTTGGATCACCTTTCTTGGGAATCGGCATAAATATGGATCTCTTCCAGTCAGTTGGCCAGGAAGCTGTCTTCCATATTTCTTGGCATAGACGAGTGAGCACCTCCAGTGTTGCATCTGTTTGTTGAAACATCTCAATTGATATTCCATCAATTCCTGGAGGCTTCTTTTTCACCAATGCCTTCAGAGCAGCTTGGACTTCTTCCTTCAGTACCATCGGTTCCTGATCATATGCCACCTCTTGAAGTGGTTGAATATCGACTAATTCTTTTTGGTATAATGACTCTGTGTATTCCTTCCATCTTCTTTTGATGCTTCCTGCGTCGTTTAATATTTTCCTCATGGAATTCTTCACTATTGCAACTTGAGGCTTGAATTTTTTCTTCAGTTCTTTCAGCTTGAGAAATGCCGAGAGTGTTCTTCCCTTTTGGTTTTCCATCTCCAGCTCTTTGCACATGTCATTATAATACTTTACTTTGTCTTCTCGAGAGGCCCTTTGAAACCTTCTGTTCAGCTCTTTCACTTCATGAATTCTTCCTTTTGCTTTAGCTGCTCGTTGCTCAAGAGCAAGTTTCAGAGTCTCCTCTGACATCCATCTTGGTCTTTTCTTTCTTTCCTGTCTTTTCAGTGACCTCTTGCTTTCTTCAGGAATGATGCCCTTGATGTCATTCCACAACTCGTCTGGTCTTCGGTCACTAGTGTTTAATGCGTCAAATCTATTCTTCAGATGGTCTCTAAATTCAGGTGGGATATACTCAAGGTCATATTTTGGCTCTCGGGGACTCGCTCGGATTTTCTTCAGTTTCAACTTGAACTTGCATATGAGCAATTGATGGTCAGCCCCTGGCCCTTGTTCTGACTGATGATATTGAGCTTTTCTATTATCTCCTTCCACAGATGCAGTCAATTTGATTTCTGTGTGTTCCATCTGGTGAGATCCATGTGTATAGTCACTGTTTATGTTGGTGAAAGAAGGTATTTGCAAATACTGAAACCCCTATGAATCCTAATTCTACCTATGGGGTTGCCATGAGTTGGAGTCGACTCAGAGGCAACTGGTAAAGGCTTCTACGGCAACCTTTCACCAGTGGAAGACAGAAGACAGGAAAAAGGTTGCTGATGAATTGCTTGTCCTTCTGAGACCCTCCTTAAACTTGATGAACCATTCAAAGTTGCAGTATTTCTGTAAGGCCTCCTGAGAGATGTTCCATATTATCCACCACCACATGGCGTCTCCCCCACCCCCAGCCCCCCACCCTCCACCAAAAACCAAACCCATTGACTTCAATTCTGACTCACAGTGATTCAATAGGACAGGGTAGAGCTATCCCGCAGGGTTTCCAAAGCTATAATCTTTACGGGAGCAGACTTCCGCATCTTGCTCCTGCAGGGTCCTGGGGGGATCAAACTGCTGACCTTTTGATTAGTAGCCTAGTGTTTAACCAGGGCTCCTTCATATTAATGAATAAAAACTCCATATTAATGAATAAAAACTATTGTTGTGAAGCTGTGGCCAGTTGATAAAATACCATCTTGTACTTCTTTTCCTCGTTCCCTGATTCATTTTCTTTTCTTTTTGCCTCTCACTCTTATTTCCTTGGGATGCACCTCTCTCCACCTTACGTGGTAGCACTTAATGTTTGCATTGAGCTCTATTTTCTAAGAAATCCTGGTCAAAAACTATGTTCTGTAATGAAAGGCAGGATTGCAGCTACCCACAAGGGATTTGGAATGAGAATTGGCCCTCATGTCTATACTCCCTCTCTAAATAAGTATACATTCCATTAAACCCCCAAAACCCACTGCTGACTCAGCCAGTGAGAAAGGCTACAATGTTTATAGTATAACAGAAGAGAGAATTCTGTATTATCTTGAATCCCTTCACTGGGATCCAAACCATACTTAGAAGTGAGGTATAGGGACAGTGGGCTCATGCTAGCTTATCCCTGCTTTAGATGTGAGAACTCAAATCTCTTTCCCACAGAATGCTTTGTTATTTGTCCTGCTACCATTGAACTTTAAGTGGTTAAGTGTCCAGTAATTAAGGGGGTTTGGATTAATAAGATTATTCATAAAAAAAAAACCCTGTTGATGTGGTCATCAGATGTACATATAAAGGAGATCTTCTGTATTATGAATATATATTGAGTGTCTAGAAGAAGTAAAATACTACATATTGTATAAGGAAAAGAGACAAAGGAAAGACCAAGTAAAGAAGACCTGACATTGCCCATTGGCTGAGGCTGAGCAGTAAAACACACAAGTGACCTTCTAAACTTTAGTTTAAATAGTGCAGATGGCATAAGATAGAGGAGTTATGCAAAGACTGAACATTTGTAATAAGGAATGTCCCCAAATGGTGTTATGTCCTAGTATGTCCCTTAGTATGGTAGGATTAATTTAAGGATAATTTTATCAGGGTAATGACCCAGAGGTCCTAAAGTAAAGGCAGACATAATGGAGATAGTCCAATTAGGTAAAACTTGTATATAAAATAGGAAAGGAGAAGTTGGGAGAGGCCATTTTACCAGGTAAAGAAGTCCAGCCAGTTGAGGTGCTAAAGCAGAAAAACCAAACCAGTTTTCATGATTTCGATTCCAATTCAGACTCATGGTGATCCCAGGTGTGAAGCCATAGGGTTTTCATGGCTGAAGCAGACCACCTTTTGTAAACTTTTGGAAGCAGATCACCAGGCTGTCTTCTGAGGTGTTTCTAGGTGGGTTTGAACTGCCAATATTTGGGTTACTAGCCAAAGTGGTTAACCATTTCCACCACCTAGATACTCTAGTTGAAGTGCTAGCTGAAGAAAATGTGTGAGCACGGGAGTAAACCAAAACCAAACCCGTTGCCATCGAGTGGATTCCAACTCATAGTGACCCTGCAGGACAGAGTAAAACTGCCCTGTAGAATTTCCAAGGAGCACCTGGTGGATTCGAACTGACAGCCTTTTGGTTAGCAGCCACAGCACTTAACCACTACACCACTGGGGTTTCCAAGCATGGGAGTAGGAATTACTAAATAGGCACTATTGCTTCATGACATATTACTAAAGTGAGACTATGAGTAGAAAAGAATACAGGTAGTCCCCAATGTATGACACGTTCAAGTTACAGCAAATTGAACTTATGACTTTTTTATTTTTTGCTACATCTTGTTAGTAATATGTACTACATACAGAGTTAAAATATATCTGTAAGTGTAAATGTAATGCTTCTAACTGCCAAAGATGAAGATTGGATTTGTAAAGATACGGACAAAAAAGGCAATAACAATGAGAACTGAACGAAATGAATTACACAGACTGAGAAGAAGAAAGTGGGGAAGATGTAAGCTGCTCCTTCTTTAGAAATGATTTTTATTTTTTGTGGAATGTTTTGTATCACCCTTTTTTGTTAGCTTTTCTTCTTAGTTTGTAAAGTACAATAATTTAGATAGGGATTAGTTTTGCTCTCTGGGGGCATACAAACTACAATATAAGGTATTTTTTTTTTCCCTTATAAATTGAAAAATTTTTTAGGTGAACACTTTGTATGTAAGTTAAGAACAAAGCCATTCAAGGAAATCGAATTGTTCTTTCTTGATACCGAGTTAGAATTAATTGCTCTTCATTTCCAGTTTGCCTTGTTGTCTGATAGAACATCCAAGTGTTCTTTTAATCATTTGTTCAACAGTTGTTTATTTTGCACTTACTGTGTGCAGGGCATTATACTTGGTGCTGAAATTATAAAGGCCAGTAAATCACTGACCCTTCCTTTAGGGAGCTCAGATTTAGAAGGCAGAAATATCTACAAATATTTGAAATGCAATGTGAAAATATAACTAATTGGGGCATAATTAAGGTGCTCTGAGAACTCACAGGGAAGACGGGATTAACTTGGCTGAGGCAAGGGATTTATCAAGATAGACTTTTCAAAGGAATCCACTAGAAATGAGTTTTGAAAATGAGTATGTATTTTTCTATATACACTGTAGTATATAGTTCCTTGTTCCTTCTCTGGGAAATAAAATCCTGTTTGGATCTCTGCCCTTCACATTTATTTTGGAAATTATAGTAGTCCCTCAAAAATTTGTTGATCTTTGGTAAAATCTTGTCTAATCCTTAGGCATAAGGTGGCAGACTGTTGGCCAATCCATGAGTCATTTTAAATCACCTTTCTCCTGCCTTCCCACAAGTTACTCACTTTTCCAGCCCCGCTTGCAGCTAAAGAGATCTCGTGACCTACCTCTGGCTATTGAAACTTAAGCTAAAGTTGGCAAGAGGATGTCAGGAGTGGCTTGCATTGCTTTAACTCTTGTTTTGCTGTCTTGAACACTGACGAGATACCTAGAGCTGTGGCAATCATGTTGTAGGCAAGAGGTTACAAATATGCCAGTGATGGAAGATTGGAAAGATCTGGAGAGCCAACGGCACTGGTGATGTTGTTGAGCTGCTGAACCAGCCCTTAGCCTCTGGACCTCTGGACTTTCTGTTATATATGCTCAGGTAATCTGCCCAAGAACCACTATGGTTGTTACTAATCTCAAAGAGCCCTCATCACACAGAAGAGGGAACTCACTGAATTAAAAATAGTGCGTAGTCTGACAAATGGGAATAACCTTATAGCAAAAAGTGGATGGAGAAATCAGAATAATTCTGGATTATTATAAATTAGCTATAAATTGTGTCTTTATCATCTGGCATTGCAGCGTACAGAGAATGTGCTATGATACAGAAGAAGGTGGTTTGAGAGTAAAAACAAACAAACCAAGACACAACAAAACAGGAAACCCTTGTGATTTTGTGGTTTAAAAATTAAAGATTCGTAACTCTCCCAGACAGCCAAAGCTGCAGCTTTCTGTCTGCCCTTTTCCTGTTAGCTCTGTTTTTATGTGTTCTGACCAGTTATTTTCATTTTTTCTGCTCATCGTAGTTGGAGAGTCTCCTTGAAAAGACAGTCTTTTGTTAACATTGCACAGTTTTGCCCTCCTCAAATCAAACTGCTTCCCCAACTGTCTCTGGCGTATCAGTGTTCCTAAGCGTTCCTCAGGCCTACAGAAGCCTGCAAGTGCTGGGCAATTCCAATGTTACCATCAGAGCCATCAGAGGAATTCCTGTAAATGAGGACCATTTACTCAAAATGTGATTTTTATCGGCAACTATTTCCCATATATATGAACTATTAAAAAAAAAAAAGTTGCTGATAATTCTGACTCATAGCGACCCTATAGGACAGAGTAGAACTGCCCCATACAGAAATGGGAGTGGCTGGTGGATTCGAACCAACAGCCTTTCAGTTAGCAGCTGAGTGCTTAAACACTGGGACACCAGGGTTCTTCTATATGAACTATAATAATTTTTTTTTTTTCCTGAACTATTATGGGGGAAGTTTTCCTTTCCTCCTATCTCATCTCCACATGTTTCTCTACCCTCCAGAAATGACTGAGGAGGGAAACGTTTATGCAGAGGCGAAATCTCAGGATGACAAAAAGAAGAAAACACAGCCTAGAATTATAGATGGAAAATATGATCGTGGTAAGCATTTATTCTCATAGAAGCATAAAATCTTAGGCTTGAAAAAAAAAAAAAAGGCTTGAGAAGATCTTAAATGTCCAATAATCCATTGAATTTGTAAATTTCTCTTTATAATTTCTCTGCCAAGTGGTCCCCCTCCGAGCCCCCAACATATGAACACTTCCAGGGAAATGAAACCCATTTTTTCCTAAGGTAGTCAATTACAGACTTTAACTGCTCCTAGACTCTTTTTCTTTATTCCAAATTAAAATGTTTCTTCCCGTGTCTTATATCCACAAATCTTACTTATAAATCTTTTCATGGTGGAGAATAAGTGTCCTCATAACATCCCTACTGAGGCTGAGTTCAACGTCGCGCAGCAGTCAGGTCATCATCTCTCCCTGGAGCGGAGAATTAGTCAAACAGTTGCTGTTGAGTGGCTTCTGACTCATGGCGACCTAATGTGTGCAGAGTAGAACTGCACTCCATGGGGTTTTCAGGGCTGTGACATTTCAAAAGCAGATCACCAGGCCTTTCTTCCAAGGCACCTCTGGGTGGGTTTGAACCTCCAACCTTTTGGTTAGTAGTGGAGCACTTAACCAATTGTGCCATCCAGGAACTCCAAGAATTAATTACAGTGTCGAAAATACAGGAAAAACCATTTTATTTTATTTGACATATAGTCCACATATGTTTGTGTTTTAAGACACTTTTTTTTTTTTTATTTAGAGAGATAAATGTTAATGTCAGGGATTTGTGAACATGCATTAAACAGTAGTGTATCATCATTCTTTTTATGGTTCTCTTCTGATGATCTTTTGCAATAATCCAAGCGAATACTCCAGTCTAGGTCTTGCTTCTTCCACCAACCAGTGGAAGAACTGAAAGAAAGCAGCTATGATGGCTTTGGAGAGCTTCAGGAACTTCTTGCATATAAAAAGTCTGATTTATAATTATTTTTGCTCTTGTAGTTATAGTAGTTGTAAGAAAATAATACCAAACTGCCCAGTGCTGTCGAGTCGATTCCGACTCACAGCGACCCTATAGGACAGAGTAGAACTGCCCCATAGAGTTCCCAAGGAGAGCCTAGCGGATTTGAACTGCCGACTCTATGGTTAGCAGCAGTAGCAAATGCTGTAATTTGTAGTGAGTGACATTAGGAATATGGGCTTAGGACAAACATTAATTAGTGATTTATTAAATGTTAACCAGTTATTAAATGTTAACCATTCTAATTTAATGACTTATTAAATGTTAACATTCCATACATTAACTACTTATTCCTAGATATTGCAGAAAGTTCTTATTTGTCTATATAAGCATTTAACATAAGGGCAGACACGTCCGTTTAGCAATCTGAGGCAGAGGACTGCACCACATATGCAGCATGTGTCAATGAAAACATTTTCTTAAACTCACCTTTTTCACTGTCTTTTATTGAGCAGTGTTCTGCATCAGACTGTAGCCATCTCCAATAATTTTATGCTTCTGAAATTTTGTTTTTACCTAGATATTAGTATTTTTTTTGTTTGAATCACTGTTGCAACAGTGCTTTTAATTTACGCATTAATTTCTTTTGTCTGCTTTGTCATCCCAGTATGATATTACTTAAATTTAATCACAGAATTTATTGCAGGCCCCACTATGTTCCAGGTGCTGTGCTAGGTACCAATGACACCAAGAAGAAGATATTGTGTTTTTGTTGTGGTTGTTTACTGCACTGCTTTCTTCCCCTAGACTAACACACCTCCAAGAACAAAAATTATGCCCAACACCTATCTGGGTGCATTTGAGATCTATAAGGAGGCCAGTGTGAGCAGAGACCATGAGTAATGGGCAAGAGTGACACAAGATGAAGATGGAGAAGTAGCTGGAGGTCAGATGATGAGGTAGGTTTGGATTTTTATCTTAAGTGCAAAGTGAGGTCATTGAAAAGTTTAAATGGAGAGGACAAAGGGCAAACATTGAATTTTAATTACGAGGACAGCCTGGCTGCAGTGTGGAGGATGTATTAGATGGGAGAAAATGAAAACAATTTGAAGTTTCATTGTTTTAGAACGTTTTAGTGGTTTATGAACCAAGTGGTGCAAGAAAAGTAGGGAAGGACAACTTGATGCCTTAAATTAAAAAAAAAAAAAAATAGAAAGTCCATGACTATAAAGTGTCCCCTCTCTCACGTCTCCTGCTGCAAAAAAAGTGGCCACATAGCAGTCACAGCACTTCTGTCCATTCACAGCTTATGCACCTTAGTACCCAGATTTTTGATACTAATGTTATAAGCCTCTCAAAAGAACCAGGGATCCTTGGAGTTTAGCTGATTTCACGTCTTGAAGAGAGAAAAATTAAGGTTGGACCTGGAGTATCTTACTATTATCAGCAAATAAGGAAACCTTCAAGACAAAAGAAATAGGAGTTTGAAGGGACTCCTTTTGGCCAAGTGGTACTACGAACATTAATAGTAATAATAATTAATTGAAATAAATTACTTTTTACAAGTCCATGTGTTCAAAATGATAATTAAGTGAGAAAAGCTTATAGACACAGGTAGTTGTAATTTGAATAGAGGAATATATTAAAAACATGTGTTTCAATAAGTAAGGCTGTGTTATCTAAGTAATTTTCTCTTATTTCTCAAAATGTGTGTTTATAAAGCATAAAGAGGTATTTGTCCTATCTTTAAGTAAAGAACGGGAAATAATGGGAATTGTAGGTAAGTCAAATGGTCCAGAAAAAAGCAGAACCAAAAATAGTATGATCATACACAATGAGAAAGTAGAAAGGGGAAAAGGAAGTTCAATACTGTGTTTTAAAATGACGAGTTAACTAAATGTTCTAAAAAGAGAGCTGATTGCATGATTTTGGTTTCTCTTTCTCAGGAGATAGAATTTCCAAATGACCCTAAAAATTAAAATAATACAAAAAATTGTACATAATTTTGTACATAATTTATAATAATGCTAACAGACAATATCAATATATAATAATGATAGAACAATACACAATGAAAGGTTGGCTAAGTGACACTTAAAACATATATCATTTAGGGTGGAAACAATAAATACCGGCTTTGGTTTTTTTTTTTATATACCAATCACTGTATAGTCAACTCTGGCTCATGGCAACCCCGTGTGCATCAGAGTACAGCTTACTCCATAGAGTTTTCAGTGGTTGATTTTTCAGAAGTAGATCTCCAGGTCTTTCTTCCAAGGTACCTCTGGGTGGACTGGAACCTCCAGCCTTTCAGTTAGCAGACGAGTGTGTTAACTGTACCACCCAGGGACTCTGAAGGAAATAATAGCTTATAAAAACACATATGTGAATGATAACAATTTAAAATGTCTTATTTTTGTAACAAATTAAATTTAGCTCTAAAATGAAGGCTAACTTAATGGCCAGCAGCTTGAGCTAAATCACTGTGAGAAAAGCAAACATGTCTCAAGCTGCCACTGAAAGTCAGTTGTTTGATAAACCGATTCCTGAATTTTTTGTATTTTGGTCTGGGGAGATTACTGTCAGCCCAGAAAGGTATCCGAGAAAGTATAGGAAGGAATAAAGTATACTTGGAACCTTAGAGATGTACAAAAAATTGTAGAAATAAAAAATGAAGGCAAAAACTACTGTTAAGTTTTGAATGGATTTAAATATAACAATAGGTTTTGTAATAATTCTATTTATGTTTTGTTTGCTACTTAAGGTGCTTGACATGTTTAAAAGAATTATCAAAACCAAAACAAAACCTGCTGTGGAGTAGATTCAGACTCGTTGTGACCCTACAGGACAGAGTAGAACAGCCCCATAGCATTTACGAAGTTGTAATCTTTATGGAAGCAGACTGCTACGTCTTTCTCCCGTGGAGCAGCAGGTGGGTTCGAACCACCAACCTTTGGGTTAGAAGATGAGCACTTAACCACTGTACCACCAGAGCCCCTTCAACAAAATTTTTAATTGTGTTTAAATTTTGTAAAGGACTTAATTTGAGTAATTATGTTCAAATGTTTAAAGCAGTTCCTAAGTCTTTTTATTAGTGAATTATCGATTTCCATGTAACAATCTACCCCAAAACTTATCTCACACTTTTGTGCATCAGGAGTCCAGGCTTGGCTTAGCAGAATGACTCTGAATCAGGGGTTCCCACAAAACTCCATCAGGGTATGGGCCGGGCCTATTGTCAGCTCTAGGGCTGACTAGCGGAGGGCCTACTTCCAAATTCAGTCATATGGCTGTTGCAGGCCTCAGGTCCTCCATGGCTGTTGGCTGGAGACATTGACCCCTTGTCATGTGGGCCTCTCCCTATGTCTACTCACAGGATGGCAGTTTGTTTCCACCAGAGGGAGAAGGGAGAGATTGAGACCATGGGCTTTTGGTAACCTGATCTTGACCGCTTCATCTCATCACTTTTGCCCTATTGTATTTGTTAGAAACTAGAAGGAAGTCACTAGGTCCAGACCACATTCATGGGAAGGGGATTATACAACCACATAAATACCAGGCAGTGGAGATCATTGGGGGTCATTTTCGAAACCGCCTAACACAATTAGATGTGTATATTTAATAAAACAGGGGTTACTCTAATTACGGAGCCCTGGTGGTACAGTGGTTAAGAGTTACGGCTGCTAAGCAAAAGGTCGAAGCAGTTCGAATCCACCAGCAGCTCCCTGGAAGCCCTATGGGGTAGCTCTACTCTGTCCTATAGGGTCACTATGAGTCAGAATTGACTCAACGGCAATGGGTTTGGTTTGGTTTTTTACTCTAATTACAAATATTAGTAAATATTATTCTCCATCACAAAAGCCCTTGGCTATTTAAGTTTGTAATGAACAGTTTGCTTTTTATATATTCCCCTTAAACTATGAACTCCTTGAGGTCGTGCACTGTGACTTCATCTCTGTCCTCAGGACTTGATATATTATCCACCATGTGGCAGAAATTCAGGTTGAACAGATGAGTTAATGAATATTATTTGAAACAGCTTATCAGTTTTATTTTCTATGGACTATGAAATTTTTAGAGACCAGAATAGTAAGAATGTGTTTTGAAAGCATGTAAGACCTATGTTATTTGTTGTCACTTCATAAATGTAATTTTGCTTACCACAATTGCCAAAGAATCTTTTCCATTTCTAAAGTTTAATTTTACAATTTGGCCACCAGATGGCATAACAACACAAACTAAGTTCGAATATCAAAAACCCATTGCCGCTGATTCTGACTCATAGGGACTTTATAGCTCTAATATCAAGGCTCTTAAATTTGAAAATAAGAAGGCTTGCTAGTGAGGATAAAATAATAAAGGTATTCTCAAACTGCTATTGTAAATGTTAATTAGTAGATCATTAAGTAAATTTAGACAATATATTGGTAGCTTTTAAAGTGGTGGTACTTTTTTGAACCAATGATTCCACTTCTAGAAATCTATCCTAAGAAAACAATGTATGTGAACAAAACGTTACAGACTTAGATTCTTACTTCAGTATTATTTGCATTGCCAAATACCAGGAAAAACATTGTGTCCAACATTAGTGGAAGGCTTAAATATATATGATATGACAAAAATTGTTATTAGTTGCCATCAAGTCGATTCCAACTCATAGTGACCTCATGTTGCAGAGTGGAGCTGTTCCGTAAGGTTTTCAAGGCTGTGACCTTTCAGATGCAAATCGGCAGGACTTTCTTCCAGCTCACCTGTGGGTGAGTTTGAACAGCCAAGATTTTGGCTGGTAGTCCAGCACTTAATTGCTGTTTATGAAATATCAATGATATGAAATACGTTTCTGATATGTTAATTAAAAATTAGGAGGCAAAATAATCTGTGATCTCTACTATATACAAAAGATATATAGAAAAACATGGAAGGAAATGTATTGCCATAATTTTATAAGGAGAAATTCTAGCATATTCTAAGTTTTTTTTTTTTTTTCCATATTTCTCCTTGCTACCCCGTTTTTCAAAAATGATACACTGGAAGTAATGCCATATGTAATTAATGAAAATAAATCAAGTGAGACAATGCAGAAAGGAAAAAAAGGTTTTTAGTGATAACTATAATTTAAAATTCTTTGTCCTCTACTATATGAAATCATAAAACATTTATTTACTCAATAACTATGTATCTACTCTTCTTTGTGTGTCAGACACTGCACTAGGTGTTGGTGATACCAAACTGAATAAGGCAGTTCCTGCTTTCACTGAATATATGGTCCACTTGGAGAGTGAGGCATATAAGCAAATATTTTGTAAAATAATTTGAGAGATGTGATGGTAAAGACCGATGATGGTGTAATGTATTTTCCTATGTCATTCTACAGTCTCAACTCTCCCAATTTGAAGTCTTCTGTAATATTTGATTTGTGACTGTGACATACTTTGTATATATTTTTCATTGTTTAAGGATTCCCAAGAGCAAAACATGATAAATGATTAAGTAATACTTGCATGACCTATTCTGTAGTTAAAAGTATTTGTCTGTTGTAAAAGATATTATCTGCCTGTGAAGGAAGGATTACTGATGCCATTATTAGGATAGAACAAGACAATAGGACACACTGGGGGAAGTAAAAGACTCCCTCACCCCTCCCTACTTCCGTGTTACAGCTCTTAATGTAAACATTATCTTCATAGACAAGGGACTATTTTTGTTTCAGGGTTTTTTCTAGATCAAAGGAGTAGAACATTCATGGGGTAAAATTTAGAGGTCTAATATGGATTCTATTAGAACAGTTAGAAGTCAGTGTGTAGAATTTGTTACTAAAACTTCTTGGTTATTTGATTTTACCAATATTTGGCTTGTGAAGCTGAGAATATTTCTAATGATATTGTTCTCCTCAAAATTTTCCGTCTTCTCTGGAACTCAGTGTTTTAGCATAACAGAATGTATGTGTGAAGGAGAATTTATGTAGGCAGCACTTTTTGGAGGGGGGGAATTATTCTCCCGATAGCTGCCTTTTGGAATAGTTTTTCTAGAAGCAGATGATTACGTGTGGGAAAGCACTGAGGCTTGAAGAGTTCTGGACCCCATAGCCAGCTCAGGTATTAATACAGTGCTGGTGGCACAGTGGTTAAGAGCTCAGCTGCTAACCAAAAGGTTGGCAATTTGAATCCACCAGCTGCTCCTTGGAAACCCTATGGAGCAGTTCAACTCTGCCCTATAGGGTTGCTATGAGTTGGAATTTGACTCCACAGCAACAGGTTTGGTTTTGGTTAATGTGTGGACCTGGTGGTGTGTTTGCTAGATTAGATCTGTCTTCCTGAGATGAACAGGAGAGTTTATGCTAAGGGTCTGGCCTTCAACTTGCTAAATATCTCAGATGCAATCCGACAAGGGAGAGACACCGAATAATCATTTTGAAAGCTGAAAAGTGAGTGGAAATGCTTTCAGTGGGGTAATGAGAGTGAACACCTTTACCTTATTTAGGCTGCAAAATGGTATTGGAGATCAGTGGTTCTCTCTCACCCTCCTGAGTTCTCCAGAAACTCCTGATCTGTTTAATTTTCAGCTCTTGTACTAGCCACTTCCTCTCTCCTTATGTATACCCTAGTATCACTGTGAGTTCATACTGGCCATCTGGAGGCAAAAATCTAGCTTGCCTTAGTGTTGTCTGTCTCTCAAAATTACATTTTGTACATTTTACTTGAATATCTATATATCTACATAAGCGATTTTGCTGAAAGACCATCTTTTAAAAAATTTTATGAAACTGAGTTAATTGTTATTACAGAAAAGTGAGATGAAGATGAACATACAATTCACTCTCATTCCTTTTCCATAAGTATATAGGCAAGTATTAAAATCTGCTACATAAATACAGATATGCTATTTACATTGAGAACTCGTTTGTGAATCACCTAATTTCCCCTAACTTCAAGCTTCATCTGTGAAATGAAGACAACAATCCTACTATCTGATTTGTTGAAGATTAGAAGAGGTATTAGACATAGATAAAGAAAATAAAACAAACAAAAAACTCCACCAAAAACAAAAATAAACAACAACAAAAACACTCAATCTTTGAATTCCCTAAATGTTAGTTTTCTCGTGCTAGTCAAACAACGAAATGTGATGACAGCACAAAGATTTAGCCCCTACTCACTCGTACTTGAAGAGAGTCAATAATGACAAAGGAAATCAGTTATGTTCTTATTTTCAGTAAATAAACTCAACAAAGTAAATGCTTTGTAAAAACATAGAATCCAAAGTGAAGTCTCTCTTACTGAAAATAACTGTAAAAATACTAAGAAACAAGTTCTGGGCTCAAATGCTACATTTTCAGTCCTTGGACACTTGAATACAGTATCAGATTCTCACGTGAATGTTAAGGTAAACATACTAGGAAAATCCATACTCAAGAGGCCTAGTTTATAGTGTGTCCAGGATTTAAATGTAATTTTTGAATCAATATTATTTAAAACATTTACCTTTGCTTTGTTCCTAGACATTGGATGAAAGGGAGGAAAGAGAGGGGGCCTGCATCAGGGCCACTGTGGTTTACACAGTGAAGCAGTCTTTGTTGTATGCCTTGTGGGGAGAGCTACAGTAAGTCAGCGCCTTGAGCTGAAGACTTCCTGTGTGGTTTTGCTCAAATACCACAGGCAGCTCCAGCTACTTCTTTTCCTCTTTTTGGCTAGATTATGTTGATAACCTCTCAGGAAGTATCTGGGTCTATTTTTATGTTTTGTTTTTCATAGAGAAATTTGTAGTGCCTGTTATAGTGGATTTTCAATTATGCCTACAATGATGAAGGATTGAGTTGACATAGATAAATAGGTAATCTAGAGCTGGCTTATATATTATTTAATTACATTCATATTTTATTCTTGGCTTGAACACATTTTGCACAAAGTAATATTAAATGATTACATTCCCTGAGCTTTGATCAAATGATGGCCAGTGAAGGTGGGCCGAGAAGGGTGAGGTTCTGCTGGGAACCTAGGTATGCATTAAAAAATGCAAATGCAAATTCACTTAGTGGAGGAGTTATCAACATGTACCACTGAAACGAGCTTGAGAGTTCAGAGGGATATTGCTAGGCTATGAACTGACTCCCCTGAGGTACTGTGCCCATCTGCCTTAGTTATCTAGGGCTGTTATGACAGAAATACCACAAGTGGATGGCTTTAACAAAGAGAAGTTTATTCTTTCACAGTCTAGTAGGCTGCAAGTTCAAGTTCATGTCATCAGCTCCAGGGGAAGGCTGTCTCTCTGTAGGCTCTAGAGGCAAGTCCCTGTCATCAGTCTTCCCTTGGTCTGGAAACATCTCAGCACAGGAACCTCAATTCCAAAGGACATGCTCTGCTCCCGGCACTGCTTTCTTGATGGTATGAGATTCCCACTCTCCACGTGCTTCCCTTTCCTTTTGTCTCTTGCAAGATAAAGGGTGGTACAGGCCACACCTCAGGGAAACTCCCTTTACATTGGATCAGGGACATGACCTGAGCAAGAGTGTTACATCCCACCGTAATCTTCTTTAACCACAGGCAGAGATTATGATTTATAACACATAGGGAAATCACAAAATGAAGGACAGCCACACATGGCCTAACCAAGTTGGCACATATTTTTGGGGGATACAATTCAATCCATTACACCATCCTTAGTGTTATTACCCCAAGGTGAAGGGTAATACTCTGTTAGCCTAGATCTAGAGATTATCTTCATTCAGGTATCAAAATAGGCATGAAGGCAGAAAAGTAAAGCATAATTCAGCCTTACTCTTATCCTATAAAAATAATGAGTTACCACATAAATGCATCAACCGATTCCCATTTTGCATGTAGATTAAGAAATAATTCTGCATTCAGATACAGCCTCACTTTTAACTTTGGTCAACCTCTGATTATTAAAATTTTTAGTTCAGTTCATTTTTTATTCAATGTTTGGGATTATTAACAGCTGTGACTCATTTGTTGTCAGCTCTAGTGCCAGTGGTTTTCAAACTTTAGTTTGCACTGGAATCACCTGGAAAGCTTGCTAAAAATACAGATCGTTGGACCCACCTCAAAGTTTCTGACTCAGTGATTCTGGTCTGAGGAGCAAATATTTGCATTTTTCACAGTTCCCAGGTGACGCTTATGTTGTTGGTCTCAGGACCACACTGTGAGAACCCCTGCTCTTGTTTATTTTCAATTATTTCTGAAAGTACTAATTATGCTTACCAATACTGTTTGATTAACCCGAGAATTCCTTCCACAAAATTTCTTTTCTCTGGCAAAAGAAACTGGTGTTTATTTCTTCTGACAAAGTCCCAGTTGGCCTTTCCATTTCAGAAGCATAATTTCTTGTTCAATGTATTTTCCCAGTAACATCTGCTCTCAGAATGACAGTTTAGATTTTTCCCTTATTAAGGTTTACTGCTTCCATCTGTAGTGATGGCAGAAGGTCCAATGCTTCCCTTGTTCACGCAGGAATTACAGTTGCCAGCAAGGAGTTCAATTCAGTTCCAATGCGGTCAGAGGGCAAGGTTTTCTTTTTGTCATTTCCAACCCCATGCAGGTGTCTAAGTTTCATTCCTTCTCTTGAGGGAAGCTTAAAGTGTCCAGAGCTGTTGAGCTGATAAATTGTCCATAAGACAGATTGGTGGTAGAATATACATGACCCAGGACATTTGGGTTATTTATTGCTTTCTTTTCTATTTTGTGGAAGAGTTCTCTTGTTAGTATCTACTCTCACCTTATTTTATACTCTGTTTTTCTGTCTTCTCTGTGTCCAAGGCCTGGGGTGATAGATAGGACAGTTCAACAAGTGAGCTTCCACTTCAAATACTGATGGTGCTTTCTCTGCAAATTGATTTGTTTTCCTCTAGGCTAGGTGAGAAAGAATGCCCTTCAGGCATGAGTGAGGGGTATGGAGAAACTCAGAGCACTCTATCTATATTTATATATTCATTCATATACACATTTGTTCATTCGTACGTCTTTTTTTCATTCAGCAAGTATTTATTGAACACCTGTGTGCTTTCTGCTAACCCTACCCACACGTTTTGAAAGAGATTAGTCCCCAATCATGCTATTTTCTAAGTGACTTAAAATGGAATACATTAAAATATATATTAAATGTGTATATGCATATTGAACATACATTTAAATGTATACTATTTTAAAATGTGTGAGTGTGGAGTGTATTTAACATGTATGTGTTTTGGGCTTTATTTTTAGTCTCTAATCAAAGATGATATAGAATTGATGACTTAAGATACAAATCATAGTCTTCTTTATTGCAGAATCACCAAGAATTAAAATACATTTTTTTCGCTTGTGTGTTTCAATGTGCTATATTTATTGAACACCCTTCTGGAGTTTCTTAACAATGTTTTCTAGTTGTTGTGTGTACTCTGGCACTGTGTCTACCTGATGACAAACATGGATATGTGAAATTAAAAAAAAGATGTTTGTTTCAACATCCTTAAATGCATGATAATGTCCAGATAAAACATCTGGAGGACAGATTTAAAAATTATTAAACAATTTTAAAATACAGGAAAGCCCCCCCAAAAATTTCATCATGTACAACCACTTAAAATATTTTTTAAAATTCCCTTCTGGTCATTTTTCATGTCTGTTTAATTAAACTAACAATTATCATTATAAAATGCATTACATATTCTTCACCAAAATTTTAAATTACAGAAAATACAAAAAAAAAAAGTTTAAAAAATTCCAAATGTTACTTACCACTTAGAATAATTGTTGTGAACATATAATCTATAAAAGTATAAAAGATAGTAGAATATATAGATAATGTTTTTAGGTGCTGTCAAATTGATTCCAACTCATAGCAACTCAACGTGACAGAGTAGAACTGCCCCGCAGGGTTTCCTAGGCTGTTGTAATCTTTATGGGAGCAGATCACCAGGTCTTTTCTTCTGAGAAGCCACTGTGTGGATTTGAACCACCAACCTTTCAGTTAGCAGCCAAGCACTTAACCATTGCATCAGCAGGACTCTTAGATAGATAAATAAACAAAAAAAAAAAGACCAAGCCCATTTCTGTTGAGTTGATTTCAACTCATAGCTTTGATACATACAAAATAGAAATACAGTTACTAAAATAGGATAGTACTAAAATATTATGGTTTAATTTAAAGGGTTGAAAATTAAACCAAAAAAGACTAATATTTCAAATTAATACTTCTTAAATTTAAGATATTACTTTCCAGATTTTTCCCCTTAAGGTTAAGAGAAACAGTTATTTTTTAAAAAGATGCTGAAGTCATTAGACTTTTTTCTTGTAAATAGTTTTTTTAATTTTAGGATGAATTTTTCTCCTGGCATAAAAAAGTGAGGACTTTAACATTTTCATACCTCTCCCTCCATTTCCAAATTTATTTAATTATATAATTTTTAATGTCATTGTATATATAAAATTTGTATTGAGTTCTATAAATCATAATTTCCAGATTTGTATAGTATCAATTGTATATTGAAGCTACGGATCACCAACAGTCATTTTGCCATTAATTTTCTATGCCTGATTTTTTAAACTTGATTCAATTTTAAATTAAGGAAGCCATAGCAACTTAGCAAAGTTGCCCTTGATTCTTATTATTTTAAAAGTATACAAAAACCAAATCAAGTCAGTTGTTGTGGAGTTGATTCCAACTCACAGCAACCCCACAAGACAGAGTAGAACGGCCCCATAGGGTATCCAAGGCTGTAATCTTTAGTATCAATGAGTATGAAGAAATTGCAGCTTTTAAGGAACTGGCGACCTTTTTGTTGACAGCTGAAGTCTTAAACACTGCGCCACCAGGGAGTATATGAGTATATAAATATAGCCTATGAGTCAGTACAATGCCATCATTAAAAAGTAATCCCAAAATATAGTTCTTTTCACAAAATATTTTTATTCTAACAGAGCAAAATTATAATGCTGACTCAGAAATGATGTTTTAAAAGAAAAGAAACCAGCTGAACTAAAAAAAAAAAAAATCATCTTGGAGGGTCTTCTTCCTTTGAATGTAGAAAGCCACAAGAGAAAGTTGCTCTCATCCTAACGAGAAGAAGAAGCCAGAATATCTACAAAATCCTAACTTTAGCTGAGCCCATCGGTGTGCCGAGATCACAGACAGCCAGGTACACTGAACTGCAGAGTGGCATGCACCTCTTGGGAGAAATGAGATTCACAAAATTTGATTTTTGGAGGAGCATAGGAGGAAAAGAT
This sequence comes from Elephas maximus indicus, assembly GCF_024166365.1. Classification (NCBI taxonomy): domain Eukaryota; kingdom Metazoa; phylum Chordata; class Mammalia; order Proboscidea; family Elephantidae; genus Elephas; species Elephas maximus. The sequence continues at coordinate 69,305,709 of NC_064822.1, read as the reverse complement.
GGCTGTCATAAAAGCAGGTATGATGAAAACGGCTAAAATTTTAACGAAGTCTTAAAGACAAAGAATGCTCTATCATAACAGTTTGGAATTCCTGAGACTCTGAGACCCATGGGGAGTCCACACTAACTCATCAGGTTTTTTCAACAGGCTTCCAGTGTGAGCTCATGAGAAAGACCGAGGACAGCCCCCTTAGTGGTGCTGAGGCACAAAACCTCAACACTCTCAGACCCTTTTCTCACATGAAGCAAAAGCTTTAATATTCTGAGGGTGGGCCAGAAAACCGTCCTTCTCCTATGGACCAGGCCAAGTTCAATTGCCTTTGGGAAAGGAGTAGAAGGAAAATCTTTTTTACTTTGGGTGAAAGGATAGGAAAACCTGTCTCCATTTCTGCAGCTAAGAAAAAGGAAGGAAACCATCATCGCGCCCCCACCACAAGTCTTGTACCAAATAACAAGCAACAGCAGCCTACTGCTTGAGGATGGGCAGGAAACTCTCCTATCACTGATTCTAGGCAAAAAATACACTGCTGTTGAGGAAGGAATAGGAGAAGAAGATATCTAACCCTAACAGAGGGGCAGGAAACCCACTAGGACCCAGGATACTGCACCAGTATGAAGGAGAGATCTGCTGTCTATGGAAGAGAAAGAAACTTTTTCGTGCCCAAGATTAACCACACATACAAGGAAGAGTTTGGCCTGCTTGGGGAGGAGAAGTAGGAATGCTGAAAAAGTCACACATCTGAGGCCAAAGCACATAGCACCTGCCCCAGACAGGATAAAAAAAAAAAAGAGAATTTAGAATTTTTCCTTGCTCCCAGCACTCATACTTCGTGTAACACAGATCATAGGAGTCTACCACTAGGAGAAAGGCAGAGTTTAGAGAGAGATATCCCCTTCTGGGTGCAAGAGTAGAACAAAGATGCTCAGAAAAATCCTCCAGTACCCTAGACCCACACTTTGTGGAAGGTAGCAGCAGCAGATCACCGGAAGAATTTGAAGTCTGTGGTACACTGAAGTGCACTGTCATTGTCAAAACCAAACCAGATCCACTGCCGTTGAGTCGATTCTGTCTCATAGCAACCCTATAGGACAGAGTGAAGCTGCTTCACAGGGTTCCCAAGAAACGGCTGGTGGATTCCAGCTGCCAACCAAGCTCTTAACCACTGTGCCACCAGGGCTCCAATGAAACACAAGCCATCTCAAGATCCTACAGTAATAGCCTTACATAAAGAGTGTCTCCATTTCTGGCCAAGACACATGCCTGCCATTCAATAAAAAAATTATTAAACACACACACAGGAAAGCAAGAAAATGACCCATTGTCAAAAGATAAAATAGTCAACTCAACCAAACCCAGATATTTTCCTATTAGAATTGTTAGTGAGAAATTTTCAAGGTAACTATATTACATCAAAAACTAGTGGGGAATTAGGAGATCATGCATGAACATATAGGGAGATTTTACCAGAGAGATGAAAATGATTAAAAAAAAAAAAAAAAGAGAGAGCCAAATGGAAAGGCCAGGGATAAAAATATGATGAAATAATTCCTTCTATGAGTTTATCAGAAAACTGAGGGAGAGGAAAATGGGAGAGAAAAAAAAAAATGAGTGAACTTGAAGATAGGTGAATGGATATTATCCTAACTGAAACACACACACCAAAAGGGAAAATAATAGAGCATTCAAGAAGTGTGGAAAAATAGCAAGTGATCTAGCAATTATTTACTTGGAGTCCCAGAAGGAGAAGAGGAGAGAATAAGTCAGAAGAAAAACTTGGAGTGATAATGACTTAGAATTTTCTAAAATTAATAAAAGATATTAAATCACAGACCCAAGAAGCTCAGAAAACACTGAACAGAATTAAAAAAAAAAAAAAAAAGTTAGCACATTGGCTGAAAACCAAAGATAAAGAGAAAAATTTTTAAAGGCAGCAGGGGGTGGGATGGAGTGGTAAGAAGCACTCTATAGAGAGAAAAAAACATAAGAATTACAGAAGGTTTCTAATCTAAAAGTATGCAAACCAGAAGACAATGAAGTGACATTTTTATAGTGATAAAAGACAATCAACACCATGCAAAAACAAATCTTTCAAAATTGAAGACAAAATAAAGTCTCAGAGAAGAGAGTCAAAAACTGAGAAACCATTGCCATCAGACTTGCACCACAAATTATGTACATTATATACACATATACACATACACACACATATGTGTGTATGTGGGCATGTGTGTGTGCTTTAGACAGAAAGAGTATGATAAAGTATGAGGTGTACCAGAAATGGTAAAAATTAAGATAAATATAAGTTTATATAAAAGTATTTTAAACTCTTTAGAAGATAATTAACTGCCATAAACAAAAACAGTGGCAATGTATTGTGGGATATATTACATGTGTAAAAGCAAAATGAATGTCAGTAGCAGCACAAAAGATCCAGGCCCAGTCCCAGTTACTGTCAAGTCAGTTCCGACTCCTGGTAAACCACGTGTGTCAGAGTAGAGCGGTGCTCCGCAGGAGTTTTGTATGGCTGATACTTCGGAAGTAGATTACCTGGACTTTCTTTCTGGGTTTTTCTGGGTGGACTTGAACCTCCAACCTTTCTGTTAGTAGCTGAGTGCTTAACCATTTGTCCCACCCAAGGACTCCACACAAAATATCAAACCAAAAAACTAAACTTATTGCCATCAAGTTGATTCTGACTTATAATGGCATTATAGGACAGAGTAAAACTCCCCCAGAGGATTTCCAGGCTGTAGTCTCTACTGAAGCAGACTATCACTTCTTTCTCCATGGAGCGGCTGGTGGGTTCAAACCGCTGACCTTTTGGTCAGCAGCTGAGAGCTTAATCACTGTGCCATCAGGTCTCCTTATCCCACAAAGAATAACCAAAAAAAAAAAAAAAAAACCCAAACAAATCAAACCCAGTGCCGTCGAGTTGATTCCGACTCATAGCAACCCTATAGGAAAGAGTAGAACTGCCCCATAGAGTTTCCAAGGAGTGCCTGGCAGATTCGAACTGCTGACCCTCTGGTTAGCAGCCGTAGTACTTAACCATTATGCCACCAAGGTTTCCCCACAAAGAATAAAAAATAGGAGGGAGGAAATGCAAATACACTGTTACAGCTTCTTACACTATATATAAAGTGCTATCTTATTGCTTGAAGATAGACTGTGATAAGTTATATATGTTAAGTATTGTAAGTCCTAGTTCGATCACTAAAAAAAAAAATTATTTTAAAATCTTTATAATTTAGGTATAACTATAGTCTATTAGGTACAACTAAAAACTCTATAGTCGAGATAAAATAAAACCATTATAAATACATGATTCATCCAAAAGAAAAGGAAAGAACAAATGGGATCTACCGAAAACAAATGGCAAGATAAAGCCAACTATTGTTAGGTGCCCTCGAGTCGGTTCTGACTCATAGCGACCCTATGCACAACAGAACGAAATCCTGCCTGGTCCTGAGCCATCCTTACAATCCTTGTTATGCTTGAGCTCATTGTTGCAGCCACTGTGTCAATCCACCTCGTTGAGGGTCTTCCTCTTTTCCACTGACCCTGTACTCTGCCAAGCATGATGTCCTTTCCCAGGAACTGATCCCTCCTGACAACATGTCCAAAGTATGTAAGACGCAGTCTCGCCATCCCTGCTTCTAAGGAGCATTCTGGTTGTAGTTCTTCTAAGGCAGATTTGTTCATTCTTTTGGCAGTATTTCAATATTCTTTGCCAACACCACAATTCAAATGCATCAATTCTTCTTCAGTCTTCCTTATTCATTGTCCAGCTTTCACATGCACATGATGCGATTGAAAATACCATGGCTTGGGTCAGACGCCCCTTAGTCTTCAAGGTGACATCTTTGCTCTGCAACACTTCAAAGAGGTCCTTTGCAGCAGATTTACCCAGTGCAATGCATCTTTTGATTTCTTGTCTGCTGCTTCCATGGCTGTTGATTGAGGATCCAAGTAAAATGAAATCCTTGACAACTTCAATCTTTTCTCCGTTTATCATGATGTTGCTCATTGGTCCAGTTGTGAGGACTTTTGTTTTCTTTATATTGAGGTGCAATCCATACTGAAGGCTGTGGTCTTTGATCTTCATTAGTAAGTGCTTCAAGTCTTCTTCACTTTCAGCAAGCAAGCTTGTGTCATCTGCATTATGCAGGTTGTTAATGAGTCTTCCTCCAAACCTAATGCCCTGTTCTTCAAGGAGTCCAACTTCTCGGGTTACTTGCTCAACGTACAGATTAAATAGGTATGGTGAAAGAATACAACCCTGATGCACGCCTTTCCTGACTTTAAACCAATCAGTATCCCCTGTTCTGTCCGAACAACTGCCTCTTGATCTATGTAAAGTTTCCTCATGAGCACAATTGAGTGTTCAGGAATTCCCATTCTTCGCAATGTTATCCATAATTTGTTATGATCCACACAGTCGAATGCCTTCGCATAGTCAATAAAACACAGGTAAACGTCCTTCTGGTATTCTCTGCTCTCAGACAGGATCTACCTGACATCAGCAATGATATCCCTGATCCCACGTCCTCTTCTGAAACAGGCCTGAATTTCTGGCAGTTCCCTGTCGATATACTGCTGCAGCTGTTTTTGAATGATCTTCAGCAAAATTTTGCTTGTGTTTGATATTAATGATACTGTTCTATAACTTCCACATTCGGTTGGATCACCTTTCTTGGGAATTGGCATAAATATGGATCTCTTCCAGTCAGTTGGCCAGAAAGCTGTCTTCCATATTTCTTGGCATAGACGAGTGAGCACCTCCAGTGCTGCATCTGTTTGTTGAAACATCTCAATGGATATTCCATCAATTCCTGGAGCCTTGTTTTTTGCCAATGTCTTCAGAGCAGCTTGGACTTCTTCCTTCAGTACCAGTGGTTCCTGATCATATACCACCTCTTGAAATGGTTGAATATCGACTAATTCCTTTTGGTATAATGACGCTGTGTATTCCTTCCATCTTCTTTTGATGCTTCCTGAGTCATTTAATATTTTCCCCATGGAATCCTTCACTATCGCAACTCGAGGCTTGAATTTTTTCTTTAGTTCTTTCAGTTTGAGAAACGCCGAGCGTGTTCTTCCCTTTTAGTTTTCCATCTCCAGCTCTGTGCACGTCATTATAATACTTTACTTTGTCTTCTTGAGCCACCCTTTGAAATCTTCTGTGCAATTCTTTTACTTCATCAGTTCTTCCTTTTGCTTTAGGTGCTCGATGTTCCTGAGCAAGTTTCAGAGTCTCCTCTGGCATCCATCTTGGTCTTTTCCTTCTTTCCTGTCTTTTCAATGACCTCTTGCTTTCTTCATGGGTGATGTCCTTGATGTTATTCCACAACTTGTCTGGACTTAGGTCACTAGTGTTCAAAGAGTCAAATCTATTCTTCAGATGGTCTCTAAATTCAGGTGGGATGTACTCAAGGTCATATTTTGGTTCTCGTGGACTTGCTCTGATTTTCTTCAGTTTCAGCTTGAACTTGCATATGAGCAATTGATGGTCTGTTCCACAGTCGGCCCCTGGCCTTGTTCTGACTGATGATATTGAGCTTTTCCATCATCTCTTTCCACAGATGTAGTCAATTTGATTTCTGTGTGTTCCATCTGGTGAGGTCCATGTGTATAGTCACCGTTTATGTTGGTGAAAGAAGGTATTTGCAATGAAGAAGTTGTTGGTCTTGCAAAATTCTATCATTCGATCTCCTTCACTGTTTGTACCACCAAGGCCATATTTTCCAACTACTGATCCTTCTTCTTTGTTTCCCACTTTCATATTCCATTTGCCAGTAATTATCAATGCATCTTGATTGCATGTTCGATCAATTTCAGACTGCTGCAGCTGATAAAAATCTTCTATTTCTTCATCTTTGGCCCTAGTGGTTGGTGCGTAAATTTGAATAATAGTCGTATTAACTGGTCTTCCTTGTAGGCATATGGATATTATCCTATCACTGACAGTGTTGTACTTCACGATAGATCTTGAAACGTTCTTCTTGACAATGAATGCAACACCATGCCTCTTCAAGTTGTCATTCCCAGCATAGTGGACTACATGATTGTCCAATTCAAAATGGCCAGTATCAGTCAATTTCAGCTCACTAATGCCTAGGATATCGATGTTTATGCATTCCATTTCATTTTTATTGATTTCCAATTTTCCTAGATTCATACTTCTTACATTCCAGGTTCTGATTATTAGTGGATGTTTGCAGCTGTTTCTTCTCATTTCAAGTCGTGCCACATCAGCAAATGAAGGTTCTGAAAGCTTTACTCCATCCACGTCATTAGGGTCAACTCTACTTTGAGGAGGTAGCTCTTCCCCAGTCATCTTTGGAGTGCCTTCCAACTTGGGGGGCTCATCTTCCAGCACTATATCAGACAGTGTTTCCTGCTATTCGTAAGGTTTGTGCTCGCTAATGCTTTTCAGAAGTAGACTGCCGGGTCCTTCATCCTAGCCTGTCTTAGTCTGGAAGCTCAGCTGAAACCTGTCCTCCGTGGGTGACCTTGCTGGTAGCTGATACCGGTGGCATAGCTTCCAGCATCACACCAACACGCAAGCCCCCACAGAACAACAAACTGACAGACACGTGAGGGAAAGCCAACTATATAAATGATTATTTAAATGTCAGTGGTCTAAATACCTCAAATAAAAAGCACAGATTGTCACATGGTTAAGAAATGAAAGACCAAGTGTATGCCACCTATAATAAAATCTATTTTAGATATAAAGACATAAAGTCAAAAATAAATAGACAAAAAACATATTTCATGTGAACACTAATCAAAAGAAAGTTGGAATGGCAATGGTAATATCAGACAAAGTAAACTATAGAACAAGGAATATTACCATGGATAAAGTGGACTATTACATAATGTTGAAAGATGAACTGAACAAGATGAAATAACAATTCTAAATGTGTATATACCTAATTATAGAACTCCAGGCTTCACTGAAAATTCTACCAAACATTTAAGGAAAACATAATACCAATTCTATATAAGCTCTTTCAGAAAATAGATGAGAAAGGAACATTTCCCAATTCATTTTATGAGGCCAATATTTCTTTGACACAAATCTCAGACAAAATCATTGTAAGGAAAGGAAAAACTCACTGCTACCAGGTCAGTTCTGACTCATGGTGACCCTAAGGGAGAGTAGTACTATCCCATTGGGCTTCCAAGGCTGTAATCTTTAAGGAGGCGGGCTGCCACATCTTCCTCCCAAAGAGTGGCTGGTGGGTTCGAACAGCCAACCTTTGATTAGCAGCAGAGGGCTTTAACAACTGTGTTGCCAGGGCTCCCTAAAGGAAGAAAACTACAGACCAATATCCTTGCTGAACATAGGCACAAATTTCTTAACAAAAATATTAGCAAATAGAATCCAGCAATATAAAAAGTAATAATACATCATGACAGAATGGAGTTTATCCCCCAAATTCAGGATTATTTCAACATTTGAAGATCAATTAATATAATTCACTTTTTCAATACACACAAAAAAACAACCATACGTTCAACTTGATATATGCACAAAAAGCATATGACAAAATTTGACATACAGTCTTGATAAAAGATCTTATAGAACTAGAAATGGAAAATAATTTCCTCAACTTGCTAAAGGTATCTTTGAAAAATCTACATTCCACATTATAATTAAAAAAGAAAGACCGAATGCTTTACTGCTTGTTATTGTTACTTGCCATGAAATTGATTCTAACTCATGGCAACCTCATGTGTCCAAAGTAGAACTGCTCCATAGGGTCTTCAATGCCATGACCTTCAGAAGTGGATTGCCAGAACTGTCTCCTGAGGCCCCTCTGGATTCGAACCACCAAACTTTCATCTAGTAGTCAAATGCTTAACCTACTGTGCCACCCTTAAAAGTGAAAGACTGAATGCTTTACTGCTACCATGTTTAAAATCGTCATCCCTAAAGTTCTTATCACCCCTTTTTGGGTTTACTTTTATTCTCAGGTTTTATCACAGTATAACATAATATGCATTTGACATATGTAATTTGTTCATTGTCTACCACTCCACCACAATATAAGGTCCACGAACACAGAGATATTTACTTGCTCTAATTCTGGACTGCTGTATCTGCAGCTTCTAGAATATAATTTGGTATAAAATTGTGACCAATAAATATACATAGAATGAATGAATAATGAACCTGTTGCCCAGTGAAGAAAACTGATTTTAAGTTTACTTTCTAGAATCCTACTAACCCAGTAACCCAAAACCCAGTGCCATCAATTCGAATCCTACTATTAAAGTTAAAAGTCTGTTAGAAATGGACATGCCCCTTCTTAATATAATATTGGTCAGAATTCTGAGAAAAACATAAATTTTCTGCATTCTATTATATCCACTTTTATAACTCAGTAATAATGGATTATAAATTCAAATTTACTAGTTGAACACAAGATCCTATTATCTGATGTTGTGCAGACTTTGTAAGCTTTCATCATTTTCCCTATTATGTAAAGGGAGAGCAGCCTGAATTTGTCTCTGAGGGGCGACTTCCTGTGCAGGGGTTAGCTGGAACATCGCAGAGGAATCAGGTTCTTCTTTCTCTGCTCACACGGCTGCTCCGTAACTTGTTAGCTGGTGAGAGACTTCTCCAAAATTTGGAATACCAAACCATGGCGTATAAACCACCCAGAGGTAAGATGATCTCAGGATAACTATTTAGTAAACTTTAATAATTTATTCTACCCTCATAGGAATTAAAGGAGCTCTGGTGGCACAGTGGTTAAGTGCTCTGTTTTGTAGTAAATACAGTTTTCTATACAGTATGTATCTTAAGCAATGATGAAGTTGATAACACTGGAGGGATGTTTCTTATTTTCTTTGTAGTTTAATGAAATTTGTTCTAAGAAGCACATATATTTTTTGTGCCTCTGTTTCCTCTTCTGTAAATTTGGGATACCTAACTTTATAATCTGGGTAGCTTATAATTTCCACCGTACAGAGTTGAGAGGATTAAACAAATGAATGCACATTAGTATTTGGAGTAGTGCTTGGCCCGTAATTAGTACTCATTACTGTTGTTATTCCTATTATTATTAACCTGACCAAAAAGGCAGTTTGTGAACTATGCTCAAAAAATTTCAAGGGAAATCATCACTTGCTGGAAGTGAAATGGATGCATGAAAATATGCAGCCACATTCACAGAATCAGATGGTGGATTCTTTATATATATATATACACACGTAATTTATTTTATGTATTTTAATTATGTATATACATAAATTATTTTATTATTTATTTATTTGTTTGTTTTTGAGAATATACATAGCAGAACATACACCAATTCAATAATTTCTACATGTTCAACTCAGTGACACTGATTACATTCTTTGAGATGTGCAACCATTCTCACCTGCCTTGTTCAAATTATTCCCCCGATTAACGTAAACTCACTGACCTTTAAGTTTCTTACCTAATCTTTCAAGTTGCAGTGGTCAATTTGATTCCATATAGATAGATCTTAAAAAAGCACAGTGTTCAAGGCACACATTTTCTACTAGTTAAGCTAAAATGTTTTTTGGTTTTAAGAAGACTTCAGGGGATATTTTTACTTTAAGGTTTAATGATTACCTCGGGGCAGTAGTTTCAGGGGTTCATCCAGCCTCAATGGCTCCAGAAAATCTGGATTCCATGAGAACTTGAAATTCTATGCTGTATTTTTCCCCTTTTGTCCAGGGTTCTTCCATAGAATTTTTGGTCAAAATGTTCAGTAATGGTAGCTGGGCATCGTACGCTCCTTCTGGTCTCAATGCAAAGGAGGCAGTTGTTCATGGAGGTGCTTAGCCACACATTCCATATCCTCCTCTTATTCCTGAATCTCCTTTTTCTGTCGCTCCATGTGAATAGAAACCAATTGCTGTACATGAGATGGTGGGTTGCAAGCTTTTAAGACCCCAGGCACTATGCAACAAGCTAGGAGGTGGAACAGAAGCACTAAACATGATATTAGGCCAATTAACTGGGTTGTACCATAAACCATAGTTCTTCTATAAAACATATTTTACAAAGTTTTATTTATTGAAGGCTTTTTTTGTTAGTCATTGTTTAGCCCTCAAAGAGGATATAGGGAATAGCCTGCTTTGAACAGGATTGTTTGACTTGATTTTATAAAGGTATCTGTTTGATATGTTTAGTTCTTTTGGCATAAACAATGATAGAACCAGTATGGGTGCCTAGCATTACACTTTAAAAATGACTACTCAGAGAACATCATTATTACTTTTATCCAGTTTCCTCTCCTTTAACCTCATTTATTTACTTGGTAAACTGGAGATACAGAAGGTTACACTGATACACAAGATTTGAAAAGTTGATTCTCAGTATACATACCATGTAAATAACAGGTACTTAATAATTTCCTGTCTTCGAAACATGACATTCTGAAGTTATTGTTAAATAGTTCTTTTTGAAAGGTAATATGTTAAATTTCTTGATACTGAAGAGTTTGATATTAATATTTGTTTAGATAACAAAATAAATTATGAGTCTATGCAATTAATTGTGATGAGAATGAATCTTTGTCTCACTTTATTTTATTTCTCTGACAACAATGGCAAGAAGATGGTTCACACTGAATATTCAGTAATCTTTCCTTACTCACAGAGACACAAGAGACTTGAAATATCTAAAGAAGAAGGTAAACATTTAGAAATATTTCAGACTTTATAAGATCTTTATTTTGGGATTTATGATCACATCGCTCCTGTCAAAAGAATATATTCTTAAAGTCTTCTTTTGAATTGAAAAGCCCTGTTATTCTCCAAAGTTTAATTTTGAGGATAGTAAGACGAGGAAAGTAAGAATGAAAGCAATAGTGTTATGTGAGTGCATCTCCACTTTGAAGCCTCTCTTCCTCTCATTCGTTTCTTTTTCCGTTTGATCTTATTAATTACTCACACATCCATTGGCATATAAGCTCCATGAGGCTAGATAATTTTGTTTTGTTTTGTTCTCTTATATATCAACAACAATGAGAATATTATGCCACCCGTAATACATGCTCAGTAAATGTTTTCCTCAGCCATAAAGAGAAATGAAGTCTTCTTTCTTTTTTATTGATCGAGGTAACCAGAAGTTTTATCACTCTTTTGAAAAAACTAATTTTGACTTTGTAGACACTGATTGTTTTATATTTACTTTCTGTGTAATTAATTTTTGTTCATATCAGTTATTTTCTCTCCGTTTCTTTCCTTTTTCCCCTAATTTCTTAAATTGGGTGCTTGACTCATTAACATATAATCTTCATTTTATAATGTAAATAGTTTTATCTTACTAAAAGGAATTTTTCCTTTGTATGTTTGATATCTATATATTGTATATTTTTTCAACTGAAACAAAAAGATGCCTATTAAAAAAAATATACCAAATTTCAATTTCCAAAGCAAAGCTCTCTTGATACTTTGGTATTTTACTTTTTTATCCATGCAATTTTTTTCCTTTCCATAATTAAAAATAATCTTATATGCAATCTGGTGACTAGCTATTTTTAACTTAAAATGTGATTTTTTAAAAAATTTGTGCATTATTATTTTTGGACTAGCATAGAGTCTCTACACTAGTGTGCAGAAAGTGGATGTCTATACATATAATAGAGTCATTTAAAAATATTCCTAAATGATGTAACTAAATATACGATTATTTCAAGTTATTTTTTTAAAGAACACCATGGCTTTGGGACTGTCTTCCATCTAAACAAGTTAGAAGAGTTTGAGTCATTATGAATTATAATCATAGAATATTTCCTCCCTTGAAATGGTCAATAGAAGGGAAGCTCTGGCCTTTGGAAAATGAAATATGAGGACAGAGAGAAACCACAACTAACTGCGTATTAGGTAAATTTAGAGTTATGAACCCACCTAGACCTGGAACTGCTGATTCTATTGTTTGTAACAGTGTAATGATATTTCTCCCTGCTTAGGTCTCAGAAATTTTCCTGGGAAAACTGCAATTCTAATCTTTGGAATTATCCTTGTGGTCTTCTGCAGTATAATTGCATTTCCTTTATTTAACAGACACTTAAAAAAATTTTTTTTTTTTTTTTAGAAACCACTTACAACATGCAAAGTCATTTAGTTCTCATAACTAACCTATGAGTTAGTTCCTGTCATTATCTGCATTTTAAAAACGAAGAAACAAAGACACAAAGAATTTAAGTACTACCTTGACTAACCTAGGAGCCCTGGTGGTGAAGTGGTTAAGAGCGCAGGCTGCTAACCAAAAAGGCCAGCAGTCTGAATCCACCAGCTGCTCCTTGGAAACACTTTGGGGCAGTTCTACTCTGTCCTATATGGTCATTAGGAGTCAGAATCGACTCAATGGCAACGAGTTTGGTTTGGTTTGCCTAATCTAAGTCACTCAGCTAAGTGGCAGAGCTGGGGTTTAAACCCAGGCAGCTTGGTTCAGGAATCCATGCTCTGAAATCCATGCTATCTCTCTTTGCAGAAGTTTACCTTGGCCAGAGCTGTTGCGAGATTCTAAAGCCTGGGGAAGCAAGCCTGAGGGTGGCCGGGGCTATGGGGTGCAGCCTGTGCTCTTGGTTTTCTGGGGTACAGTGTATCTTTTCCCACAGCAACACCTCATCCCTGGGGCAATGACTATTCCCACAATTGTCTCCATATACAAACTGATGCTGGGGGCATTTCTTCTATGAAACAACAGGAAAGAAGAGGTTGAGAAGGCCTCACAGAAATGCAAGCTTTCACTCTCATTCTCTACCTCAGACTCAAGAAAGTCAACAAATACAAAAAAATTCCTGAACATAAAAGGAATAAAGGTACATATGCTTCTGAATTTCCATTGTGCCCTGAGAGTAAAAATGTCCTGAAAGTAAGAGCATTGGTATTTTGTCATTGCTTTTTAAGAAACACATGGATAATGGGCTCAAATATAGCAATGATCGTGAAGATGGCACAGGACTGGGCAATGGTGTGTTCTGTTGTATCTAGGGTTGTGATGAGTCAGAACCCACTTGACGGCACCGAACAACATAGAAAATTTCAGGACCACAATTGCAACTGCATTTTAATAAATGTTTTTAAAAGAAAAAAAATGCTTCTGAATAATAATCCAGTTAGCCAGTAAAGAAGTAATTATCTCGATTATCTTAACGGAGATTTTGAGGATAACGTAGAGGAGATAAAAACTTATTACTTGTAGAAGTTCAGGGTTTTATAGGAACTCAAGGGGCCCAATAGATGGTCATCCTAACCTAACCTTGAGAATACTTCTAGGAAATGTGTTTTCTCTTTGAAATAATGCATTCACTTCAAATAGCCATCACTAGAAGGTGGAGGTAGCAGAGCACCATGTGTTTTGGAGTTAGATGGAACTAGGTTTTACTCTTTTCAATCAATTATTAGCTGTGTGACAATAGGCCAATTATCTATCCCTCAGTTTCCTCATCTGTAAAAACGAATAAAAAACTCAGAGTATTGTAGGGACTAAAAGAGACCATATAAGGAAATACATTTGCATGTGATATGCATTTTATTTGGAGGAGTTACTATCTTTTGTTTCCATGTGTATGAAGTGTGGAAACCCTGGTGGTGTAGTAGTTAAGTGCTATGGCTGCTAACCAAAAAGCAGGCAGTTCGAATCCACCAGGAGCTCCTTGGAAACCCTGTGGGACAGTTCTACTCTGTCCTGTAGGGTCCTGGTAAGTCAGAATTGACTCAGTGGCAATGGTTTTTTTTTTTTTAAATATGAAGTGCAGGAGAAGGAAGTGGCAATGTGCTCCCGTAAAGATTTCAGCCTAGGAAACCCTATGAGACAGTTCTCTGTTCTATATGGTTGCTTGCTATGAGTCAGAGGTCACTTGACGGCAACGAATGTGTGGTGTGTGTATATATGAAGTATTTTCCAAATAATTCTTTGTTTTTTTTTTTCAAATTAAGCATTTTCCTTTTTTAGAGTTGGAGCAGCAGAACTTTTCAATGGGACAATTGTGACCTTCTGGTCAATTTCTCAGTTTTTTTTCCTAAATTATTCACTCAGCTTAAACAATTTTACTATCAAAGGAAGGCAAATTAGCAGGCTTTTGCTGTAGCCCAGATTACACATGAATGTAATGAGCCTGCTGAAAGCAAGACAGAAGCCTAGAAATGCCTTCAAATTTCTACTTAATTTTTTTCTTCAGATGATTTTTGTAGCACCTCTAAAGTGTCTTCTTTTCCATTTCCTCTCTTCTACATTTCATAATGATCCCATTTTGCCATAGCCTGTCATTTCTCCCTTAGCTTTTGGACTGAATCTTGGCTAGTTCCTAATTAACTCTAGTATATAGTGTTTTTCCAGTTGCTTGCTTGCTTCCCCAAAGACATTCTCTGTTACTGCATTTATCTCTGAATGGTGGACTGTGGAGGGATTCTACCCCTCAGTTATCCACTCTCTCCTTATCTGACAAATTGCATTTATGACAATAGTAAAAAATCTACCATCTGACTAATTTGGCACTAACAATGCACATCTGGCAGTGAGGAAGACCAGAGGTCCCTGAAAGGGTCCTGACAGGTGGACCCCTGTACACTTAGAAGAGGAGCTCCTATTTCGTAGTATTTCACCTCCCAGGAGGAGAGAGGGGGTGTAGTGTCTCCAAGCCAGTGGGGTGCTGGATGGAGCAGAGGGGGTCTGGAGTGGGACATGCCAGGGTGGGATGCTGCCCCGTGGGTCCTGGGTGCCTAGAGGGGGGCTGAGGCCAGGGCAGCTACAGACCAATGTCCTGAAGGTGGGCTGCCCTCAGGCTGGGGAGGGAGCGGCACCCTGGGGTCTGGCCCCAGCTCCCAGCGCCATGGGTGGCAGGGACAGACCTGCCTATGGTCAGAAAGAGCCCTAGGATGGGGAACTTGGGTGCCCATGGCCGGCGGGACCCTATGTCAGCTGACCAGCACCTGTGCAGCGCCTTATGCTTCCTAAATGCCCCCTCCTGGGGGGGGCACAGGTAAGGCCGGGGCTGGCTGCCTGGATGGGGGTGGGGTTAGCTGGTGAGTGGCCAGCTGCAGTTTAAGTTCAAGGGCAGAGGCTAGGCCTGGCTGTCATGGACCTAAGAGGAAGCTCTGGATTGTTGATTCTCACGAGAACAGGGGAACCTAGGAGGGTAGGGCTGCCCAGTTACAGCCAGGGAATGGAAGGGGAGAGTGCTTGGGGAAAAAGGGCAGGTGGGGTGGGGGGGAGGGGCGGGGGAACCAGCAGGCAGCCTGCACTGTCCTCCCCTCCCCCCTCCCCCCATGGCACCCAGGGAGAAAAATAGTTTCAAATAAGGAAAATTACATAAATATTGAAAGCAATTCAAGAAAGGAACAGATTGGTTATTTTAAGAAAGCTTCTTTTGGAAAGAAACCAGGAAATTACCATTCCACCCCACCCCTCCCCACTCCCCTATACCAAGTAACCTTTAAAATAGTAGCACCGACAATTTAAAAATTAGAGGCAAATCTTTCTAGTAGGTGTTAAGTTTTATGTATACAATAATAAAAAAAAAATTTTAGTGTCTTGTTATCTAGTGCTGCTATAACAAAAATACCATAAATGGATGGCTTTAGCAAACAGAAATTTATTTTCTCACAGTTTAGGAGGCTAGAAGTTCAAATTCAGCATACCAGCTCTTGGGGAAGGCTTTCTTTGTCTGTTGGCTCTGCTCCCAGGCAATCTTCATGTGGCCTGGCATCTGTCTTCCCCATCTCTGCTTGCTGGCTTGCTTGTTTTAATCTCTTTTGTATCTCAAAAGAGATTGACTCAAAACACACCCTACTCTAATGCTGTCTTATTAACATAACAAAGACAACCCATTCCCAAGTGGGATTATAACCACAGGTATAAAGGTTAGGAATGACAACACATATTTTACAAAAACCCACTGCCCTCGAGTCGATTCGGACTCATAGCCACCCTACAGAACAGAGTAGAACTGCCCCATAGACTTTCCAAGGAAAGCCTGGTGGATTCGAACCGCTGCCCTCTTGGTTAGCAGTTGTAGCACTTAACCACTACGCCACCAGGTTTTCCACACATATTTTGGGGGGACACAATTCAATCCATAACATATGTTGAGTGGGTTATATAATCTACTTAACGGTGATGCCAGTTCATTCCGTAGTTCCATTCTTCACCTGAACGCTTTCTTTAGGTCAAAAGCTCTCAGAGAAATAGTTCTTTGATTGAAAATTTACAATACTTTTTCTGTAATCTTATACATTCTTTTGTACAGAGTTCCGAGGAGTATCTTCTGGACGTATTGCTGCAGTAATACCAGGACTTGTGTGTTTCATTCTTTTGGGAATATCAGCATTTTCTGCAGCTAAATGTATTTTTCAGAAACTTCACTCCTCATGTGAAATTTTATCTAAATCTCCCCACCCCCACTCTGAAGGGGAGAGAAGGGAAAGTCTAATGTGATAATCACATTCTGACATCAGGGATATTCTTATTTCTAGGCCTTACTCTGGACCTGGGAAAAACATCCATGAATTCAGATCAAGATGTTTTAGTGAACAGTCAAGGAGAACAATGTGTTTTATTTTCATTTAACCTCCTTTCCACTTCTATTCTGAATTCTATATGTTTTCTCCTTGAATTCAATAGAATTAACGTTTAGCTGTTTCTTTATTTTGACTTTACATATTCTTGATGACACTGGCTTGAAGACAAATCTAAGAAAGTTCTCTATGCCATTTTACTTATATTTTGTACACTCTCTATTTTCATAATTCAGATGTTTCTCCCTTTTCAGTGTTATTACATGCAAAGAAACACACACACGCACACTCCTATTCAAGAACAATATATTTATTGGCTATTATATCCCTCCCTTTTAAAAATTTTTTTTATATCCCTCCCTTTTTTCCTATCATTTTGCTAGTTTTTAGGTAATTAAAAATTACTTCCTATATATTCAGTTTATAATTTAGGTAATTAAACCTCACTTCCTATAATATTCAGTTTATAATTTAGATCTGAAAATCAAATATTTGAATTAATTTTTACTTAATCAAAGAAAGCCCTGCTCCACTCTGTTTTTGGGAGTTCAAATATATAAATCCAAGGACTGTTCTTTGGCCAAGGAAGCATATCTTCATCAATTGATGATTTTCCCAGAATCTCTTAAATTCTTGTCCCATAGAATTGTTTGGACCTGAATAATCAAAGCAAATATAATACGCATGAGAAGACACATAGCGTAATTTAACTTGCTTATGTTCTTTGGAGAATCGAAACAATCAAGATATCTAAATTCTGTGAAAATATCATTTCTCCAAGGACCCCAGGTCCATCAGACCTCATTTACATATGGAGATATATTATAAATAATAGAAAGTAGTATTTATGCACATTTAAGTGTTAGTCAAAATCACAAGATACAATTCCTAAAGCATGAAAAACAAGATTAAAATCATTGGAGAAGAAATTTGATTTTTTCCCCAGATTTTTAGCACTGTACATATATTTTCTTCATTTTGAAAATGAAAATGAAATCTCAGTTTAACATGACTATAATTTACCCTATAACCTAACTGTCTTGTACCAATGAATTTTAGATTTTGAAGCTTCTTCCAAATATGAGAATAATGACATTCAGGGATATGAATCTCATAGAGAAAATAAATACTTTCTGAAAGATCAGTTAATCTCAGGTATGGAGTAAAACATAAACATTACTGACTAAAAATTGGTGTAACAAGTTATTGCCAGTTGTCTTAGTTATCTAGTGCTGATATTACAGAAATACCACAAGTGAATGGTTTTAACAAACAGAAATTTATTTTCTCACACTCTAGGAGGCTATAGGTCCGAATTCAGGGTGTCAGTTCCAGGGGAAGGCTTCCTCTTTCTGTCAGCTCTGGGGAAGGTCCTTATCATCAATCTCCCTGGATGAGAAGATTTTCAGCGCAGGGACCCTGGGTCCAAAGGGCATGCTCTGTTCTTGACATTACTTTCTTGGTGGTATGAGGCCCCCCCTGTGTCTCTACCCGCTTCTCTCTTTTATATCTCAAAACAGATTGGTTTAAGGCACAACCTAATTTCATGGAATGAGTCCTGCCTCATTAACATAACTGCTGCTAATCGCACCTCATTAACATCCATTGAGAGTGGTTCCAGAGAAACAAAATTGTAAGGATGAGTTTTCTAAATTGGTTCTCAAGTCTGGTTAGTCTTAAAGATGTTAATGACTCTGCTTCCAGCAGTAAAGAGGGCATTGCTAATCCATGGCATGAGGTGGTGATACAATTACGTAAAATATCACCACCAGTAGATCAGGCATTGGTGAAAGGCGAGGCTCAGGGTGAACACATGTGTGGTATCTTTCTACGGCTTTGTCAGAATGAGAAGTACAAGGAAGCTGGTTGGTTGTTCCTACTTTTGCTAGACAAACTGGTAAAAGAAAGAGATAGCTCAGGACTTCAGAGTCATACCTCAAGTGCCACATAAATGACCTTAAGGCTCCCACTTGTACTTTGAAATAAAGCCTTATTTCTTGTAGTAACAGAGCTGAAATTGCTGAAAACCAAACCCAGAGCCTTATTGTAAGAGTGGCTGACTTACAATGCTAGCTCAATTGCCAACCTAGAGAGGTATCTGAAATTAAAGTAAGGGCATTGATTGGGAAGAAATGGAATCCTGAAACTTCAGATGGGAACATATGGGCAGATAATCGGGAAGCTACAGACAGAGCCCCTAAATTCCATTGAATCACTCCCACCAGTAGAACCACTCCCATCTGAAGAGGTTACTTCATGTTTGTCTGCTACATCACTCCACCCAGAAAAACCATTAGCCCCTCCACTCCCATCCAATAAGATTAGCCCTAGCCTAGCTGCCTCTAAAGAGCCCTTGCCTGAGTCATTGCCTGGGGCATCGCCTGAGGCAGATGCTTCACAAGACACTACTGAATGTTCTCAAAACAATTCCACACTACCGATTCTGGCTTCTAGACCTATAATAGACTTAAGCCCCAGTGAGGCCCAAAAGGTGAAGTACACTGTGCGACCCAGGAGGAGGTATGCTACACTCCAAAAAAACTGCTTGAATTTTCTAATATGTACAAACAGAAACCTGGGGAATTTGCATGGGCTTGGCTATTAAGGGTGTGGGAAAATGGTGCAAGGAACATAAAGATGGATAAGTCTGAGTTTATTGATATGGGTCCAATAAGCACAGATTCTTTATTCAATGTTTCAGCTTGAGAAGTTAGGAAAGGCTCTAATAGTTTATTCGGTTGGGTTGCTGAAGCATGGATTATGAGGTGGCCTACACTAAATCAAGTTGAAGTACTAGACCTGCCTTGGTATACTGTAGAAAAAGGTACCCAAAGTCTTAGGGAAATTGGCATGCTAGGATGGATTCATCAGGTTAGACCCACAGACCCACACCTGGAATGCTCAGAGGGCACACTTTTTATCACAACTGTGGTGAATGAATTTGTGAAGGGAGCTCCAGCATCCTTGAAGCCTGCTGTGATTGCTATTTTATGTAAATCAGATTTGACAGTGGAAACTGCCCTACCAGAATTAAGAAACCTAACTACCGTGAGGCTTGTCAAGGATTGAATCATGTCCCCCCAAAAATGTGTGTATCAACTTGGTTAGGCCATGATTCCCAGTATTATGTGTTTGGCCTCCATTCTGTGATTGTAATTTTACGTTAAGAGGATTAGGGTGGGATTGTAACACCACCCTTACTCAGGTCACCTTCCTGATCCAATGTAGAGGGAGTTTCCCTGGGGTATGTCCTGTGCCACCTTTTATCTCTTAAGAGATAAAAGGAAAGAGAAGCAAGCAGTGAGTTGGGGCCCTCATACCACCAAGAACGCAGCACCGGGAGCGGAGAGCATCCTTTCGACCTGGGGTCCCTGTGCCTGAGAAGCTCCTCGACCAGGGGAAGACTGAGGACAAGGACCTTCTTCCAGAGCTGGTAGGGAGGGAAATCCTTCCCTGGAGCTGACACCCTGAATTCAGAATTCTAGCCTACTGGACTGTGAGAAAACAAATTTCTCTTTGTTAAAGCCATCCACCTGTGGTATTTCTGTTACAATAGCACTAGATAACTAAGACAGGGCTGATTGGACTCCATGGTAGTAGGGGCCAAACGGCTGCACTCAATCGACAAAGACAAGGTGGGCATGGTTACACTAATGGACCACAGAGCCAAAGCAGTAATTAGAATAGTTTGACTCATAAGGACTTATGGCATTGGCTCCTTAGTCATGGTGTCCCTAGGAGTGAAATAGATAGAAAATCTATTAAATATTTACTTGATCTGTACAAATGGATGAATTCTAGGTCACATGAATAATAGTCTAACTCAAATTACCAGAATAGAGGGTCACGGTCCCTCAAACAATTTCCAGATTTGAGTGAGTTTAAAGATCCACAGCCCCTTGAATGAAGGGGAGGCCTGGTCCCCTGAGGAACTTGAATACACTGCCAAAAATTTTTAAAGTTAATCTTTCTCCCAGCCCTCTCCAAAGGAATCTACGGCCTTTTACGAGAGTTACTATTCACTGGGGAAAAGGAAATAATCAGACTTTTGGGGGGTTACTGGATACTGGCTCTGAACTGATACTAATTCCAGGGGATCCAAAACGTCACTGTGGCTTACCAGTCAGAGTGGAGGCATATGAAGGTCAGGTTATTAATGGAGTCTTGGCTCGTGTCCATCTCAGAGTAGGTCCAGTGAGTCCCCATACCCATTCTGTAGTGATTTCTCCAGTTCCAGAATGCATAATTGGAATAGATACGCACAATAACTGGCAGAACCCCCACACTGGATGGCTGGCAAATACAGTTAGGGCTATTATGGTAGAAAAAGCCAAGTAGAAGCCATTAGAACTGCCCCCTACCTAGGAAAATAGTAAACCAAAAGAAATACCACATCCTTGGAGGGATTGTGGAGATTATTGTCACCATCAAGGATTTAAAGGATGGGGGGGTAGTGATTCTCACCGTATCCCCATTCAACTTGCCTATTTGGCCTGTGCAAAAAACAGATGGATCTTGGAGAATGACAGGAGATTATCAAAAACTTAGCCAGGTGGTGACTGCAATTGCAGCTGCTCTTCCAGATGTAGTTTCATTGCTTGAGCAAATTAATACATCTCCTGGTACCTGGTATACAACTAACGATCTGGCAAATGCCTTTTTCTCCATACCTGTTTCAAAGGACTGTTAGAAGCAGTTTACCTTCAGCTGGCAAGGCCAGCAATACACCTTTACTTGCCTACCTCAGGGCTAAATCAACTCTGCAGTCCTATGTCATGTTTTAGCCCACAGGGAACTTGATCGATTTTCCCTTCCACAAGACACCACATTTGTCCATTACATTGATGACATTACTCTGATTGGACCTAGTAAGGAAGAAGAGTCAGTGACTCTGTACTTGCTGGTAAGACATTTGTGTGCTAAAGGGTGGGAAATTAATCCCACAAAAATTCAGGCACCTTCCACCTCAGTGAAATTTCTAGAGGTCCAGTGGTTTGGAGCATGTCGAGATATTCCTTCTAAAGTGAAGGATAAGTTATTGCATCTGGCTCCCCCCACAACTAAAAAGGAGGCACAACATCTAGTTGGCGTCTTTCGATTTTGGAGGCAACACATTCCTCCTTTGGGTGTGATACTGTGGCCTATTTATCAAGTGACTTGAAAAGCTGCTAGTTTTGAGTGGGACCCAGAATGAGAGAAGGCTCTGCAATAGGTTCAGGCTGCTGTGCAAGCTGCTCTGCCACTTGGGCCATATGATCCAGCTGATCCTATGGTGCTTGAAGTGTTAGTCGCAGATAGAGATGCTGTTTGGAGTCTTTGGCAGGCCTTTGTTTGTGAATCACAGTGCAAACCCTTAAGATTTTGGAGGAAAGCCCTGCCATCCTCTGAAGATAACTACTTTCCTTTTGAGAAACAGCTTGGCTTATTACTGGGCATTAGTAGATTCTGAAAAATTAACCATGGGACACCAAGTCACCATGTGGCCTGAGCTGCCCATCATGAACTGGATGTTGTCTGACCCACAGAGTCATAAAGTTGGACGTGCACAGCACCCCTCCACCATTAAATGGAAGTAGTATATATCAGATGGGGCCTGAGCATGACCTGAAGGCACAAGTAAGTTGCATGAGAAAGTGACCTAAATGCCCATGGTCTCCACTCCTGTCACATTACCTTCATCTCCCAGTCTGCACCTCTGGCCTCATGGGGAGTTTGTTATGATCAGTTGACTGAAGAAGAAAAAACCCTTGCCTGGTTTACAGATGGTTCTGTGCGATACACATGCACCACTCAAAAGTGGACAGGGGCAGCACTACAGCCCCTTTCTGGGACCTCCCTTAAGAACAGTGGTGAAAGGAAATCCTCTCAATGGGCATAACTTTGAGTAGTGCACCTGATTGTTTTCTTCGCTTGGAAGGATAAATTGCCTGATGTGCGATCGTATACTGATTGATGGACAGTGGCCAATGGTTTGGCTGGATGGTCAGGGACATGGAAGGAACTGGATTGGAAAATTGGAGACAAGGACTTATGGGGAAGAGGTGTGTGAATAGATCTCTCTGAATGGACCAAAGAACTGAAGATATTTGTGTCTCATGCTAATGAATTCTCACTAAAGGGTAACCTCAGTAGAGGATGATTTTAACAATCAAGTGGATAGGATGATGCTTTCTGTGGAAACCAGTTGTCTTCTTTCCCAGCTACTCCCGTCTTTGCTAAAGGGGCTCATGAACAAAGTGGCTATGGTGGCAGGGATGATGGTTATGCATGGGCCCAGCAACATGGACATCCACTCACCAAGGCTGACTTGGCTACATCCACTGCTGAGTGCCCAATCTGCCAGCAGCAGAGACCAACACTGGGTCCCTGATATGGCACCATACTTCAAAGAGATCAGCCAGCAACCTGGTGGCAAATTGATTACATT
This sequence comes from Elephas maximus indicus, assembly GCF_024166365.1. NCBI lineage: Eukaryota > Metazoa > Chordata > Mammalia > Proboscidea > Elephantidae > Elephas > Elephas maximus. The sequence goes on along the minus strand of NC_064822.1, from coordinate 69,282,770 downwards.
GGACCACTTCCATCATGGAAACGGCAGTGTTTTGTCCTTACTGGAATAGATACTTACTCTGGATATGGATTTGCCTTCTCTGCGTGCAATGCTTCTGCCAAAACTACCATCCCTGGACTTACAAAATGCCTTATCCACCATCATAGTATCCCACACAGCATTGCCTCAGATGAAGGGACTCACTTCACAGTAAATGAAGTGTGGGAGTGGGCCCATGATCATGGAATTTGCTGGTCTTACCATGTGCTTCATCATCCTGAAGCAGCCAACTTGATAGAACAATGGAATGGCCTTCTAAAGACACAATTATGGCACCAGCTAGGAGGGATAAGTTGTAGGGTTGGGGGAGTGTTCTCCAGGAGGCTGTATGTGCTCTAAATCAGCATCCGATATATGCTGCTGTTTCTATCGTAGCCCGGATTCGTAAGTCCAGGAATCAAGGGGTGGAAATGGGAATGGCACCACTCACTATTACCCCTAGTGACCCAATTGCAAGATTTTTGCTTCCTGTCTCCGCGACCTTATGTTCTGTAGGTCTAGAGGTCTTAGTTCCAAAGGGAGGAATGCTCCCACCTGGAGACACATCACTGATTCCATTGAACTGGAAGCTAAGAATGCCACCTGGCCACTTTGGGCACCTTATGCCTCTGGATCAACAGGCCAGGAAGGGAGTTACAATACTGGCTGGTGTGATTGATCCTGATTACCAAGAGGAAATTGGATTGATATTACATTATGGAGGTAAAGAAGAGTATGTCTGGAACGTAGGAGATGGCTTACCACGTCTCCTAGTATTACTATGCCCTGTAATTAAAGTCAACGGAAAACTACAGCAACCCAATTCTAACATGACTACTAATGAACCAGACCCTTCAAGAACAAAGGTTTGGGGCACCCCACCAGGCAAAGAACCACGACCAGCTGAGGTGCTTGCTGAGGGGAAAGGGAGTACAGAATGGGTAGTGGAAGAAGGTAGTTCTAAAATCCAGTTACGGCCACATGAGTAGTTGCAGAAACAACGAGTATAATTGTTATGAGTATTTCTCCTTTATATGTGTGCATCAAATATTTTTTCTTTACTTATATAAGATGTAACAGGGTTAGTGCATTTTCAGTTGTACACATCTTAGTTGTATCATGTTAGGCGCAAGCATAACTTTATAACTGTCTTTCTTCAGAGATTATGTATGGTTTAAGGAGATGTGTACATGTGCCAAGTTGACAATGGGTGGACTATGATGGTTAAGATTGTGTGTCACCTTGGCTGGGCCATGATTCTCAGTGTTTGTATGTGATCATTCCCATGATTGAATCTGCTGTAAGTAAGCAATCAGTTCACTTGGGGGTGTGTGGCCTGCATCCAGATATAAGCAGATGTTCTGGCTTTTTGGCTCACTCTGGAGCATATGCTGCTTCCTGTTCTTCTGATCTCCAGCTCTTGGGACTTGAACTACCAGCTTATCTGCAGATTTTGGAATTTGTCAATCTTCACAGCCTGGAAGTGGGAGCCGGCTCTCCAACCTGTCAATCTTGGGTTCGCCAGCCTCTCTGGCTACCTGTGGCTACCCGAATTGAGAGAAGCCTCTATCCTGATACATGGACTTGGGATGTTTCAGCTGCTACAATCATGTGATCCATTTCCTTGATATAAACCATTATATATATTTATACCCTTTACTGGTTTTGCTTCTCTAGAGAACCCAGCTTAAGACAGACCTATTTTTGAGATCCTGGCTAGAGGCTGTTTGGTTCCCCTTCTTGAGCTGGGAATTAAATCCTCTCTCCAACCAGTCTCCTTATCATGTTCTTATACTCTTGGGCCAATATGTACCCACCCAAAGCAACCTGGTGCCAGGTACCTAACAAATAGGGACAACCCCTATACCCCTGAGGCTGTGAAATTATTCGAAACACCCAATCTCCAGGAATCTGGAAAAACCTAGCCAATTCCATGCTGCTTGCCATATATAAGCAGTCTCCTGAAATTCCAGCTTGTAGTTACCCTGACCCCAGGGTACAGCCCCCCTGACTGGCCCTGTGTTCTCTCCAGGCAACTGTGAGTGTAATGAAACCTTTAAAACTTCCACAGTCTCTCTCTCTTTCTTGATGTGCATCTGACCTTACCACACCTCACACAAGGTAGTATGATTAAAGCACCTATACATGTACACACACACACAAACTCACACACATATATATGTATATACAGCCATAGAATAATATGTACACATATATATATATTTACTTCAATAAATGTTAGTATTATTCTGATTGAAAATTAAAGATGCATTTGGCAAAGTTGAATCTTTACAATATTGAGCCTTCCTGTCTAGAAACATTCTATTCTACTAATTTAATTCAGGTATTGTTTTCATGTAATGGTAGTGTTTATCTTTTAATTATATAGTTGTTATACACTTCTTTTTAGCTTTGCTTCTAATTAATATATATTTCAAGGTTTCATTTTCATTGCGATTAAAGGTATTTATAACATTTTATAATGTGTTTTTGCTTGTGTATAAAAAAATCTGTTTAATTTTGTAGTTTGATCTTTTTGGTTACCTTGAGATCTGTCATATATTCTAGATAAGTAAATATGTAAAAAAAAAAAAAAAAGGGAGGGTTATTTTGATTATTTATCTATCTTTTCTTTTATGTTCATATGTATTTTTGGAAATAGGCCTTCTACAGATACAGGTCCGTTATCTGTAAAATGCCCCACACTTGGATTTGTCATTTTTGCTTTCATGTGGTATAATTTGTCTTGTTTCTCTATGTCCTAAACTTCCTGTAAATCGAAATTAGTTCCAAAGATTTCGTTAAAATCAATTTCAATGTTTTTTGTCATGAATGCTCTGTAAGTAATGATGTGTACCTTCTATTGTGTCACACTGAGGTAAGTTATATATATTGTCCCAGTTTTCCTGATATTGATTGATCAGTGGTTTCAGATTGTGATTGCCTGATCCCTTCACTATCAAGTTGGTTGTATTATGTATTTTATTAGAGGTTGCATAGTGAAATTCTAATCCAATCATTCTTTTCATATTCATTACATGGAATTCTTTAGTAAATAAGTACTTCACCCCATTAACTTAGGCTATTTCGTTATTCCAACATACAGCCAGAAAGAGAAAAGAGGGAATGAATGCTTAATTATTGCTTTTAAACTTCCACTTTTCAGAGTGAGAAGTTGGGGCCTTAGTTACTTTCAATGGCGTGCAATGAATTGTTGTATGCTTTCCTATTTTTTGATATAATTTTGAGCCCCAGTTTGTCATTTATTTAACTTGCAGTTACATTGTTCTTTTTACTGTGCAAGTTGATACAGTTTTGTCAAATTGGAACATTTTTATGTTGAATCTTATGTCATTTTGACAAGATTAGTCTTTATTAGAGCCCTGGTGGCACAGTTAAGAGCTTGGCTGCTCACCAAAAGGTCAGCAGTTCGAATCCATTAGCTGCTTCCTGGAAACTGTATGGGGGCAGTTGTACTCTGTTCTATAGGATCTCCATTTGCCAGAATTGACTTGATGGCAGCAGGGTTTTTAGTCTTTATTAACTTTTTTTTTTTTTTGGCATAAGCTAGTTCAAGCTCCATTTTTATATTTTCTGCCCCTGAAATTGGGGCAGATTTTGCCGGCTTTTGCAATTTATACAAAAGAAAATATTCAGGATATACTTGTTTGTGTCTGAATGGGGAATATTATTAAGAGACTACAATCCAGATGGTTGGTATAGGTTTGTCACTATTTCTGAGAATTTTAAGAGGAAAAGTTTCTTGAATAATTAAAATTCCATATTTGGTATACTAAACTTCCACAGGTGATACATACCAGACTATACAACTTAAAAAAGAGCAGAGGCAACAAGTTAAATATATTGTATATGCTAATTTGTAGAGTCAGGCTGTGACAGTTCATAAAATACGAAAATGTTATTAAATAAATTTCTGTTAAATGACACATCTTGGATCTGGGAAAGTTGATGCAGAAGGCTTAAAATAGATTTGCACAGCAACTAATGTAATGTACTTTGATTGCTTTATTATACAGTTCACTCTAATTTATCTATTTCCTGCTATAATTCTGCTTTGTTCCCTTAATCTATGTTATCATGAGTATTTCTATCTTTTTAAAAATTTGCTTATTTATTTAATGTTATCATTGAATCTTTCTTTCTACTACCTTATTGTTCTTTCCTTCAACATTACTTGAGTGTTTTTATGACTTGAATGACTAGACTGTGATGTAAAAATAATGAAATATGAGTGATATTTAAATGGGGTATTAAACAGTAAATAAAAGTTCATATAGAAATGAGATACAGAGAGCATTCTGAGCACTAAAAATACATTAGTATTTCTGGGTACAAAATTGTGTTGCTTTACCAAGAACAGGAAAGAGCTTTGGGGAAAATGACCTTATAATCAAACTATTAAAAATAGCATAATTCTTTCCCCAATATAGTTAGACAATTAAAAGAAAATTCTCAAAAGAAAATGTCATGTTATACCCATACTCTGACAGTAACGTTTTATATTTTCTCCTGCTGTAGATATTATTGACGGAATATTTAAAGCATGCAGTTTACTAGATTTTTTAGCACTTATTATATTTATTTTAGTTTAGTGTATAACTGGATGCTTATTAAAAAAATCCCCTGAAATAAAACTGCTAATAATTGTTTCTCATGGTGGTTTTCCCTAATATTTTAGGGATATCTATGCATCCGTTGATTTGTTAATATTAAACAAAGATAAACATAAGGCTGTGCAACTTTTTAAAAAGAGCAGAGGCACCAAGTTACTGTACATATGCTGCTAGCATATAAAAAAATGCTAATTCTTATAATCAATTTGTGACATGGTTCATAAAATATGAAATATGATTAAATGAATATCTGATAAATGACACATTTTGGAATTGGGGAAGTTAGGGTAGTAGGCATAAATAGATATGTACAGCAGCCAAACAGAATAATTAATACCTGTGAGTCCGACAGATCATAGTACACGGCCATCCCTAAAAATTAATGTTTGCCTTTAAGAGAAAGCCTTATAATCAAGACTTTTTAGAATGTTTTCCTCATTACTTTTATTTATTTCAGAGACCTACTCTCTGACAAGCATCAGTTAAATCCTAGCAAAGAGACAGAAAAAGCTAAAGGCAAACCTACAAGAGAAAACTTAAAAAAATTTCAAACTTGCTACCATTATTTAGAAGTGGACTGTTGTTATTAGGTGCCATCGAGTTGATTCTGACCCATAGTGACCCTGCGTATAACAGAAGGAAACACTGCCGGCTCCTGCACCATCCTCACAATCCTTGCTATGTCTGAGCCATTTATTGCAGCCACTGTGTCAATCCATCTTGCTGAGGGTCTTCCTCTTTTTGCTGACCCTCTATTTTATCAAGCATAATGTCCTTCTCCAGGGACTGGTCTCTCCTGATAACATGTCCAAAGTATGTGACACAAAGTCTCACCATCCTTGCTTCCAAGGCAGAGCATTCTGGCTATACATCTTCCAAGACAGATTTGTTCTTTCTTCTGGCAGAGCACGGTATAGTCAATACCCTGTGTCAACTTCCTTTTAGACATGGATAGTACCACTTAACTTGGGGAGAAGGAGGAATCCCAAACCAAGGAAAAGAGCTTTTGAAAATAATTCAGATGATGTTGTTCACATGTAAGTAGATTCAATAGTTGTTACTATATACATATATGTTGTTGCTATAGATATATATGTTAAAGCATCAAAGCATCAGGGGGCCGTTAGGTGAGCAGATCAATGTGGTAATATGGACAAAAAAAAAGTTTTTGTTCCTGTCTAGCACCTGTTTCTAGGGTTAAATAAGGACAGAGCTGCTCATTGAATTAAACAAATACTAATTTTTAAAGCATACTGTAACAGTTGTGGTTATAATTAGTTGAATAGATGATTTTGATCTGGGTGCTTTAAAGGGCTACTATCAAATTCATTCAACATTTTAAGCTTTTGTATTTCTGCTTCTGTCTTAATTTTATTATTTAAAAATAAATTCTGTTTCTTCACACAATTTAAAGAAAAACAAGAAAAAAGTGGAAACTACTACTATTCAAATCAGTCAACCCAATATTGTATGTATGTATATTTACTGTAATCTATCTTTTTTTATCAAGCAACCTGGATATACATAGGATGCTTATAAAAAATATAGGCCAAAGTTTATGTACATTTCCACATTTATTTATTATCATCATGTATATAACAATTGCCATCTACCTGTAATCTGTAATAGGTAAAATGTATAAATCATGCCAACTAGGACCTGAATATTTTCTTTTTTATTTCTACAGTTTTTTTAAATTTTGTTTTTGATTATTTTCTAAGCTCACAAGATTCTGAAGATGGCCTTTTTTTTTTTTTTTCCAAACTTTATGGTAACTGCTGAAGCGCTGGTTTGCACTGATTCACTAAACGTCCTTAAAATTTCACATTTTGGTTCTGTATGACTCTTGACTGACACAGCGTGAGAGCAAACGAGAAGATACTGCCACCAGTGCACACTTTCTGTGTGGGAATATCCAATGTTGTATGATCACCGGCTCTCTGTCTTCTGACGCGCTGCACTGAGGGTCAGTCATACTTACCAACAGTACCTCCTATTCTCAAAGCAGAGGCAGAAGGCCAGCAGAGCCCGCACACCCTCGCCATGTCCCTCACCAAGCTTCTCCTCCAGCCGGTGAACTCCCTGGGCACAGATACAGGTATAATAAGCCAGTGTGGTTATGTGATCCCTGTCTCCACTATCATATCAGGGAGGAGAGAAGAGTAAGGCAGAATCTGGTGTACTGAAGCTATGTAGAAAGTTGAGAGAGTTTTGTTTTTTGCAGAAAGACTTGATCTTGGGGTCCATGCTAATTAACTCCTAATGTTAACTTTCTTCTATGAAGATGGGGACAGATCAGAATTAGAAGGCAGAACATGATTTTTTTTCATCCTCAGATATTTCTGGGAGTATTTCATTCCTTTCTGGACACTCTAAGTCTGTTTTGTTTTTTCCTAGCTATGCCTGCTACTTAACTGGTCAGAGACAGATTATCCAAAGCTCAAATTCTCTCATCATGAAGTTAAATGTAACTGGAAGAGTTTGAATGTTTTGGTAATATGAATTATATTTCTATCAAAAGAAATCCAGTTTTATATGTACAAATTTATTGTCTCATTACTTTGGGATACAGACATCCAATAGAAAAAACAAACAAAAAGTAGCTTGCTAGAAAATGTATAACTAATGCAAGATTTCTCATATATTTGGCATTTTACTGGAGAGAGTATTTGTTGAAAAACAAATGGTAGTTTATAGATGCATTTTGTTCAAATCAGCTTTCTTCGAATTACAAAGTAATTAAAGGTGAAATGCTGAGATATTTAAAAAATGCCAAAATCAAACCCAACTTACCAAGAATAGTATTCTGGTTCAGTCTACAAAAATACTGCTTTTTGAAAATTGTTTTCTCCTCTTTAATCTCTAAATATCTTAGATTCCCTTAGTAATTTATTCTGTATTAACCCATAAACATATTCAAATATTTTAATTACTGATATTTGAGTTTATGCTATTCACTGATGATACAAATTTAATTCATTAACATAAAATATTTTTTTCATAGATTAGAAATTAATATACATTCATAGTATAACATTTGGAAAATAGATGTCAGTTACTCCACAACCTTTACTGAACACCTACTAAGTGCTATATACTGTGCTAAATTATGGTGAAGAGTTGAGAAGAAGACAGAACCTTCCTTCATGAAGGACTCTATTTAGGAAGACCCGTATTAAATAAGATACTGTAAGGAGTGTATTACCCATTAGAGCAAAGGCTGTGGGGTTAAAGTGTAAGAACAAATACAAAATTTTCCCACAATTACACATTTCATAAGTAACCACTTTTAACAATCTTTAATCTCTTCTATGACTTTATTTTCTGTTTTAATGTTATCATAATGTATATACAACTTTATATTCTAAATATTTTCCTTTAAACAACAGTATTTTCCTATTACAAGTTGATTTTAAATTATGAATTTTATAAGACATACAGTATTTCATTATATGGGTGTAACCTAATTTTATTCAAAGAGTTTTTATTGTTGGCTTTAGGTTGTTTGTTATACCGCTCTTTTGATTAAAAAAAAAAACTGCAATAAACTCTCTGGCACATGATTTTGTCGTAACTTTAGTAGACATGTGAATTTGTTATGTAAATTATTATTGTTAATAATTATCAAAATCTGAAAAATGTCATAATTAGGAATCTCTTTCATTTTTAATATTTCCAATCGTTTTGGTTAGAGAGCAGATACGTGTGTGAGTGCTCACGCAATGGCTCCTTTCATTTCCTTTTCTGTGTATTGTCTGTTCATTCCCTTTACCCAGATTTTTTTGTGGTTGCTTATTTACTTTTTGTGTTTTCATTTTCAAAAACGTGAGATGATTTGAGAACATGTTAGTAGCACTAATTTAAAAAGCCATATGAAACACATTTATAAAACATGGTATCCACAAGTAATCTAATAAAGGAAGAGATGTGTTAAGATATTAAAAGTCATTGTGTTATAGAATTATGAATTATCTATACTTCAACAATTCTGAAAATATCCCCAAGTTGCATAGATTAATTTTATAATCAGAAAAAATTCAATGCTGTTTTATTAAGTTTTGCTGATTATTTTTGTTAAATATTCTACTATTTCACAAATAACCATTTTTTTTTTTTTTTTTTGCTATCTAATACTTGAGTAAGAAGCCCTGGAGGTGCAATGGTTAAGCGCTTGTTTGCTAACTGAGAGGTCGATGGTTGGAACCCACCCATTGGCTCCATGGGAGAAAAACCTGACCATCTGCTCCTGTAAAGATTGTTGTTGTTGTGTGCCATGCCGTTGATTCCAACTTATAGTGGCCCTACAGAACAGAGTAGAGCTGCCCCACAGGGTTTCCTAGGCTGTAATCTTTACTGGAGCAGATCACCAGGTCTTTTTTCCTATGGAGCCAGTAGTAAGTTGGAGCCAGTTAGCAGCTGAGCATTTAACCATAGCGCCACCAGCCTAGCAAACCCTAACAGGCAGTTTTACTCAGTCACATAGTGTGGCCATGGGTTGAAAATCCACTCAACAGCACCAAACAGTAACAATATGCTACAGTCCAATAATGCCCTTGAATTTTTCTTTGCTGGGAGAGTTTGCATATATATATATATATATATATATAAAATTTTGATGTGAGAAAAGACTACGTATATGTATTTTCTAGATAGTTTCTCAAAAGCCCCCATTTCATTAATTGAATGATTCTCCTTCACACCACTGACTTACGAAAATGTAAACCGTTCATTTGGAAACCCTGGTAGTGTAGTGGTTAAGAGCTATGTCTGCTAATCAAAAGGTCAGCAGTTCAAATCTACCATGTGCTCCTCGGAAACCCTATGGGGCAGTTCTAGTCTGTCCTATAGAGTCACTATTAGTTGGAATTGACTCGACAGCAATGTTTTTTTTTTTAATTTGAACAACTACATATATTATTTAATCAATCACAGAATGTAATTAATGCATATTATGATCTATGTAAAAATACTAATCTCATATTATAACTAAAAGGATCCAAAAATTGGTGCATAAAACAAAAATACAAACATTTTAGTATAATATGATATGTTTTGCACATTGAAGGTCAACATTACTAATCATAACATTCATTTTGGTTTTAAACACAGAATTTTATTATTTTATAAACATTGAATTTTAGACATAAAAAATTATTGTTGAGATGGCCTAGTCTAACCTGTTAGTATTTACATAAAGAAGCTGGAAAAGTTTTCTTAAGATCACATCACTAATATGTGGCATAACAATGCTTAGAACTCTGTCTCCTAGATTCGAGGTAAAGGTTCTATCAATCTGGTGCTTACTTTGTTTTATAGGATCCTGAATTATTATTATTATTTTTTTAATGAGTCTTGGATAGTTCACAGTTATTAAAGCAGCTTGAGCCTTTACCATCCACCTTTAAATTTCAGAGCAAACATGGCCTTATAGTCTTTAAATACCCACTAGTGTCTTGCTAGAGAGAATGTATTTGTCTCTGTCCTTAGCACTACTACTTAACTAAGAAAACAAACCTTTCTATAGGTTCGAAGCCTTTTTTATTCTTTCTATTTATTTAGTTTTTCTTGAGAAGTTATTTTATATTTCCATGGAAGTGTTGTTTATATGTGCTAAGTGTAGATGAAGATTGTAATTCTGGATTTATATGTAACTAGCATTGAAACTGAAGATGATCAACTATTAGCTGTCTGACCTTGGGAATATTATACTCTTTGAGGCTGTTTTTCACTGACTGAAAAAGAAATATCGTAAGTGCAGGGTTGCTGTTAGAATTATTAATGGTGTTTAGCCCAGTTAATGTTACTTCCTCAGGCCCCTTCTCCTTGATCCCCTGGTTTCTGTACTTCTCTCACACTATAAGATGCTGTTGTCATTGTTAGGTGCTGTGGAGCCGATTCCGACTCATAGCGACCCTAGGTACAACAGAATGAAACACTGCTCAGTGCTGTGCCATTCTCACGATCGTTTCTATGCTTGAGCCCACTGTTGCAGCCACCGTGCGGATCCCTCTAGTTGAGGATTTTCCTTTTCTTTTTCGCTGACCCTCAGCTTTACCAAGTGTGATGATGTCCTTCTCTATGAACTGGTCCCTCCTGCTAACCCATCCAAAGTATGTAAGACAAAGTCTCACCATTCTTGCTTCAAAGGAGCATTCTGGCTGTACTTCTTCCAAGACAGATTTGTTCGTTCTTTTGACAGTCAATGGTATAGTCGATATTCTTTGCCAACACCATAATTCAAAGTCGCCAATTCTTCTTCAGCCTTCCTTATTCATTTTCCAGTTTTGCACGCATATAAGACGATTGAAAACACTATGGCTTAGGTTAGGTGCACCTTAGTCTTGAAGGTGACTTCTTTGCTTTTTAACACTTTAAAGAGGTTTTTTTTTTTTTGGAGCAGATTTACCCAATGCAGTGCATCATTTGATTTCTTGACTGCTGCTTCAGTGAGTGTTGATCGTGGATCCAAGGAAAAGGAAATCCTTGACAACTTCAATCTTTTCTCCATTTATCATGATGTTGTTTACTGGTCCAGTCATGAGGATTTTTGTTTTCTTTATGTTGAGGTGTAATCCATGCTGAAGGCTGTGGTCTTTGATCTTCACCAGTAAGTGCTTCAAGTCCTCTTTACTTTCAGCAAGCAAGGTTGTATCATCTGCATAGTGCAGGTTGTTAATAAGTCTTCCTCCAATCCTAATGTCCCATTCTTCTTCATATAGTCCAGCTTCTCAGATTATTTGCTCATCATTGAATAAGTATGATGAAAGGATGGAACCCTAATGCACACCTTTCCTGATAGATGTCATGAACTCCACTGCCTATAAATTTTAAGTGATAAATTAGTAAATGGAATCTTGTATAAATCAATTTGGCAAGTTGGGGAGTTTGTCTAATTGGAGTGTGTGTGCCCTTCTGAAAGATGGAGAGTTTATTCAGGGTCAGAATATGGTTGTATTATGGGCCAGTACTAAGTGATCAGCCACAATTTTTCAGGAGAATGTACAAATCTGGATTTTTGTGTGAGTGTGAAATATATCAATTTAAATTTTTGCTACTAATTTAATTCTTTAAAAACATTTTGCAAGATTAAAATAACATCCAGGAACAGTGCACGACCTCTGTTCTAAGGTATCACAAAGATATATTTAAAAAAATAATCACTTTTTCAGATTATGCAGAGAAATGGCTATTTTAATTCACTGTTTTGAGACTGTTTTACTTACACTCGTTTTTATCTCCCCTTTACTTCATGATGAGCGTTCCCACTTTTCAATTGAATTGGTTATGCTTTATGAAACATCACAATGCATTCTTACTGTGTTCTTTGCTTCTAGTCCTCAAAAATGAATGAGAACAGAGTGATATACACGGAGCTGAACTTACCCTATTCAAAGAAGCAAAAAGGCAAAACATATCCAGCTCAAAAAAGGAGAGGTAAATTTTTTTTTTCCTTCATTTTCCTGCTTCCTGAAAATATAATATCAAGTAAGAAAAATACACATGAAATCATTACTATTGTGTTTATATATGTTTGATATTAGATGCCTGGCTCTTTAAATGTTGAGTATATGTACATGTGATATTCAATGATATTATGATCAGAGTAAGTAGTGATATCAATCTTAAACTCCAGAACAAATTTTCTTTCTGCTCTAATTCTGAGGGGCTTTTGTTATGCTGCTTGTATAACCTGCCTGTTGATTTTTTGTTCAGGATTTCCATGGCATGTTATTGCAGTATTCCTGGGAATCACATGTTTTCTTCTCCTGCTGGCAATCACAGGTTTAGGATACATGTGTGAGTATCAGGTACACATAGTTCTTACCGGGACAATGAACTGGAATGGAAAGTGAGATGCTACAATTGCTGAACTGCTGCTGAATCTTTGTAAACTACAAAGTTCTACAGAAATTAGTGATTGTGATGGCATGATGATGATACAGATGATGAGAATGCTTTTGTTATTTTGCTATTATTAAAAATAATATTGCTACTATTTATCATAATAAATATTTTATTACTTGCTGTTATTTTTATGCCACACAAAATAGTACATAGCTGTGAGTTTATAAAACTTTCACTGATAAATACAGTGTAGATTACAGATATATTCATATTTTTTGGGTAAAATGAAGTTTGCCACATTACCAGAGATTTCGGGAAATTTTTATTTGACCATTGCATTCATTATCTTACTGCAATACCGCTTAAGTCATAAAGAGAACAAACCCAATATCTTTTCTATGTGACTAAAGTGTTATCCAACAGTTTTGATAAATCTTATATTTTCCCATTGCTGTCGAGTTGGTTCCGATTCATAGCGACCTTATAGGACAGAGAAGAACTGATCTATGGGGTTTCCAAGAAGCAGCTGGTGAATTTGAACTGCCAACCTTTCAGTTAGCAGCTGAGCTCATAACCACTGTGCCACCAGAGCTCCTATATTAGTGTTTAAAAATTTGTGCACTTGTTTCACTATCTTTTTTTTTATGACTATTAATTCTTTGGCTCATTCATTCAACAAACAATTTTGGGTCAAGAAATATTTATAGCACCAAAGATACAGAAATAAAAAACAAAACAAAAACAGCTTCAATGAGCTCATTTTTTTTTAAATAGTGAAACATTTAAAAAAATAAAATACTATTAATGCTATGATAATGGCATGAAGAGATCGGACAAATGGGATATAACATACTGAGGTCAAAAACGCTTCCCTGTGTTATTGTTGTTAGTGGTCATCAGTCAGTTCCGCTCAAAGTGACCCTATATGTAGGAGATAATAATCAATATGAAGTGGAGGACAAACAGGAATTAGTCAGGAGCCTGAGGGTAGAGAAGACTCATCCAGGTAGAGTGAACATCATAAAAAAGAACAGATTTATGTGTTAGGTGAATTACAAACAGTGTTCACTGGTGAATGAAAATTCCATTATATGTGTAGAAAACACAATAAGAGCAATAGCCTATTGGTTTGTTTATTCTTTGTGTTAATAATGGTGAAGATTGAACTTCTTGTGGCATATTCAGTAGAGATAATCAGAGAGGATTGGGTTGGTCTGTGTCTACAAATTGAGAGCTTGGTAGTAGGTATAGGCTGGGAACTGTTAGTAGTAATCCCTTGTGGGATTAAATGTCTGGGGAACAAGAGATATGACTGAACTACAGATTTGAATTTTGTATTCATCAGTTAATATAACAAGTAGTAGAAAACACTGGAAAGAAAAGGAAGAGCCTGATCCTGAAGAGCCAGATGATGGTCCACTCAATGAAATAGGAGGAAATTAAAAACAAGTGAACAGTATTACATCAAGGAAAGTAGGCTAAAGACAGCCCATGGCTCCAAACAGTACAGGAAGATCAAGTAATATAATGGCCAAATGGCCAAAAAGAGGCTTATTGAATTTGGCAAGTAAGGTAACTATAGATATTTGCTAGACTCGATTCACTGGAGTGGTGAGTGTGGTCGAAGCCAGAATGCAATTGGTTAAAAACTTACTGGAAGATTAGGGAGCAGAGGAAGTGAATATAGAAAATTATTTTTTAAATTATTGCCAAACAAAAATTATACCAAGTTTTGAAGGGAAATGAATTCACATGATCTCTTATACATTGTTAATGGGATTATAAATTGGTACAAGCCCTCTGGAAAAGAGTTTGATATTATCTTCTGAAGTGAAACATGACTAAACAATTCTTAATCTAGGTATATATCCAGGAGAAATAGTTGCACATGTATAATAGTGCACATTTACAGGAATGTTCATAGCACTGCAGTTTACAATGTAAAAATCTCAAAACTACCCAAATGGCCATTAATGGTACAGTAAGTGAGTCATCTATGATGTATTGATGTATTCACAAAACAGAATATTATACGGTTGTCAAAACAAGTGAACTACAGTGGTATGTGACATTGTGAATAAATCCTAGCAAGATAATATGAAGTGAAAAAAAGTAGCAAAAATTTTTGTACACGATGATACCTTTTTAATAAAGTTAAAAACTAAAAAATACACTTTTAAGAAAAACATAAATTGTCATAAAACTATATTTAAAATAAAGCAAGTGTATATAAAATAAAGCAAGGGAATGATTACAATGGATTTTGTTTTATAGTTACATGTTTAGGATAGGCAGGGAAATGGGATGGAGTGAAATATATGAATAAAATAAATGCATTGGTTAATGTCCTATTTTCAGTTTTGAGTAACTAACAAATCGACTAAATGAATAAACGAGCAATAGCGTCCTATTCTTGGAGCAGTGTTGAAAATGTCTCATGAGAGAAGGATTATGAGTCATCCTATACTGGTCACCCAAGGTGTAAAGGTCATAAAGAAACAACTTTATTATAAAGGGTTAAAAAAAAAAAAAAAAGGAAAGAACAGGAATTTGGGAAAAATTTGATTTTAGATTACCATATGCAAGATAATAGGAATATTAGGGGAAAAATTTAATGATACAGGAGAGAAATGAACTTGTTGGAGACCATGATTAATAAGGGTGGAATAGGAGAGAAAATTGGGACCCCTTCCCCATCACACCCTTATTCATGGGATAATGGGAGTTTCCATTAGTAGTATAGGGACTTTCAGCCTTGTTCAGTGGGGAGAGAACTTTTCTTGTGAAAAAGTTGTCTGAATACCTTTGCTTTTGTAGAAGGAGGTGCAAGAATATAAGGGAATTTATGCGTAATGTTTAGTATTTCCATGCAAAGTAAAGAAGAGGCCATCTTCTGAGAGGGAGGGTTGAGATGTAGTAGATAATTTATAAAAAGATTAAATACTCATTTTCTCCGATTATACTCCATTTAATTAACATAATTCCTTTTTATATGCAAAATTATAATAAATGATCATAATAAGGGACCTTCATTAAAATATTCATGATCTTCATTTTATAACATGAAGTTTTTCAGAGGGCTTCTGAATGCAAAATACAGAATATGGAAGACTCGAAAGAAAAAAATACCTCCTGCACAAAAGAAGTTGAAGATCACTCAATTGTACCACCTAGTACAGGTATGTACCAAATATTTAAGGTAATAGCTGACTTTTTCTTTTTTAATAGTATTAGCCCCTCTGTCCCATTTCAATACGTAATTTTAAAACTTTGCTTTGAACTTTGGGAAGATGTTGAGTTTTGTTTACCTTTCTTCTTCATATCCATTTTTAAGATTGTATTTAATTGAACACATGGCTTTCACAAAAGGCAGGTATTATACCCTTATTGTGTTGTCATTTGTTATCCTTATATTTTCTGTACTAATATTTGAATGTTTTTTTTTGTTGTTTGGAAATGAGTTTTCCCCAAAGTATGGAGTTCTTGAAATCAATAGTGTGTCATTGTTCCATATCACTACACTTGGTTTAGAGTTGAGAAGCCAAGATTTCTCAGTGCACCCTTAATACTAGTTTTGTCTGTCAGAGGCAGTCTCTGATTCAGAAGTGTTCTTACCTACAGAACTGGCAAAAGACCTATTCCCAACCTCTAGTTATTCGGGATATAGAAACGTCACTTATTCTCTGGTAAGTAAGTTTGAGGCAAGCAATAGAATACACGTATCTTTATGGTCTTGGGGTTGCAGGAGTGGTCGTGTCTTCTGTTTTTCAGAAATAGCCTGTGTCCAATGTCAAGGAAAATGGTCCTGTTGTGGAGAAAACTGTTACTATTTTTCAAAAGAAGAGAAAACTTGGAACAACCGTAAGAAGTCATGCCAAGATCTGGATTCTAGTCTCGTTAAGATTGATGACAAAGATGAGCAGGTATGTTCATTTAATCTTGAGTGGGTGCTTTATGGCCTGAATTAGGATAATTGCTTAGGCTTTCCTTCAGTCTTATTTGACTCATTTGTTAGAAGCACTTCTACGTAATGATACAGATTTATCTACAGAGATGGGAATATAGGCGTTAAAGAGGGCTGGGAGGACCGTTCTGTTTTTTAAACCAAGACAAATTGCTTTGCTGTGGGTGTCCTGAAATGATTTTTTTAATCTTTTTATTATATCTTTGGATTTTAGTATGAAACTATTCACTGTTTAGTCTCTCCTTTAGGACAAAATAAAAACTTCCTTCGAGGATATGAGCAATCTAAAAGAAATGGCTTCTCAGTGAACTGGGCCCTATTCTTCCACCATAAATATTTGGGAGAGACCACATTTTAGGGGAAAACAAATCTCTCACTGTCATGGTCATAGAAAAATGGAATGAGAAATAAGGAGAATGAATATAGCTGGAATGATTCTTCACAAATGAAATTTTGTTTTACTCATAACCTATAACGAGAGAGGAAGCTTCACTTTTCCTGATCTATCCCATTTGCTATCACTTACAAGACTTAGGAATATGAAATAAATCTAACAGATTCTTTCCAGTGATTCCATTTAGGTACTGAATTCCATTTATAATGTTTAGTCCTAACAGTGTTATTTCTGTCAGTGTTTACGAAAGGATGGTTAGAAGTCCTCATATTTGCTTATTTATAAAATCATTTTTTTAAAATAACAATATCATAAATCATTCTTTACTAGAAGTGTATAAAAAACCATAGAATATGAAGTCAAAGAAATAAAAAAATCATGATACAACCCTAATCAATTTAAACCTCAGTTATCAATCAGTAATCCCTGCTTGGTGGAATCACTTAATGTGCTAGGATGCTAACTGAAACTTTGGAGGTTGGAGTCCATCCAGGTGTGCCTTGGAAGAAAGACTTGTGTCTTAGTTATCTAGTGCTGCTATAACAGACATACCACAAATGGATGGCTTCAACAAACAGAAGTTTACTCTCTTACGGTCTAGTAGGCTAGAAGTCCTAATTCAGGGTGCCTGTTCCAAGTGAAGGCTTTCTGTCTCTGCCAGCTCTGGAAGAAGGTCCTTGTCATCAATCTTCCTCTGGTCTAGGAGCTTCTGAGTGTAGGGATCCCAGTTCCAAAGAATAGGCTCTTCTCCTGGTACTGCTTTCTTGGTGGTATGAGGTCCCCCTGTCTCTCTACTCACTTCTCTCTTTTATATCTCAAAAGAGTTTGATTTAAGATGCAACCTAATCTTGCAGACATTAACATAACTACCTCTAATCCTGCCTCATTAACATCTTAGAGGTAGGATTTACAATATACAGGAAAATCACATCGGATGACAAAATGGTGAACAATCACACAATACTGGAAATCATGGCCCAGCCAACTTGACACACATTTTTAGGGGGATACAATTCTATCCATGACAGTTTGTCAATGTACTTCCGAAAACTCAACTATCGAAAACCCTACAGAGCACAGTTCTACTCTGACACGCAGAGGGTCCCCATGTTTTGGAGTCATCTCCATGGCAACTGGTTATCAATCAATCACTGAATCAATCAATTCCTAAATGAATGTAGTTTTGGTCTACTCTTAGGAAATTTACTTATTTATACTCCATAGTTTTCCTTGGGATTTTCAATTCTGTCCTTTCGAGTCTTATTTCTGCTTTCAAATTTTCTTCAGTGTTTCAATGAAACTTGTACTTCCATGAGCTATTCTAGATCCTTTGAAATTTCTTGGGACTTTTACTTGTGATTAGAGCAAAAGCTAGACTTCCTACGTGATTCCTTCCTTTGATAACAGCCTTGGTATCAGTATTTAAAAACTTAAGTACAAATATATAATTCCCTATGAGAGACTTTGCTCTAAAACAGCATTGGTCTTACACTAGTGGTTTAGGATTATCTTCTTTTCCTGCTTATGAAGCCAAAGATTGTAGGTCAGACAGTGAGTTAAATCCATTGATATTTGAAAACAGAGGTTAACTTTTACACATTTATGTGTACTCCTGTTATTATTGTGTGCCCCTTACTTGATTCCAACCCATAGCCACCCTTTAGGACAG